>NC_066618.1:267035755-267336423 GCF_025201925.1 Gopherus flavomarginatus
GCGAACAGAGCGGCTAACAGGGGAGTTTCATGGGAGTGCTGTTGGAGGAGCGAGGTTTGTGTGTTTGTGGTGTTTGTTGTGAGTGAGTGGTGTGTGCAGGCTGCTAGGGGGCTGTGTGCTGAGAGCGAGGCTGAGCCCTGAGTTGGGGGCGGGGCTTACCTGATTAGGGGTCCTATATAGGAGCCAGGCACTCAGGCAGCGGCACAGTCAGCTGCAGCGGCACAGGAGGCGGCGAACAGAGCGGCTAACAGGGGAGTTTCAGTGGGAGTGCTGTTGGAGGAGCAGGTTTTTGTGGTTTTTGGTGTTTGTGTGTGAGTGAGTGTGTGTGCAGGCTGCTAGGGGCTGTGTGCTGAGAGCGAGGCTGAGCCCTGAGTTGGGGGGCGGGGCTTACCTGATTAGGGTCCTATATAAGGAGCCAGGCACTCAGGCAGCGGCACAGTCAGCTGCAGCGGCACAGGAGGCGGCGAACAGAGCGGCTAACAGGGGAGTTTCAGTGGGAGTGCTGTTGGAGGAGCAGGTTTTTGTGGTTTGTGGTGTTTGTGTGTGAGTGAGTGTGTGTGCAGGCTGCTAGGGGCTGTGTGCTGAGAGCGAGGCTGAGCCCTGAGTTGGGGGCGGGGCTTACCTGATTAGGGGTCCTATATAAGGAGCCAGGCACTCAGGCAGCGGCCCAGTCAGCTGCAGCGGCACAGGAGGCGGCGAACAGAGCGGCTAACAGGGGAGTTTCAGTGGGAGTGCTGTTGGAGGAGCAGGTTTTTGTGGTTTGTGGTGGTTGTGTGTGAGTGAGTGTGTGTGCAGGCTGCTAGGGCTGTGTGCTGAGAGCGAGGCTGAGCCCTGAGTTGGGGGCGGGCTTACCTGATTAGGGGTCCTATATAAGGACCAGGCACTCAGGCAGCGGCACAGTCAGCTGCAGCGGCACAGGAGGCGGCGAACAGAGCGGCTACAGGGGAGTTTCAGTGGGAGTGCTGTTGGAGGAGCAGGTTTTTGTGGTTTGTGGTGTTTGTGTGTGAGTGAGTGTGTGTGCAGGCTGCTAGGGGCTGTGTGCTGAGAGCGAGGCTGAGCCCTGAGTTGGGGGCGGGGCTTACCTGATTAGGGGTCCTATATAAGGAGCCAGGCACTCAGCAGCGGCCAGTCAGCTGCAGCGGCACAGGAGGCGGCGAACAGAGCGGCTAACAGGGGAGTTTCAGTGGGAGTGCTGTTGGAGGAGCAGGTTTTTGTGGTTTGTGGTGTTTGTGTGTGAGTGAGTGTGTGTGCAGGCTGCTAGGGGCTGTGTGCTGAGAGCGAGGCTGAGCCCTGAGTTGGGGGCTGGGGCTTACCTGATTAGGGGTCCTATATAAGGAGCCAGGCACTCAGGCAGCGGCACAGTCAGCTGCAGCGGCACAGGAGGCGGCGAACAGAGCGGCTAACAGGGGAGTTTCAGTGGGAGTGCTGTTGGAGGAGCAGGTTTTTGTGGTTTGTGGTGTTTGTGTGTGAGTGAGTGTGTGTGCAGGCTGCTAGGGGCTGTGTGCTGAGAGCGAGGCTGAGCCCTGAGTTGGGGGCGGGGCTTACCTGATTAGGGGTCCTATATAAGGAGCCAGGCACTCAGGCAGCGGCACAGTCAGCTGCAGCGGCACAGGAGGCGGCGAACAGAGCGGCTAACAGGGGAGTTTCAGTGGGAGTGCTGTTGGAGGAGCAGGTTTTTGTGGTTTGTGGTGTTTGTGTGTGAGTGAGTGTGTGTGCAGGCTGCTAGGGGCTGTGTGCTGAGAGCGAGGCTGAGCCCTGAGTTGGGGGCGGGGCTTACCTGATTAGGGTCCTATATAAGGAGCCAGGCACTCAGGCAGCGGCACAGTCAGCTGCAGCGGCACAGGAGGCGGCGAACAGAGCGGCTAACAGGGGAGTTTCAGTGGGAGTGCTGTTGGAGGAGCAGGTTTTTGTGGTTTGTGGTGTTTGTGTGTGAGTGAGTGTGTGTGCAGGCTGCTAGGGGCTGTGTGCTGAGAGCGAGGCTGAGCCCTGAGTTGGGGGCGGGCTTACCTGATTAGGGGTCCTATATAAGGAGCCAGGCACTCAGGCAGCGGCACAGTCAGCTGCAGCGGCACAGGAGGCGGCGAACAGAGCGGCTAACAGGGGAGTTTCAGTGGGAGTGCTGTTGGAGGAGCAGGTTTTTGTGGTTTGGGGTGTTTGTGTGTGAGTGAGTGTGTGTGCAGGCTGCTAGGGGCTGTGTGCTGAGAGCGAGGCTGAGCCCTGAGTTGGGGGGCGGGGCTTACCTGATTAGGGGTCCTATATAAGGAGCCAGGCACTCAGGCAGCGGCACAGTCAGCTGCAGCGGCACAGGAGGCGGCGAACAGAGCGGCTAACAGGGGAGTTTCAGTGGGAGTGCTGTTGGAGGAGCAGGTTTTTGTGGTTTGTGGTGTTTGTGTGTGAGTGAGTGTGTGTGCAGGCTGCTAGGGGCTGTGTGCTGAGAGCGAGGCTGAGCCCTGAGTTGGGGGCGGGGCTTACCTGATTAGGGGTCCTATATAAGGAGCCAGGCACTCAGGCAGCGGCACAGTCAGCTGCAGCGGCACAGGAGGCGGCGAACAGAGCGGCTAACAGGGGAGTTTCAGTGGGAGTGCTGTTGGAGGAGCAGGTTTTTGTGGTTTGTGGTGTTTGTGTGTGAGTGAGTGTGTGTGCAGGCTGCTAGGGGCTGTGTGCTGAGAGCGAGGCTGAGCCCTGAGTTGGGGGCGGGGCTTACCTGATTAGGGGTCCTATATAAGGAGCCAGGCACTCAGGCAGCGGCACAGTCAGCTGCAGCGGCACAGGAGGCGGCGAACAGAGCGGCTAACAGGGGAGTTTCAGTGGGAGTGCTGTTGGAGGAGCAGGTTTTTGTGGTTTGTGGTGTTTGTGTGTGAGTGAGTGTGCGTGCAGGCTGCTAGGGGCTGTGTGCTGAGAGCGAGGCTGAGCCCTGAGTTGGGGGCGGGGCTTACCTGATTAGGGGTCCTATATAAGGAGCCAGGCACTCAGGCAGCGGCACAGTCAGCTGCAGCGGCACAGGAGGCGGCGAACAGAGCGGCTAACAGGGGAGTTTCAGTGGGAGTGCTGTTGGAGGAGCAGGTTTTTGTGGTTTGTGGTGTTTGTGTGTGAGTGAGTGTGTGTGCAGGCTGCTAGGGGCTGTGTGCTGAGAGCGAGGCTGAGCCCTGAGTTGGGGGCGGGGCTTACCTGATTAGGGGTCCTATATAAGGAGCCAGGCACTCAGGCAGCGGCACAGTCAGCTGCAGCGGCACAGGAGGCGGCGAACAGAGCGGCTAACAGGGGAGTTTCAGTGGGAGTGCTGTTGGAGGAGCAGGTTTTTGTGGTTTGTGGTGTTTGTCGTGTGAGTGAGTGTGTGTGCAGGCTGCTAGGGGCTGTGTGCTGAGAGCGAGGCTGAGCCCTGAGTTGGGGGCGGGGCTTACCTGATTAGGGGTCCTATATAAGGAGCCAGGCACTCAGGCAGCGGCACAGTCAGCTGCAGCGGCACAGGAGGCGGCGAACAGAGCGGCTAACAGGGGAGTTTCAGTGGGAGTGCTGTTGGAGGAGCAGGTTTTTGTGGTTTGTGGTGTTTGCGTGTGAGTGAGTGTGTGTGCAGGCTGCTAGGGGCTGTGTGCTGAGAGCGAGGCTGAGCCCTGAGTTGGGGGCGGGGCTTACCTGATTAGGGGTCCTATATAAGGAGCCAGGCACTCAGGCAGCGGCACAGTCAGCTGCAGCGGCACAGGAGGCGGCGAACAGAGCGGCTAACAGGGGAGTTTCAGTGGGAGTGCTGTTGGAGGAGCAGGTTTTTGTGGTTTGTGGTGTTTGCGTGTGAGTGAGTGTGTGTGCAGGCTGCTAGGGGCTGTGTGCTGAGAGCGAGGCTGAGCCCTGAGTTGGGGGCGGGGCTTACCTGATTAGGGGTCCTATATAAGGAGCCAGGCACTCAGGCAGCGGCACAGTCAGCTGCAGCGGCACAGGAGGCGGCGAACAGAGCGGCTAACAGGGGAGTTTCAGTGGGAGTGCTGTTGGAGGAGCAGGTTTTTGTGGTTTGTGGTGTTTGCGTGTGAGTGAGTGTGCGTGCAGGCTGCTAGGGGCTGTGTGCTGAGAGCGAGGCTGAGCCCTGAGTTGGGGGCGGGGCTTACCTGATTAGGGGTCCTATATAAGGAGCCAGGCACTCAGGCAGCGGCACAGTCAGCTGCAGCGGCACAGGAGGCGGCGAACAGAGCGGCTAACAGGGGAGTTTCAGTGGGAGTGCTGTTGGAGGAGCAGGTTTTTGTGGTTTGTGGTGTTTGCGTGTGAGTGAGTGTGTGTGCAGGCTGCTAGGGGCTGTGTGCTGAGAGCGAGGCTGAGCCCTGAGTTGGGGGCGGGGCTTACCTGATTAGGGGTCCTATATAAGGAGCCAGGCACTCAGGCAGCGGCACAGTCAGCTGCAGCGGCACAGGAGGCGGCGAACAGAGCGGCTAACAGGGGAGTTTCAGTGGGAGTGCTGTTGGAGGAGCAGGTTTTGGTGGTTTGTGGTGTTTGTGTGTGAGTGAGTGTGTGTGCAGGCTGCTAGGGGCTGTGTGCTGAGAGCGAGGCTGAGCCCTGAGTTGGGGGCGGGGCTTACCTGATTAGGGGTCCTATATAAGGAGCCAGGCACTCAGGCAGCGGCACAGTCAGCTGCAGCGGCACAGGAGGCGGCGAACAGAGCGGCTAACAGGGGAGTTTCAGTGGGAGTGCTGTTGGAGGAGCAGG
The DNA here is from genome assembly GCF_025201925.1 of Gopherus flavomarginatus. Classification (NCBI taxonomy): domain Eukaryota; kingdom Metazoa; phylum Chordata; order Testudines; family Testudinidae; genus Gopherus; species Gopherus flavomarginatus. The sequence goes on from NC_066618.1 coordinate 267,040,445, forward strand.
TTTTTGTGGTTTGTGGTGTGTGTGTGTGAGTGAGTGTGTGTGCAGGCTGCTAGGGGCTGTGTGCTGAGAGCGAGGCTGAGCCCTGAGTTGGGGGCGGGGCTTACCTGATTAGGGGTCCTATATAAGGAGCCAGGCACTCAGGCAGCGGCACAGTCAGCTGCAGCGGCACAGGAGGCGGCGAACAGAGCGGCTAACAGGGGAGTTTCAGTGGGAGTGCTGTTGGAGGAGCAGGTTTTTGTGGTTTGTGGTGTTTGCGTGTGAGTGAGTGTGTGTGCAGGCTGCTAGGGGCTGTGTGCTGAGAGCGAGGCTGAGCCCTGAGTTGGGGGCGGGGCTTACCTGATTAGGGGTCCTATATAAGGAGCCAGGCACTCAGGCAGCGGCACAGTCAGCTGCAGCGGCACAGGAGGCGGCGAACAGAGCGGCTAACAGGGGAGTTTCAGTGGAGTGCTGTTGGAGGAGCAGGTTTTTGTGGTTTGTGGTGTTTGCGTGTGAGTGAGTGTGTGTGCAGGCTGCTAGGGGCTGTGTGCTGAGAGCGAGGCTGAGCCCTGAGTTGGGGGCGGGGCTTACCTGATTAGGGGTCCTATATAAGGAGCCAGGCACTCAGGCAGCGGCACAGTCAGCTGCAGCGGCACAGGAGGCGGCGAACAGAGCGGCTAACAGGGGAGTTTCAGTGGGAGTGCTGTTGGAGGAGCAGGTTTTTGTGGTTTGTGGTGTTTGTGTGTGAGTGAGTGTGTGTGCAGGCTGCTAGGGGCTGTGTGCTGAGAGCGAGGCTGAGCCCTGAGTTGGGGGCGGGGCTTACCTGATTAGGGGTCCTATATAAGGAGCCAGGCACTCAGGCAGCGGCACAGTCAGCTGCAGCGGCACAGGAGGCGGCGAACAGAGCGGCTAACAGGGGAGTTTCAGTGGGAGTGCTGTTGGAGGAGCAGGTTTTTGTGGTTTGTGGTGTTTGTGTGTGAGTGAGTGTGTGTGCAGGCTGCTAGGGGCTGTGTGCTGAGAGCGAGGCTGAGCCCTGAGTTGGGGGCGGGGCTTACCTGATTAGGGGTCCTATATAAGGAGCCAGGCACTCAGGCAGCGGCACAGTCAGCTGCAGCGGCACAGGAGGCGGCGAACAGAGCGGCTAACAGGGGAGTTTCAGTGGGAGTGCTGTTGGAGGAGCAGGTTTTTGTGGTTTGTGGTGTTTGTGTGTGAGTGAGTGTGTGTGCAGGCTGCTAGGGGCTGTGTGCTGAGAGCGAGGCTGAGCCCTGAGTTGGGGGCGGGGCTTACCTGATTAGGGGTCCTATATAAGGAGCCAGGCACTCAGGCAGCGGCACAGTCAGCTGCAGCGGCGGCGAACAGAGCGGCTAACAGGGGAGTTTCAGTGGGAGTTTCCAGGGGGAGGTTGCAGGGGAGGCCAAGGCAGAGGAACCGGGAAGGCAGACCAGGGAAGAGGCAGCCCTGCGCTGGTCGGTGGCCTGCGGTGCGGTGTGAGCTGTGGATTGCCAGGCACAGAGTTGCAGTGCTACGATGGAGGCAGAGGTAGCAGGTGCAGACACACTGAGGATGACTGGGTGCGGCAGCTGCGGCATGTACATGGTCCTAGAGGGGGCACCTGAAAGGAGTTTCATCTGCATGAAGTGTCGTCTGATAGAGCTGCTGGAGGAAAAGGTAAGGGGACTGGAGATGCAAGTGGAAACTCTGGCTGAGTTTAGAAGGGGATTTGAGCAGATCATGGAACACAGACATGATGTGGCACAGGGGACAAGCTCAGGCGAGCAGACAGAAGCAGGACCTAAGGACTCTGAGGAGGGACTGTTGGGTGAGGAAAGTGGACGGTGGAAACATGTCACTAGGAGAACCAGACAGAGGATAAGACGGGCCAGCGATGGACAAATAGAACTCAGGAATAGGTTTGCTGAGTTGGGAAATGAAGATGGAACACAGCGGGCTGCTGAAGGAGTAACGGCAAGGAAGAAGAGGCAAGCAGCTAGTCCTGCAGATGGAGGGGAGCAGTCAGTGGAGGCGACATCAAGTACAAGCCCTAGGAGGATGGTGAGGTCGAATACAAATCAGGAGGAATCACGGCCAGCTGCTGTGGGGGATAGACCGGAGAATCGCATTGTCACCAGGAAAAGGCAAGTCTACGTGATTGGAGACTCTCTACTGAGAAGAGTAGACAGGCCTGTAACTAGACCGGATCGGGAGAACAGAAGAGTGTGCTGTCTGCCAGGGGCTAAGATACAGGATGTGGACTTGAGCCTGAATACGATCTTAGCGGGAGCGGGAAAAAATCCGTTGATTATCCTTCATGTGGGAACGAACGATACGGCTAGTTACTCACTGGACTGTATCAAGGAGGACTATTTCAGACTGGGGAAGAGGCTTAAAGACATCGAGGCTCAGGTGATCTTCAGTGGGATTCTGCCAGTTCCTAGAGCGGGGCGACGAAGGAGGGACAAGATTATGGCGATCAACAGATGGCTCAGGGAGTGGTGTTATAAGGAGGGCTTTGGGATGTACGGTCACTGGGACGCGTTTACGGATAGACAACTGTTTGCTCACGATGGACTTCATCTCAGCAAGGAGGGAAATAGGATTCTAGGATGGAGGCTCGCCGACCTCATCAAGAGGGCTTTAAACTAGAAAGTTGGGGGAGATGGTTGGGAAATGTTCGGGAGATCTCCACGCCAGAACATAACCTGGAGAGGGAAGTAAACAAAGTGAGCGGGGATACCCTTGCGGCCCCAAGATTTGATCCAAGGAGGAATAGTGGAGTAGAAACCAGAGTAACGGGTGATGCTGGTGGCAGACAGTTTGTGCACGACGGGGGAAAGAATGTCACTGACGCCAAACGCCGAAAATTAAAAGGTTTGTACACTAACGCGAGGAGCCTAGGTAACAAGATGGAGGAACTGGAGTTACTCGTGCAGGAAGTGAAGCCGGATATTATAGGGATTACCGAAACCTGGTGGAATAGTACTCATGACTGGAGCACGGGTATTGAAGGCTATGTGCTGTTCAGAAAAGACAGGAAGAAAGGCAAAGGTGGGGGAGTAGCCTTGTACATCAATGATGAAATTAAATGTAGCGAAATAAGATGCGATGGAATGGATAAGACGGAGTCCGTCTGGGCAAAAATCACGCTGGGTAAAAAAGCAACTAGAGCTTCCCCTGAGATAGTGCTTGGGGTGTGCTACAGACCGCCGGGATCGGATTGGGATATGGATAGAGACCTCTTTAATGTCTTTAATGAAGTAAACACAAAGGGGAAATGTGTGATTATGGGGGACTTCAACTTCCCGGATATAGACTGGAGGACGAGTACTTGCACGAATAATAGGGGTCAGATTTTTCTGGATGTGATTGCGGATGGATTTCTTCATCAAGTAGTTGAAGCACCTACTAGAGGGGATGCCATTCTAGACTTGGTGTTGGTGAGCAGTGAGGACCTCGTAGAAGAAATGGTGGTAGGGGATAGCCTTGGTTCGAGTGATCATGAGCTGATTCAGTTCAAACTAGATGGAAGGATAAACAAATGTAGATCTGCGATTAGGGTTTTTGACTTCTCGAGGGCTAACTTTAAGGAGTTAAGGAAATTAGTTAGGGAAGTGGATTGGACGGAGGAATTAGTGGATTTAAATGTGGAGGAGGCCTGGAATTACTTTAAGTCACAGCTGCGGAGACTGTCGGAAGCCTGCATCCCGAGAAAGGGGAAAAGAACCATGGGCAGGAGTTGCAGGCCAAACTGGATGAGCAAGCAACTCAGAGAGGGGATTAGACAAAAGCAGAAAGCTTACAGGGAGTGGAAGGAAGGCAGGATCAGTAAAGAAAGCTACCTTGCTGAGGTCAGAACATGTAGGGATAAAGTGAGGAAGGCTAAAAGCCGCATTGAACTGGAACTTGCAAAGGGAATCAAAACCAATAGTAAAAGGTTCTACAGCCACATAAATAAGAAGAAAACAAAGAAAGAAGAAGTGGGGCCACTATACACTGAGGATGGAATGGAGGTTAAGGATAACCTAGGCATGGCCCAACATCTAAACAAGTACTTTGCCTCGGTTTTTAATAAGACTAGTGAGGAACCTTGCGATGATGGAGGGATGATAAACGGGAATGTGGATGTGGAAGTGGATATTACTGCAACTGAGGTAGAGGCCGTACTTGAACAGCTTGATGGGTCGAAGTCGGAGGGCCCGGACAATCTCCACCCGAGGATATTAAAGGAACTGGCGCGTGAAATTGCGAGCCCGTTAGCGAGAATTTTTAAGCAATCGATAATCTCGGGTGTTGTGCCGTATGACTGGAGGATTGCTAATGTAGTTCCTATTTTTAAGAAAGGGAAAAAGAGTGATCCGGGTAATTATAGGCCTGTTAGCTTGACGTCTGTAGTATGTAAGGTCTTGGAAAAAATTTTAAGGGAGAAAGTAGTTAAGGACATAGAGGTCAATGGTAATTGGGACGAACTGCAACACGGATTTACTAAAGGTAGATCGTGCCAAACCAATCTGATCTCCTTCTTTGAGAAGGTGACGGATTACTTAGATAAAGGAAATGCGGTAGATATAATTTACCTAGATTTCAGTAAGGCGTTCGACACGGTTCCGCACGGGGAGCTGTTATTTAAATTGGAAAAGCTGGGAGTGAATATGAAAGTTGTAAGGTGGATAAGGAACTGGTTAAAGGGGAGACTCCAGAGGGTCGTATTGAAAGGTGAACTGTCGGACTGGAAGGAGGTCACCAGTGGAGTCCCTCAAGGATCGGTCTTGGGACCGATCTTATTTAACCTTTTTATTACTGACCTTGGCACAAAGAGCGGGAATGTGCTAATAAAGTTCACGGATGACACGAAGCTGGGGGGTATTGCTAACACGGAGAAGGACAGGGATGCTATTCAAGAAGATCTGAACCACCTTGTAAACTGGAGTAATAGAAATAGGATGAAATACAATAGTGAAAAGTGCAAGGTCATGCATTTAGGAATTAATAATAAGAATTTTGGATATACGTTGGGGGAGCATCAGTTGGAAGCGACGGAGGAAGAGAAGGACCTTGGGGTACTGGTTGATAGCAGGATGACTATGAGTCGCCAATGTGATACGGCTGTTAAAAAAGCAAACGCGATTTTGGGATGCATCAGGCGGGGTATTTCCTGCAAGGATAAGGAGGTGTTAGTACCGTTGTATACGGCGTTGGTGAGACCCCATCTGGAATACTGTGTGCAGTTCTGGTGTCCCATGTTCAAGAAGGATGAATTCAAACTGGAACAGGTTCAGAGACGGGCTACGAGGATGATCCGAGGAATGGAAAAACTGCCTTATGAAAGGAGACTCAAAGAGCTTGGCTTGTTTAGCCTGGCCAAAAGAAGGCTGAGGGGGGATATGCTCGCCCTATATAAATACATCAAGGGGGTTAACGTTAGGGAGGGAGAGGAATTATTTAAGTTTAGTACTAATGTAGCCACGAGGACGAATGGGTATAAACTGGATATTAGGAAGTTTAGACTTGAAATTAGACGAAGGTTTCTGACCATTAGGGGAGTGAAGTTCTGGAATAGCCTTCCGAGGGAAGTAGTAGGGGCAAAAGACTTTCCTGGCTTTAAGACAAAGCTTGATAAGTATATGGAGGGGATGTTATGATAGGATCGTCAATTTGGGCAATTGATCTTGAATTACCACCAGACAGGTTTGCTCAATGGTCTGCGAGGAGATGTTGCATGCGATGGGTACTGAGTTGCTGCGGAGAACTCCTTCTTGGGTGCTGGCTGGTGACTCTTGCCCACATGCTCAGGGTTTAGCTGATCGCCATATTTGGGGTCGGGAAGGAATTTTCCTCCAGGGCGGATTGGCAGGTGCCCTGGAGGTTTTTCGCCTTCCCCTGCAGCGTGGGGCACGGGTCGCTTGCTGGTGGTGTCTCTGCAGCTTGAGGTCTTCAAACCATTTTTGAGGATTTCAATAACTCGGTCCTGGGATAGGGGTTGTATAAAATTGGATGGGTGGGGTTCTGTGGCCTGCCTTGTGCAGGAGGTCAGACTAGATGATCAGATTGGTCCCTTCTGACCTATGAGTCTATGAGTCTATGAGATTAATATATAACTCAGATCTTATATCTATAATCACGCTGTTGCCAATCCTTTAGTAACTAAAATTTAAAGGTTTATTAATAAAGAAAAGAAGAAGAAAGTTAAAATGCTTAATAGATCATATACATGCAATTATTACAGTGTTCTTATATCAGGTTTGTAGCAGTGATGTTACAGACTCCGGGCTTGTAAAGTCTCTGGTAACTTCCAAAAGATTGGAAGGTCCACAGCCCATAGTCCAATATGCTCCTTTTAGTTGTAAATCCAAAGTCCAGAGAATCAGAGTAGGAAAGAGGCAACATGGACATATTTCAGAGGTCTTTTATATCCTCTGCCATGTGCTTGGAATTTTACTGTCCCAAACACAGCTCACAGCCCCTGTGTGTGGAAAGTTACTGGCACAAGATGGAGTCCAGGGTCACATGAGCATATTACATGTACTTACATGGTTTGCTCCATCACAGGGGGCAGCCATTGGCCATATCCATGCTAAGGCATCTGCAGAGAGACTTACTGGGCAGGATGAATTTCTTCTATGGCCCACTGTGACAGTTAAGTGCCTTTAATGGGCCATCAACACATAGCAGTCTGGCTTCAATGTACATTTTACTTGGTGGGTGTTAGCCCAGGAACAAACACATTTGGAATATAGATATATAGCCAATATTCATAGCTTCAGACACAGTGATGATACATGGATTTAAACAGGATAATCTTATTTGGCAAATCATATTTTTTCCATTGACACATGAGATACTTTGGGCAAGATTTCTTGCAATTATCTAACAGTGTCAATATCAGTGATACAAATAGTCATATTTCAATCATACAGCATCACACCCACGTAAGCTGGTGAAAAATGTGATTGCAGGGCTGTAACTCGGGTGAGGTGAGAGGAGCAGAGCTGACGGGGGCACAAAATTGAGGCAACAAAAGATCAGGCCCTGCGGCATCAGCACCCCCAGGATTGGACCCGGCTGCATCAGCTGGAGTCCATGAGCATAATTGGGGGGTGGCATTGCCCCCCTGACAGAGGCCGGGGCCGGGAGCTGAGGGACTATGGAGCTGCTTCTCCTACCATTGGTGTTGCTGCAGCTGGACGCTGCCTCCTGAGTCCTAGAGCCAGTCTGCTTCCACTTCTACATGCTGGGTGCCCTATATAGCCACCATCCTGTACAATGGTGAGTGCCTATGGGGGTGGGGGAGGGAGAGGGGTGCAGGGCAAAAAGCGTTCAGGGAGTGGAGGATATAGGGTAAGGGAGTTGAGGGGGATAAGATGGGGAAGAGAAGGGCACGGGGAATGGGGGGGAGTAGGAGTCCCACATGCAGTGTCCCCTCAGCAGCAGCAGTTGCTGGGGCTCCCCTATTAAGCCGGCCTATCCCCCATCCCAGCACTGGCAGCCCACCTCTGATTGATACCTCTGCCGCAGATACCCCCTCCAGTGCCTCCGAATACCCCTTCCTACACCCCCAAAGCTCTTTACAATATACAGACACCCCTCCATCACCCCCAAAGCCCACTCCAGCTCTCCCTCTCTCTCCCAGCAACAGTATCCTCTATTTGGGACTTTGAAATATGGTAACTCTAGGGGTCACTGCAGTCTCACAGCCTTGGTTTCGGGAGCTGGCGGAAGCAAGTCTGCCCTACCAGCAGCCACCTGCTCCCAGTGCCTGGGCTGCACACTGGGCTCACGTGGCTGAGCTCAGAACTTGGGCTATGTGACCGCGAGCCTGGCGGCCATGGGGCTAGGGCGGGGCATCCAAGGGGGTCAAGGGAGGGTTCTGCTTTGCACACAGGGAGTGTAGAGAGAGTGACCCGGCAAGTCCCCAGGCGGCGAGCAGGGTGTGACCAGGTGCCCAAGGGAGTGAGTACTGCAGGGAACACCTCGTGTGACCAGGTGCCCAAGGGAGTGAGTACTGCAGGGAACACCTCAGGGAGCATTTCATGGCAGCCAGGATCCATGGGCAGAGACCGGATCCAGGGATGTGTCACTGACCAGCGCCAGGCTCCTTTAGGGAAGAGGCAGGATAGAGCATGTCAGAGACACAGCTCAGAGCTGTGCCATCTGCCCTGCCTGGGAGAGCCCGGCCAAGCAGAAGCAGCCAGCTTGGGAAGCAGGGCAGGGGAGGCTGCCAGAAAGCCAAGCAGTTCCTCAGCTCCCACAGTACGGACAGCCAAGGGTCCAAGCGGCTCTGTGCTAAATGGGAGGCAGAAATCTGGGGGGTCATGTGCCCCCGTGTGCCATCCCCCTCCCCACGCGTCACCTCGACAGGGCGCAAATATGACTGCTAGATCTGGGAACTAAAATGCTTAGTTATGGCTCTGTAAGAATGTGAAAAATCTGATGTCTTCCCTTCTTTCCTACCAGGTACTTGTGGCCTACTAGCTAAAGCACTGGACTGGGACTCAGGAGAACTGGGTTCTGTAGATGTCTTTGCCATGGCTTGTTGTTTAACCTTGGGAAATTCACTCCATAATTCAGTTTCCCCACTGTAAAATGGAGTAATGGTATTGCCCTTGTCATAAACAGATAGTTAAGGGTTAATGTCTCTTTTACCTGTAAAGGGTTAACAAACAGGGAACCAAACACCTGACCAGGGGACCAATCAGGAGACAAGATACTTTCAAATCTCAGTGGAGGGAAGCCTTTGTTTGTGTTTTTTTGGGTTTGGCTTTGTTCTCTCTGGGTTCTGAGAGTAAGCACACGTACCTACAGGCTCTCTAATCTTCTGTTCAAATTTAGTAAGTACAAAAGGTAGAAAGGCGGTTTAGTCTTTTTGATTGTTTTTCTTTATTTGCAAATGTGTATCTGGCTGGTAGAAATTTAATGTGTATCTGGCTGGTAGAGTTCTAATGTGTATTTGGCTGAAAGTATTTTAAATTGTATTTCTGCTGGAGGAGGCTTTTTCTCCAGTTTCTATAAGCTGACAGACCCTGTAACTTTTACCATCTAAATTGCAGAGATTTACCTTTTTTCTTTCTTTTTATTAAAAGTTTTGCTTTTAAGACCTGTCTGATTTTTCCCCTTGTTGAGGCTCAAGGGAACTGAGTCTGTACTCACCAGGGAATTGGTGGGGAGAAGGGAAAGGTGAATTTCCTCTTTGTTTTAGATTCACGGAGTTTGAATCTGTATTGCCTCTGGGTGAAGGGAAAAGAGGAGTGGGGGGGAAGGTAACATTCCTCTCTGTGTGGTGATTCAAGGAGTTTGAATCACGGTGATCTCCTGGTGTACCCAGGGCAGGAAAGAGCTGAGAGGGAGGAAGGAGGGGGAAGGGAAATGGTTTATTCCCCTTTGTTGTGAGACTCAAGGAATTTGGGTCTTGGGGTCCCCAGGGAAAGTTTTTGGGGGGACCAGAGTGTATCAGGCACTGGAATTCCTGCTTGGTGGCAGCTTATCAGATCTAAGCAGGTAATTAAGCTTAGAGGAATTCATGCTGGTACCCCAACTTTTGGACTCTAAGGTTCAGATTGGGGAAAGATACTACGACAGCCCTCCTTTACAGAAGTGCTTTGAGACCTATAGATTAAAAGAGCAATATGGTACTGTTTACAGTATGTATCCAGGTGATAGTTTTATCAGTATAGTTAGATACAGTTAGGCATGTGAGTGATCCTTGTCCCTAAAGTCTATAGGTAATGCTGTTCTCTCTAATCTACTCTGTATATTCCACACTCTTATTGCATATGGAATGCTCATTAATGTAACTGAAGATCCTAGGCATGGAACAAGTACAAAGGATCTAACAGGCATCAGTACTGTGGATATTGTTTGTACAGAGAGGATAATTTGGTTGTATAAATGGAATAACACTTACATGGAGCTATGAAGTAGCAGCTTTTCCCGAGGTCACATGTGATGCAGCATATGAGGAGTAAAGGTAGTCAGTAATGTAAGAGGTGTATAAGCATATTGGGAGCATTATTTTAAAACAGCTAGTTTCTCTTTGTGCAGTTTGTGCATGATGGTTTTCAAAACTTTACAGCTCCATATCATATACACTCTTTTCCGGGTATTGGAAAGGCTGGATTAACCGATCATCCTGAAAAAGCTAGCCAGATTCCAGTTGGTTGTTCCTAGCACATCCATATCTATTCATCATCAGTTTAGTCATGAGAAGGAACAGTCATGAATTCATCAATAAAAGCTCAGCCTGTCAACTATCATCAAATAAGAAATGGTTAAGTACAGCAGTGACCATAAAACAAACCAAAGAAGCAGATGTCAAATGTTCTAAATAAATGATATAATTGAAACTATGTGAGACCGACAAATGACCTGATGACTTGAAAAGGGCAATAATGATAATACCAGCCACGAGAGGAACAAACTACAATACTATGGGAGTCCAGAAACAGGATTCCATATAATATGGCTGTAACTATTGTAAAATAACTGAATTTAAGGATTGCAGTGTTGTAGCTATAATAATAGGACATAAACCAATCTCCTAGAACTGGAAGGGACCCTGAAAGGTCATTGAGTCCAGCCCCTGCCTTCACTAACAGGACCAATTTTTGCCCTAGATTCCTAAGTGGCCCCCTCAAGGATTGAACTCATGACCATGGGTTTAGCAAGCCAATGCTCAAACCACTGAGCTATCCCTCCTCCATATGATGAAGCCCATGATATGAAAGAGATAAGGAAGGTGAGGTAATATCCTTTATTGGTCCAATAAAAGATATTACTTCTTTCAAGTTGTCTACAGTGGCTCATGAGCATAAGTGCCAACCTCAGGGCAGACTGTCAAGGAAGAGGGCACAAACCCCAAACTAGTTGTATGTTCTATAATTAGATTTCATCAACCAAGTAACAAGTGTGAACTCCTAAAGCACTATAACAGCCTTAACATGAAGTCACAGACAGTCCCCTTGGGATTCCAGTCTATCTCACCACCCAGGCACGCCTGCCTTTGTAAGATATCATCTCTTACACCAAAAATCACAACAATATTCAGGTTAGTCCCAAAGGACTAACAATGTATTAATTAGGAAAAAGAAATGAGAGTTAATTACAAGGTTAAAGCAGGTAAACATGCACACAACAATGAGTTATAGTCTTAGATTTCAAAAGGTAATAGATGCTGCTGTAATATGCATGTTCTCCATGTCCTTTGGGGCTAACCCAAGCAAAGGAGCTTGAGGATCCCTTGCTTATGCCCCCTCCAAATTCCAAGCAGCAGATCTTTCCGGTCAGGGATTTTTATTCCCTTCCTCCAGAGTTCTAACTGTGATGGAATGAGGGTTTGTGCACATCCCCTCTTCATGGGTCTGGGAGGAACAATCAACAAAGGCTTTTATTCACTGATGATCCACAATGGTTTGTCTGGTGTCTGTAGGCTTTCTTTGGGTGTGCAGGAGATGACACCTCTGTGGTAAATTAGTATCTCACACTTGGTAATGCTTCTCTCCTGACTGGGGAGGGGGGGTTTCCCAGTTTCATATCAAATACCTTTAAAGTTACAAAGCACATTTAAACATTACCTTATAACACAAGATACAGATCTTATAAATGAGATTACAGCAAGCAGCAACTCATAAGCATTTCATAAAGTCCAAACACTAGATCAGAGGTTGGCAACCTGCGGCATGCATGCTAAAAGGCAGCACGCAAGCTGATTTTTACTGGCACACTGCTGCCAGCTGGAGTCCTGGGCATCGACCCCGCTCAACCCGTTGCCAGCCTGCGCGAACGGAACCCCCAGCTGGCAGCAGGCTGAGCGGGGCCAGCAGCCAGGACCCCGGCTGGTAGGAGCCGGCAGACAGAACTCCAGACCGGCAGCGGGCTGAGCCGTTCAGCCCACTGCCAGTCTTTGTTCCAGCCACTAGCACTTGCCAGCCAGATTCCCGGCCAGGCACTAACTATTCCAGTTTCCTTGCACCTGTCAGTGGAGCTGACCCAACCCAACCCATTGCAAGTTAGAAAGAGAATTTCTCTTCTAAGCAAAAATGAATGCATAATCTCTTGTATACAGCAGCCTGGCGATCACAACAAGGAGGCCTGACGTGTGGAGCTGGACAGCCTGGGGACAATAAGAGGGGGAAAAAACCCTTTGAAAATAATTATTGCTGAATTTTATGTCTCCGGTATTTTTAATATGGGGGGACAGAAGAGAAGGAGGGAATGAAGATATTTCCTGGGGAGAGAATAAATTAACATTGTCACAGAATTGAGATGATGTTTCCATGGAATTTTGTCTCAGGCCCTAGCTTTGTTATATTGACCTACAGTGTCAGATTTTCCTCAATATGTGATCACTACATTACTTTCTCACCTTTCCAATCTGTAATTGCCTGCTCAGAGAGAAACATGCAAACAGCCACAGAGACTTATGACCTCCTTTAGTGAAAACATAAAATTGCATTGTTCCTTTGCTTATGTACAAAGGGATAAAGAAGCATACCTTTCTACAGACCCAAGCTCTGATTCTGCAGTGACCTCTGCATTCAGTGGGGCTCCATGCACATGGAGCTTATTGTAGGATCAGGGTCCAAAAGTCTAACAGTTTGGACCTGTTCCCTACTAGTCTGATGCAACTCCTGTTAAAGAAGTGAAAGATTACCATTAACTTCAGTTGGAGTTGAATCAGATCCTGACTGGAATAGTAGCTATATCATTGTGCTAACGCATTTCTTCTTAATTAAACAGCTGGAAAGAGCAAGAAAACTTTTTTTTATATTCCCATTGATTTGTCCAACCTTATAAAAGACTAACAGGAGCACTATGGTGTGGTAGGGATTGGAAGACAGTATCAGAAAAGCAATCAATAGCAAGACTAGAACTATAGATTTTTTTTAAGACAGACTTACTAACATTAAACTCATCAGCTCATCTGTTTCTTGGCTGTCAGCAGCAGTGCCCTTCAAAAGGAACTAGAATTATAATGTTATAAGCTGTAAAGCATTAAATCACAGGTTTTCAGTAGGTCTCATGTCTATTATGAGCTAAATGGTTTTGTAAAATTCAAAAAGAAAGGTGGCAATAGGCTGAGTTATTAGTATTAGAGCAACAGTATCTCTCTAATTAATAACTGGATGGCTGCCAAGCTCTACAAATGTAACCACCATTCCCCTCCCCCAGTTATCTTATTACTGAGGTAGCTGACATAATACACATCCTTGCAGACTGGCTTAATAATAATGACAAAGGACAAAATGAAAGTGGAGGAAAGTGGAAAAGAGGAAATGATAGACGCTTGTTTGGAGCAGAAAAGTGTGTCAAGTGCTTTGTCATGTGTAAGCCTAACAAAAGTCCCATAATTTAGAGCTCTGGTGTGAGGGAGTTTGCTAATAGTTGTGTAGACTCAACCGTAAGACTTTAAATGCTGTTTATTGATGTTATTTCTGTCCCTGGAGCAAATTCTTCCTTAGCTCTGAAATGGATGTTAATTAGACCACACAGAGCACATCGTAGAAGCAGGTGGGAAAAGAAGAATGATTCAGTTTGTAAAGTATGTGGTGGGTGCTAACTACTTGATCTATTGAGTTGTAATTTAAGATACAGATGCCTATAGCAGGGAAATGCAGAACACTTGTATGGACTATATATACTGTACCTGCTGAAGCCTCCTTTTGATGACATCCACGTCATTCTACCTGTTTTTCTTCCTTATTTGTTTCTCTGAGCAAGGAACAGTAACCCATCAACCTAACTCAACTGCAATTTCTTCTTCAAGGTTGTTCATCTAATTCTAAGAAAGAGTAAGCATACATCAGAAGACAACAGGGTCAAGAGATGTACTTTAGAGGTGTGATGATTTGGGGAATCTGTCTGTATAAGTTATGGATTTTGATTGATATCATGGAAGATATTACGAAGTTGTTATTATGGCAATTTCTGTATTACCAATGCCCTATGTACATGTGGAATTCACCATTTTGGACAGGATCTGCGGCAGGTCTGCACCAGACCAAGGACAAAGGGGAGTACTTAACTTTAATGATAGTGTTTTTTCCACATGATAGTCATGCTAAGGACAGTGCCCAAAGGTGGAACTAGTTCAGCTAAGTTGGTCTTCTGGGAGGGGCCTGGGACTGGACAAACACAAAATAAAGACACCAAGGTGTTGATGCCAACATTTAAAAATCAAAGAGGCTGGGTTGGTCAGAGGGGAAACCCAGAAAAACACCCACAGCAAGTTTGGGCAGTAGGAAGGAAAGGAATGGGCGAGCCAAAATCAGAGGAAAGCATGTGGACCTAGCGAGAGAGGCTTCCTGTTTCAGAAGAGAAGTCAGACAGCTGCAGAGGAAGGAATCTGGATCTCACAGAGGATCCTAATCCTATCCCAAAGAATGCTCTGGTGTGAGGAGGAAATTAAGGCAGAGAAATGCTTATTATTTTTATAGATCTGTGTATGTCTCATGGGATTAAGTAAAGAACAATAATGTGTTAGAATTCTGTACCAAGTGTTTGTGTGTGATATGCTATACCTACCATGTTCCCATGTTAAACTGTAGCCCAGAATGCTCATACCTTTGGCAGGGTTCTGTGAAAGGGTGATGCTACTGGAGGAGTTGTGGGGTTCCACATTGGTCCTGGGTGGGCTTCAGGGCTCCATTTCTATGAAGGGATAACAGACTGAGAGTTGGCACCCAGGAAATGTGCAGAAGAGGCTGAGTGAAGAAACAGTGCTGCAGCCTGCTAAGATCCAGGGAACCTTAGCACACATGAAGGATTCGGTGATGTACCCCTCACCCTCTCTGTAATCTGGTGGGCCAAAAGCAGAGGGAGCCCGACCAGATTGGTGATGAGGGGAATACACATTTCCTCCTTCTACTACCCAAATAGCCTCTGGGATTTGGGGTAAGCAGTTGCTATGCATGAAGAAGGAGACACACTGAGACAGCAGGAGAGTAGGGAGGCAGCCACCAGGCACACAGGTAATAATTAGTGGAATCCTGGACTTGATGCAGAGTGCGAAGAAAGCAGGCCAGTTGGATGGGGCAAGGAAATTCACTAATTTACTTTCTGTATGAACCACGTGTTTGTAGAACATAGTGATCCTCCATCCCAGGCCCTCCCCAGTCTGTTACCCTCCCACCCCCTGTCCCCTGCCCCCTGCCCCCTGCCATTCCACTATGCAAGTGTAGGTTCTCTACTTAGCACGGAAGGAGAACTAATAAGAAGACATCAAGAAGGCTGAGGTGTTCAAGGCCTATTTTGCTTCAGTCTTCACTAAAAAGTTTAATGGTGACCAAATACTCAATGCAATTAATATTAATAAGGAGGAAGGAACACAAGCCAAAATAGGAAAAGAACAAGTTAGAGAATATTTAGATATATTAAAGTTAGCAGGGCCTGATGAAATTCATCCTAGGGTACATAAGGAACTAGCTGGACCAATCTTGGAACAGTTAGCAATTATCTTTGTGGAGGATGGGTGAGGTTCCAGAGTTCTGAAGATGGGCAAACATAGTACTTATCCATAAAAGGGGACAAAGAGGACTCTGGGGAATCAGACACCAGTCAGCCTAAGTTCAATAACTGGAATGATATTAAAACAAAATATTAAACAGTCAATTTGTAAGCACCTAGAGGATAGTAAGATTATAAGAAATAGCAGCATGGATTTCCCAAGAACCATCATGCCAAACCAACATAATTTTCTTCTTTGATATTGTTACTGGCCTAGTGGGTGTGGGGGAAGCAGTCATGTGATGTATCTTAATTTTAGTAAGACTTTTGATGGAGTCCCACATGACCTTCTCATAAGCAAACTAGGGAAATTGGTCTAGATGGAATTACTATAAAATGGATGCAGAACTGGTTAAAAGACCATACTCAAAGAGTAGTTATCAATGGTTCGCTGTCAAACTGGGAGGGCATATGTAGGGGGTTCCTGCAGGAATCAGTCCTGAGTCCAGTACTAGTCAACATTTTAATTGCTGACTTGGATAATGGAGCAGAGAGTATGCTTACAAAATCTGAGGATGACACCAAGATGGGAAGAGTTTGTAACCCTTCCTGTTGTAATGTCACCCACAAATTTTATAAGCATGATCTCAACTCCATTATCAAAGTTATTAATGAAAATGTTGACTACTACTGGAAGACAGGATTAGAATTCAAAACTACCTTGGCAAACTGGAGAATTTGTCTGAATTCAAAAATATAAGTAAAGACAAGTGCAAATACTTCACTGAGAAAGAAAAAAACCAACGCAGAGCTACAAAACTAGGAGTAACTGGCTACATGGAAGTATTGCTGAAAAGAATCTATGGATTATTGTAATTCACCAAATTGAATATGAATCAACAATGTGATGCAGTTGAGGGAAATGCTAATATCTTGCTGGCATGTATTAACAGGACTGTCATATGCAAGACACATGAGGTAATTGTCCCACTCTACTCTGCATTGATGAGGCCTCAGCTGGAGCACTGTGTCCAATTCTGGGCACCACACTTTAGGAAAGATGTGGAAAACTGGAGAAAATCCACAAGACAGCAACAAAAATGAGGAAAGGTTAAAAAACGTGGTCATGTTTAGCCTGGAGATGAAACAGCTGAGGGAGTACCTGATAACAGTCTTCAACTATGTTAAGGGCAGCTGTAAAGAGGATGGTGATCAATTGTTCTCCATGTCCACTGATGGTAGGACAAGAAATAATGGGCTTAATCTGCATCAAGGGAGATTTAGGTAAGGTGTTAGGGGAAATGTTCTAAGTATAAGGGTAGATAAGATCTGGAATAGGCTTCCAAAGGAGGCTGTGGAATCCCCGTCATTTCAGTTTTCAAGAACGGGTTGGACAAATGTGTCAAGGGAGGTCTATGTTCAGTTGGTCTTGCCTCAGTGCAGAAGGTTGGACTTGATGACTTCTTGAAGTCCCTCTCAGCCCTACATTTTATGATTCTAAACCAGTGTTAGTGCTGACATTTCTGTAAAGCCCCTAATTTATATTTGTGCTATCACTCTTGTGTCCACTTCTCCTCTGCACCCAGCAAAGAATCCTTCAAGGCCTCAGCTCAGTATCATGCATCAGAATCTGTAATCTTAAAACTGGACTCCATTACAGTGCAACAGTAAATTGGATCATTCAGATATAACCTTTCTCATCAGTTCCATGGGTGTAAATACCTAATACACAGTGAAAATCTGTTGTGGGGTCAGGGTTTTGTTGTTTGTTTGTTTGTTTTCCTGGCATGTAACATCTGACTTTTGATCTCACAGAGAACAGTCTTTCAGAAATGATGCAAACTGACAATTCATGTCTAGCTCATTGACATTTAGTAAGGAAATAATTTGCTGGCAGCCAGGACCGGCGCTACGGGTTTGAGCGCCCTAGGTGCACAGCAATTTTGTCGCCTCGCGCGCTGGTCCCGCGGCTCCAGTGGAGCTGCCGCAGTGGTGCCTGCAGAGGGTCCAGTGCTCCACGGCTCCGGTGGAGCTGCCACAATGGTGCCTGCGGGCGGTCCACCGGAGCCGCGCGAGGAGCCGACCGTCTGCAGGCACAACTGCGGCAGCTCCACCAGAGCCGTGGACCAGCGGACCCTCTGCAGGCACCACTGCAGCAGCTCCACCGGAGCCGCCTGCCGCCCCATCTAGCAAAACGGCGCCCACCAATTTTTCTGGAGCCCTAGGCAATTGCCTAGGCTGCCTAAATGGTAGCGCCGGCCCTGCTGGCAGCTTGTCCAGAAGAAGTTTCCAAAGCCTGCCAGTGTGCTTGTTCACCCAAAGCTCTTTCTCAGGGCCCATTCTAAAATGTCACTGGCACAACATAAACAGATGAAAAGTCATCCTAATTATAACTTGGATAGAATGATTTAATGAGGCTGATACTAAGTACTAAAAAGAGGAAACAAAGTATTCTAGATAAAATAAATGTGTATCTTAGATAAGAAGGAGAAACAGTTCCTTTTTTATCCTGAAAATATAGACATATTTTTTAGTGTTTCCATTATTTTTCCAGTGTACTTGCTGAAATTCTGTAGATGACTCATTCTTATTTTCAGCAACATACCTAGCTCTGTTTTTCAGATGTTTCCACTTGGAAAACCTCAGAAGGGCTTGTGATAGTAAGCAAGTCTCCAAAGGTACTGGTAATGTGACGGACAGCAGAACAGCCCCGATTGCCTGGAAAGGGATACGTGAAGGACTGGGGAGTGGCACACAGTGGACTGCACAGCAGCCTCTCTTCTTTCTCCTTCCATTACTATACCAAAGCCTGGCTCAATAATATTATTTTTAGGCACATTTGTCTGCCTAGTCATTTTCTTACTTTAAATCTTGTCATCAATATTTTCACCTCCAGCCAACTGTGTCAATGAAGCCATTTTGGTGTTCTACATTTAAAGTACTACATAAAAATGAAATGGACATTGCCTGGTAATCCACCATCCACAATCCACCATGGGCCCAGTTGTGCCTGGGAGGCACTGATCTGGGTGGTGCAGACTGCACTGCCCCAGAGAAATACCAGGGGGACTTGTGCCTTGGATATGGCACCATCCCTCTCTGAACTCCCCCATACACACTGTGGTGCATGGGCAGCATCATTAGAACAGCTTGCTTCCCCACGTGTGTCTGACCTGCTCTATGGGGATGGTGGAGCTTCCTATCTCTCCTTACCTATTTCCATGGAAAACTCTTCACTCTCCCTGCCTTGCACACTCACCACAGTCTGTTTGGCTGTTGTTCCCATCCTATGTATGGAGACCCCCTTTCCACAATTACCCCTGGAAATGGGACATGGTCTTTAAAACTACTTTTGGAAATGTCAAACAGGCTTGTTTTATATTTGTGCAGCTGGTGCCCGGACAATACCAGAACCTGCACTGAAGAGAACCTTGCCATATAGCAAGAAACAAAGTTTTACCTGTCCAGTGAGAAAGATAGAGCACAATGGGAGCAAATCGGCTAGTCAACGGACACAAATGAGCAGATTGAAAAGGGGAAACAATTTGACAGCTCTCGCTGTACCCTACTGTAGATATGCGGATTCAAGAGCAGGTTTTTGTCAGATATAGCCCTGGTTTTTCTGCATGACTTAAGAGTGAATAATGGAAAGTGCTTCAGAAGATTTTATTGAATTCAGTTAGTGAACAGAATGCTAACAAAGCTTGTACTTATTACTTGGGATACTGACTTGGGGTAGAACAGGCAGCATAACACATTTATTGGAATTCCTGCCATTTAAGCCAACTTTAGTGTAAAAGGAAAAGGGTTAGCCTTTCATGTAAATGACCTCCCCCAGATGTCTGTATAATAATCAACCCATTGCCCTTGTGCGACTTTTTCCTTTCTAGAAGAGAAGTAGGAAGTAGAGCTGTCATGTCTGGGCACAGGCACAGAAATGAGTGGATTGCTCCCAGCCACTACATCTCCTGTCACAAAAGGTCTGTAGTCTGGCTTGTCTTGGGGGTTTGGAGTGAACCAGAACTGGATCAGGAAATTTCCATCCCATATTCTCCATACTGTGAGTGAGCTTTCTGGTGGGTTTCTCAAAGCAATACACTGTCAGAATTTGGCCCAAATAGTTGCACAGAAAGAGTGTCTCTCAGATCTGGAGATCAGCCCCAATTTATCCCTCAGGATTCTGTCTTCTGTTCTTCATTATTATAAGAACAGAGCTTAGGGCCTAACTCAAAGCCCATTGAAGTCAATGGAAGGGTTCCAATTGATCTCAATAGTCTTTTGATAAGGACATAAGAGTTACATTTAAAATTACCTAGTTTATTTGTATGCATCACTTATAAGAAATAAATATAGTTCCACAATTCTTTACAGAACCATAATGTAAAACATTCTGTACTTTACTTCATATCCGAAAGTAATAAATATACACTGAGGGCTACAAGAGTCCCTTTCCAAAAAAAACCTGCTTCAAATCTGGTCGCTTCAGACTGTGATGAAACCAGAACTCATTTGTACACCATTTAAGCTGTGTCTGCTGCTGCTATGTTGGAATGTGAGCACAGAATTAGATAGTGCTGCAATGCTGCCCAATCTTTTTTTGAAGGCCGGGAAAAAAAACAATCAATGAGATAGCATGATGATGAACTTGAACATGATTTTTTATTTGACAGAGCCTAATCATTCAAGTAATAATTTAATAACATTATTTTCTTCTTTCATAACAGTTCTCTTACTGAAAATATTTTTTCATCTGCACCTGTTACAAGGTGCTACCTACACAACTTTATATAAATGAATAGCTGTTAAAGAAAATAGTGCATTCTCATGGACACAGCCTGATACTTCCCATTATAAGCCCCTCTTTTCAGTTGTTTATAACTTTGCCAGTCTTAAGTGTTTGGGCTGAAATATTTCAAGCCAGGTGTCCATCTCAGGCTGAATTTCTTTTTTTTTCTTTTTATTTTCATTAAAAATGGTTCAGCAACATCTGAGAACAAGATTAGGGAAGCACACATTGTCTACCCATGTTCAAATTCTGGCAACATTTTTAGAACCTCTAGCGCTGCTCCATTTTGGAGTAGAGACTTGAAATTGGGCAGGTGGGTGGCCTTTGTTATTCCTGTTAAATCTCACCCAAATGTAGCTAATTTACAAGTCTTTGAAAAATCTTAGTTCATGCTCAGTAGACTTCTCAGAGTTCAACAGCTAAAAGCTCTGAAGGTGCCATTCTCACTGGGCATGCTCTAGCCCCTCACAATTTCTAGTGCTGACCAGACTGTGCATGCGCCATCCCCACAACCACTGAGCATGCTCCACCCAGAGCTACAGAGGCAAAGACAAAGTTTCCCTTCCATTGAAAACTGCTCATTATCTGAGCACAGCCCATCCTGTGCACTGAATGAGGGAGAGGTAGGGTAGGAGAAACAATACATCTTCATGTAATCATAATGAATACACACAGGGGGACTGAATTAAAATCACACAGGCAACCTTCTATAACGCTAATAATCTCCATTCTATGGCAATGCTGGCAGGGGGAGAATTTCAGTCTAATGCATGGACGATATACTTCATGCTGGTAAACTCACATGCTGCTTTTGATGTTATCCAAGATCAGTAAAATCAAGTGTACTTCCCACTTGGACTTTGCCAGCTCCTGGAGCCCTCTTGAGAGTTTTACCAAAAGAACTACAACTATGATGGCTACCAGCACCCTCTGACACCATTTCCCAGGATTCATGGAGTCAGGGGTGGGAACAGAATGAACTAGAAACCCCTGCTGAGGCTAATTGGAAAGTTTCTGTATGGGTGATCTAGATAAGCCAGTGGCTCTCAACCTTTCCAGACTACAATATCCCTTTCAGGAGTCTAATTTGTCTCACATAACCCCAAGTTACACCTCACTTAAAAACTGCTTGCTTACACAATCCAACGTAAAAATACAAAAGTGTCACAGCACACTGTTATTGAAAAGTTGCTTACTTTCTCATTTTTACCATATAATTATAAAATAAATCAATTGGAATGTAAATATTGTACTTATATTTCAGTGTATAGTATACAGAGCAGTATAAACAAGTCATTGTCAATATGAAATTTTAGTTTGTATTGACATTGCTAGTGCTTTTTATATAGCCTATTGTAAAACTAGGCAAATATCTAGATGAGCTGATTCCCTGGAAGACGTTTGCATACCCCTAGGGGCATGTGTAGCCATGGTTGAGAACCACTGGGATAAGCAATCCACTGGACCAATGACAAACCAAGGCTGCAGAACCCCCAGTAAGGGACATCTCCACTGAAGGGGTCAGCCATTCAAGATGAAGTGGGAAATTAACACCACAACAGTCATAGAACAAAGGAGAGTTAGTGGATTACAAATTATGGACCCTATCAAGACACTGGCTTTATGTATCATTACAACACTCTGTAACCTACTAACCCTTCTTTGTCCAATGACTGTCTTTTCACCCATTT
Source organism: Gopherus flavomarginatus (assembly GCF_025201925.1). Taxonomy (NCBI): domain Eukaryota; kingdom Metazoa; phylum Chordata; order Testudines; family Testudinidae; genus Gopherus; species Gopherus flavomarginatus. Next base: position 267,062,330 of record NC_066618.1, read on the forward strand.
CTTACAGCAGGACATTGCAAGGGCAATCTGGGACCACAAAACAAATTTTAAAATTGGAGCTAGAAGCGGGACAGTGGAGAGGTACACAGACCTGGCAGATCAAACTTCTAAGAAGTGAGCCAGGTTGTTGAAGGTGCATATTTTAAGTACAGCCTGGGGGAAAAAACCCTTCTAAGAAGTGAGCCAGGTTGTTGAAGGTGCATATTTTAAGTACAGCCTGGGGGAAAAACCCCTCAGCAACCTGACACCACTCTCACAGGAGGATGGGGAGAAGAGGGAGCAAAGAGTCCAGCAGCTCAAGGCAGCTCTGCTCCCTTCTGTGGAGAAGGTTACAGGCTGACTTGGCAGGGAGAAAACTTTTCTAACAACAAGGTGGAACAAATCAACCTATTCATGGCCAGCACGACACAATTGTAACTGGCACCTGTATGTCAGAACTCTCTGTATTTAACCGGGACAGGCAATGGGAGCAACACAGAGACTAGGTGAATGCTGAAGGCAGGCATGGGAGAGGATCTCAAAAAGATGTGGCAGCTGCTCTGGGAGCAGGCCGAGAGGGCCCTGCATGGTACTCCTGTGTGTGAACGGGATGGGGGCTGTACAGGGGGGACAGAGGCATCTCCTGCAGCTTGCAGCCTCCTCCACCTCAGCAGCTGCCGTAATGGGAGTGGGATCAGGAGGGTGGACACTTACCACAGATGCAACAAATTTGCCCTGCTGGTGTGATGTAGTGTGGAGCCATTAAGATATATGTTCAACATGACCTGTTTCAACAGTGGTACATATCCCCTTAGAAATGCAGGTACCCCCGGAACATTAGCATGTCAGCACCTCCCGAAAGCCCCGCAAACGGCCCAGTCACCACCCTCCACTCCCAGATACTCACATAGCCATCCACCCCTCTGCCCATTCAGCATAGAAGTAGCCTACGCCATCTCAATTACACATCACTCATGCCTGAGTCAATAGTTCAAGCACCACTAGTTGGATGATTGGATTACAGCCATACTGCAGTGAAGCACAGGGATTCACTCAGAGTTCAGTTCAGTTTCCTCCTTGCTAGCAGGCAATTTGTCTGTAGTTTTCCTGTTTCTGCCATTGATTGTGGATGATTACATGAGTTCGTCACCATACTATACAGCACCTATAAAACTCCTTCATGTTCCTCTGTAGCATGTATCTATGCATTGGGAAATCAGCATAGTAAAGGGTGTGCCACAGGAGTGCCCTCAGTCTTAGAGTGATCCAGTAGACAGTATTCCCAGGGCAGTAGAACCCTGACAGGCAGCAACTGGGTGTTTCCAGTGTGTAACGATACAGAATTTATTGTTGAGCACATTCCAAAGGTTTTGGAAGAATTTCTGGGTCAGTCTATATCCCTGTGTGCAGACCTGCTCAAGTAGCCTGAGGAAGTTGCTACAAGGCTTGTAGGGGTAACGGTGTGGAGTACGGACATAATCTCACTACCTCTGGCTCAGACAGCCCTTCCGATTCACACACTGCAGCCACTGCCTCTTTTTGTCTAGTCTTCTCCATCTCCATGAGGAACAGAAGCATATAGCTGTTCCACATAATTTTCTTCTTTCTGGCCTCCCCACTCCCTGCACAGCTCCCTTCCTTCTTCCACCCATTGTTCATAGAATCATAGGGTTAGAAGGGACCACAAGGATCATCTAGTCTAACCTCCTGCCAAGATGCAGGATTTGTTGGTATAAACCATCCCAGACAGATGGCTATCCAGCCCCCTTTTGAAACCCTCCAGTGAAGGAGCTTCCATAACCTCCCTCGGCAGTCTGTTCCATTGCCCTACTGTTATTACAGTTAGGAAGTTTTCCTGAGATTAAATCTAAGTCTGCTATGCTGTTGTTTGAACCCACTGCATCTTGTCCTGCCCTCTGTGGCAAGAGAGAGCAACTTTTCCCATCTTTTTACGGCTGCCTTGCAGGTATTTGAAGATAGCTATCATGTCCCCCCTTAATCACCTCTTTTCCAGACTAAACATACCCAGTTCCTTCAGCCTTTGCTCATATGGCTTGCATTCCATTCCTTTGATCATCTTTGTCACTTCCCTGGACCGGATCCTTTCCAGTTTCTCCACATCCTTTCTACACTTTGGTAACCAAAATTGCACACAGTACTCCAGGTGAGGCCTAACCAATGCCAAGTAGAGCGGTTCTATCACCTCCCATGACTTGCATGCTATGCCTCTATTAATGCAACTAAAATTGCATGTGATTTTTTTGCAACAATATCGCATTGCTGACTCATGTTGAGGTTGTGGTCCACCCCAACTCCCAGATCCTTCTCAGCAGTACTGCTGCCAAGCTAGTTATTCCCCATTCTGTATTTGTACATTTGATTTTTAATTCCCAAAGTGTAGCACCTTACAGTTGTCTTTGTTGAATTTCATTTTGTTGTCTGTAGCCCATTTTCCGCAGGTCTATGCTACAGCTGGGATCAACGCTCCGAGATCGAGTCACTGGCGGTCAATTTAGCAACTCTAGTAAAGACCTGCCAAATTGACTGCAAATCGCTCTCCAGTCAACCACTCTACTCTACCCCCGATGAGAAGAGTAAAGTAAGTAGATGGGAGATTTTCTCCTATCAACCCTGCACGATGTAGACCCTGCAGTAATTTGACCTAAGGTACATCGACTCCAGCTACGTTGGTCATGTAGCTGGAGTTGCGTAGCATAAGTCGACTTACTGCAGTAGTGTAGACATAGGCTGAATCTTCACTCTATCCTCCAATGTGTTGGCAACCCTCCCACCCCCACCATAGCTTTGTGTCATCTGCAAATATAATCAGCATGCTCTCTATTCCTACATCCAGGTCATTCATAAAGATATTAGACACTCTTCTCACTCCCTAGTCCTAATTCAGCTCAACCCGGGGATGCCCTCCCAGCTCTACTTCTCTGGGTTCCACCTTCCTCATCCAAACTGACTAACTAACACTTCCTTACACTCTTCTCTTAGCTTGTCTAAGTACCTCGCTAACTCATTGATCCACTAATTTAATCTCTGTCCTGCACCAGCTAATCTAAAAACTACCATTTATCTTTGTCAAATTCAAATATTTCTCCAAACCAAACATGTCTATCTCTCTGGCTGAGCTATCTCATGCTCATCCTAAATTTCCCTTTACACTCCCATCCCTTTTGAATGGGCACGTTGCTGACCCTCATCTTATGGGTGGCCTGCATGTGGCTGTCCCAAAACACCTACATGATCTGGTCCCAGTTGCAAAATATACATGCCACCACATAGTTTGAAAATGTCGAATAGGTGCGCAAGGGATTCTGTTTCAGTTAGGGGGCCGCCAGATGGTGGGTGCAGATGTTCTCGTAGTTGGGTCTGTAATTTCACCTAGGAATGAGCCCTGGTTTCTGTGGCCATGACTAAGTGCCATGTAGGTTATTGACAGCACTTTGAGAAAGTCAACAGATGCCTAAGTGACTGTGGCACCTATGGGGTTTAGGCAACTCCTGAATAGTGCCTAAATGGTGGACCTAGGTGCCTACCTACATCATTAGGCTTTCATCTAGCTTTAAAAATTAGTCAATGAGACTTAGCCTTCTAAGTGCCTAAATTAATTTAGAAAATGGGGACCTAGGGCTTTTAACACACTTAAGTGCTCCTGAGAGTTTTGCCCAAGAATATTTGCAAAATAATGCATATAGAGAAAAGCATACACTCAGAAGGTATATAAAATTGTGTGAACTTGGTACAGGCAGTGGGAAAATATCATTGAATCATTGAATGATCTAAACAATAGACCACATGAACTCAGAAACAAAAAAGCTGAGTTTTGAAATTATAGGTTGCCTGGACTGATAGGAAAAGCTTAATGCTTTTGCGGTGTTTTGATAAACATGCGAGAGCCAAATACAATGTGTTGTTGAATTCAGTACTGGCAGGGCAGAGGAGAAATCACTAAGAATTGTGCCAGAAATAACTGGAATGTGCACGCATCCGTCCTCCACTAAGCTTTTAGTCAAAATACTGAAACTTTTTCTGTGTGATTCAGATTCTAAACCAGGGGTCGGCAACCTTTCAGAAGTGGTGTGCCATTTCTTCATTTATTCACTGTAATTTAAGGTTTTGCGTGCCAGTAATACATTTTAACATTTTTAGAAGGTTTCTTTCTATACGTCTATAATATATAACTAAACTGTTGTTGTATGTAAAGTAAACAAGGTTTTAAAAATGTTTAAGAAGCTTCATTTAAAATTAAATTAAAATGCAGAGCCCCCCCGGACCGGTGGCCAGGACCCAGGCAGTGTGAATGCCACTGAAAATCAGCTCGTGTGCCGCCTTTGGCATGTGTGCCATAGGTTGCCTACCCTGTTCTAAACAATAGGCCTAATGGTCTATCTTATACAAGCATTCTAATAACATGACAGCAAAATTTATCGAGTACAAAGTCATTACAAAGCAAGTGATGTTAAGTGACTTGAAGATGAAAAATGCTAGCGATTGTGAGCTGTAGCCTGAAGTTTTTACTCAAGACTTAGGAAATGTTCTGCCTAAGTCTTCAGTGAGCAGACGTTGAGTCTAGACTAGTAATGGGAAGCTAGCACAGATACAGGTCCTGTTAATAGCTGAGGCCAAACATTCAGAATGCTTTTTGGGTACTGTACACGAGTTCACCGGGGCTCAACCCTCTCCGGGGCAGACGGGAGCCACACCGGCTCACTACACACCCGGATGGATCCGGGGAACTAGTCCGGCCAGGGGGTTCTCCCTCGGTAGCCCTTGCGGTAGTCAGTTGCAATGTGGTTGCGTCTGGCCCTGGCTCCGACGGGACAACAACCACTGAGTCAGAAGGCTCAGGGCCTCAGTCAGGGCTGAGCCGTAACACCAGTTATGAGCCTGGTCCTAGGTCAGGGCGGGGCAACAATCGCTGAGTCAGGAGGCTCAGACCCTCAGGCAGGGCTGAACCGTAACAGCAGTTATGAGCCTGGTCCTAGGTCAGGACGGAGCAACAAACGCTGAGTCAGGGGTGCTCAGGCCCTCAGGCAGGGCTGAGCAGTAATGATAGGCTTTGGTCTTCTAAAGCCAGGGAGAGGGGGAGTCTGCCACCCAGGAGTTGGGTGGCAGGGGGGACGCAGGCCCTCCCACTCCACTGCTTCCCAGCCTGGGGCCCTAGCAGCGGCTGAGGATCCACTGCTTAGTCAGTCCTGATATAGGCTCTGGTAATGCCCCCAGGACACTTCCACACTCCCCCTCGGGCCCTACCTAGGTCCTGGCGTCGGCCTCCGCAGGGTCCTGGAGCATGAGTTCTTCGTGGCAGGGGTTGATTGGCAAGTCCGGAGGCTCCTCCAGGTAGCTGGCACAGCTCCGGCAGCTCCTCCGGGTATCGTGTGCAGGGTAGTTCTGACAGTCTGGGAAGCTGCCTTAGGCTGCAGGAGCTTCCCAGTCCAGAGCTCCCCTAGGAACGTCTGCTCTCTCTGGCAGCTGGGCTCCTATTGAGCTCTGAGGTCCTGCCTTTATAGTTCCGGGTCACCGCCTGACCCTTTGAGGGGCGGGCTCAGAGCTCCCTAGCTCCACCCACTCTGGCCTCTGGCTGGGCTCTTCCTCCTCCGGGATGGAGGGGAGCCTCACCGCCTCACTACAGGTACCCACAAACTCCAACCTTGAAGGTGGCAGTAGGGTAATTGCATTCCTAACTACTCAGTATGTTTGTGTGAATCGTGTTGTTAGTCATGCAAACTGGAGTCATTTGAAAAACTTGGCCCTGTTCTGGAATATGCACTGCTAAGTATGGTGTCCCACTATACCTAGTTACTGAGGTATACAGCAGAGATACCACTTCTTCAATGTTATGAAGATTCTTTGCAGCACAGCATACTAAGTCAGGAAGAATTTCTTTGGGCTTTCTTGTAAATTTTTCATAGCCTTCTATCATCTCTGAAACAGAAAGTGCCATTTTCAAAAATTCCTCTGCTAGCTCTGGGATACAGGCTAATTCAAATAATCTAACGGGAGATTATCAAAGGCAAAAATGATGCCCAGCACCCACGGGCTTTCAATGGGAGTTAGATGCTTAGCTGCCTTTTGTGCATTTGAAAATGTTCCCTCTAGCGCTCTACAAATGACAAAGTGTATACAAATGGCTTCTATATTCACCAGGCTGGTTTGGCTCAGGGTCAGGCCCTGTTCCCACCTTCTTTTGCCTTAGCCACTGTCAGTCAGTGTGGGATGATGGTGTCAAAATGAAGATTCATGAATTAAATAGGACCCTCTTCCATTGCTGGGCAACTGCTGAAGGCAGTGGAGCTCTCGGGAGAGGAGATGCCAGGCAGCAACATTCTTGGGGAAACATAATTGGAATTGGAAAAAAAAACCTCTGAAGCCCAAAAGGAAAATCCAAGTAGGGTAAGAGTGCAGCTCTGGTGGGATTAGTTTGGGGAAATGGAGTAAGGGAATGTATATGCTGTCTATCTAGATCAGGGGTGGGCAACCTTTCAGAAGTGGTGTGCCGAGTCTTCATTTATTCACTCTAATTTAAGGTTTTGCATGCCAGTAATACATTTTAACATTTTTAGAAGGTCTCTTTCTATAAGTATATATTATAACTAAACTATTGTTGTATGTAAAGTAAATAAGGTTTTTTAAATGTTAAAGAAACTTCATTTAAAATTAAATTAAAATGCAGAGCCCCCGGACCGGTGGCCAGGACTTGGGCAGCGTGAGTGCCACTGAAAATCAGCTTGTGTGCTGTCTTTGGCATGCATGCCATAGGTTGCCTACCCCTGATCTAGTTTCTAGGTTTTTCAGTGCATAAGCCAGTCTTAATATGCAACTGTAAAGCAGCTAGCACAAGTTTGGGCACAAGATAATAATCACAAGGCAAGAATAAATTAAATGTATGTACATAATACAACACCTAGACATTTCCCTTAATCTTCAGTAACCTCACTGAGTTCACACTCCTTATTGTTTTAACTACACTCTGCTCTTCTTCCTCATTCTGCAGCTTGCCCCAATGTGATGTATCGGTTTTACATTGTTTAAGCTATCTGCTGTTATTTATTATATGCATTATTTTATCCACATGTACTGAAGAAAGTTAATAGATCCAAAGTCCAGTAGTTCTATCATGCTGGGGGCAATTTGTTACATAAGCATCTCTATTTAGTTGTTACTGATGGTATTTCTGTTGTATGGATAGTATTTGATGTATTGCTCTCAGAACCATATTGTCGTACATTGATTCTGGCAAACTTCAATTTATGAAGCAAAGAACATACATTAACTGGCATTAAGAATATTAAACAGAGGTTACAACAATTTGCTTTTAACAAGTCTTTGCGATATATCATCTTTCGGAGAAGCTAGCAGATGTTAAAACAGTTCCATACTCAGTATTGATTTGTTTTTCCAGCTGATTCTTTTAACAGTGTATTATGATAAATAATGTATTGATGACTCACTGATGCATGAAGGCAGGAAGCATTTGAGATATATTTAGAATATAAACATTTCTTGCTAGCAGTCTAACAGCAGTTCATGTGGAAGGAATAAGAAAAAATATCAAAAATATATATATATAAAATTGTCTCTGTGCCTAGTTTTGTAGTGCCTTGCACCATGTATAGTTATTTATATCTCTGTGTAAATGAGTGTAAAATACTACCTGATCAGAGAAGTAATGTTACACTCAGTTTGCATCAGTGTGCATGACTAGAGAAGATGGAAAGCAATGGAGATTCAGGTCGCATGTTTAAATGAGGTAGTAATCAAATCAAATCTTTATTGTTGATACAGAATAACGTTAATAGAACTATGTAATGATTTCAATGTTGCAGGGAAATCTCAGTCAAATTCTAGACAAATCTTTCCCAAAGGACACTTACAATGGTGAAATGCATTAATTACAGTTCCTTCACAACATGATGCAATAGCAGTACCAGAAGATAACACTGCCTCTAGTAATCCTTGATTTATACTATTGTAGGAAATTGGGAATACGCACTGAAAGTTATGCCAAAACAGAAGTATACTAAGACACCACTGGATGTGTACTTACAACATATGAGACTATAGAACACATAGAATGGAGGAGGGATGTGAAACTTTGGAAAATATTTTTTTACAGTACTTTATCAAAGATATATAGATTCAATAATGTATGTTTATTGTGACTCTAAAAATAGGAGGCCATATCCTCTGTTGCAGCAAAGTTGCACTAGGATACAGAATCCAGAGTTTAGGGGGAGAAAGATGCCACTTTCCTTCCCTGATTCTGGGATATAGAGGGTCAGTTTGGTCTCTGGCATAATTAAAAGTAACCTAATAAGAACCCCTTCTGACTTCTCCTGGCAGTAGCAGTCCCCTAGGGAATATTGCATTAGATAGGAATTGCTGGAGTGCAAAGCCCATCCTGAACCAGCATAGACTGGACAGAAATTATTCTACACTAGAGAATAACAGGTGACCTGTTAGAGTGACTTGAATGGGGAATGAAGATCTGGCCCAGCATCTTTATGTAAGAAGATTAGCTATACTCATTTCTTGTAGTTCTAGGTTTGTCTTTTTCCCCTGTTGTAGAGGGCCTTCATCTGTGTGAAATAAGGAGAAAGCTGAAATATCTCTGATTACATATCGGATAGCTTTCACTGCTCTATTTGGAAATGCTTTTTCATATGAATCAAAGAGTGATGTTGAGGTATTTTTTATTGTTTTTTTTTAAATCGGATGTGGAACATCTCCCAAATGGCTGTGTCAAAGAACTTGTGTTGCAGAAGATAAGTGCTCTAGAAAGTTGTTTTAGTGGTGTTGTTATAGCTATGTTGTTCCCTCGATATTAGAAAGACAAAGTGGGTGACGCCATATCTTTTACTGGACCAAATGTTGGTGACAGAGACAAGCTTTTGAGCTACACAGAGCTCTTCTTCAGGTCTTTCACCAACTGAAGATGGTCCAGTATGATATTCCCTTACCCACTCTGTATTCTAGAAAGTTGTGTACAGGCTCCAAATTAAAGACACATTTATCTAAATGTTTGGGTTTTCTGAGTGAATTCAAGTATGAATAGCACTTTATGTGGACCCCCAAGAAGAGGATATTACTTTAAGTACTCCAGGCGGTGGATAAATTATTGGGAGAACCAGGATGTAACTGAGTGTGGGAGACCTGTAAGACCTCTGGCGGGCGGCTAGTGCACTTATTCCTGTTGCCTTAAGTTTTTGTCTCTTATCACTTGTGTTCTGGGATGGTAACCTGTCACAAGCCCCCACGTTCTTTTTGGAGACATTTTTAAACTCCACTGGGATGGCCTGCTATAAGAGTATGCTGGGTTTAATAAGAAAAAGAATCTATTGATTTAGGACTAAATGAAAGAATGATGGATTGGACAAAATAATGATTCTTTTGCCAGGATAGCCTGAGAATGACTTACAATTCTACTTACACTAATGGTATTCTCTCCTTAAGGAAGCTAAGCATTATTGGTTAGTTAAATCCTTAAGTTGTCTGCTTCCTTAGAAATGAGTTAGTTGTAATTAATTCTGCAGATCCGTAATCCCGATGTAAGGCTTTCAATAGGAAATTCTAATGGCTAGGGCTTTACTGGATGATATTTATTGCTGCATTTTGTTCACTTGTAACTTTATTCTTTCTTTTGCCAATAAAGAAACTCCTTGGTTCTTTCCTTCATCCACCACCTCCATCAAAATTGAATAATAGAGATTTTATATCAACACACTGAATGGTCCTTCTCTGAAAAGGCTAGTTAACAAAAAGAAACTTGAACTATTCAGTATATCAAGTTATTTTACAAGCTTTACTGGCTTCACATGTAGCCCTTGGAAGCTCCCTGAGCTTTTCATGTTTAGCTTATATTAAATATTCAGCCAGAGCACTATGAAATATGTGCAGCAAGTGATGAAGTACTCTGAATCAGCCCTGGAGTCCTGAGTCAACTCAGGACTCATCTGTATATCTGTGGTAAAGATCATCCTCAAATGAAGGGATTGCCGATGATGATGATGGTTCAAGTTAAACTTTGTGACCTAGCAGTACTTCTTTAGAACTCTTTTATCTGTGCCTATGAATTCTCTAGGGGTGTTTTTGTCAACTACTTCTGCTCTGTGTAGATATGAGCTAACTTTTTAAAGACTGCAGTTCAACACACTTTATGTTCCAGCTGAATTTGTTGGAAAAGTTTACATGGAACAAGTTAAATGGCAGGAATTACGTGGTGTGTCCCCTGTATCCCTGATGGCTGAACCTATGTCTGTCTATCTATGTAAGGTATATATCTAGTTGGAGGGATACATTACCATAGTATATGAGCACAATCATCACATTCAGGGAGGCAGAAGAGTCCTGCAAATGGGTAATGGAGGGGAGGTACTGAGACTTGGTGGAGAGAGAGAGCAAACTTCTATGTAGTAGTAACAGCGCATAGCTTGAGTTATTTAAAATTAAAATGGATTTATCAAAGCACTTGAGTATATGTAACCCACGTGCCTAATAGGGAGATACCTTTGTAAGAGATCTATTGGGAGCGGGGGGTGTAGGAACGTGTTGTGTCTGGGTCCTTGTTGCTTGGCAGATGCACAATTAGCATTCCACACCCAGAAGTTCTGGAATTGAGTGTGGTAGTTTTGGGTATGCTCAATAGGTTCAAGAGCCCCAACCAGCTGCACCTGACCCCCACTCACCAAGCCCCACTCCCAGCTGCGGCTCCAGGCACTAGAGCTTCAAGCGCGTGCCTGGGGCAGCAAGCTGCAGGGGGGCCCTGCCAGTCCCTGTGAGGGTGGCAGTCAGGCCGCCTTCGGCGACCTGCCTGCAGGTCCCTGGTCCCGTGGATTTGGTGGCAATTCGGTGGCGGATATGCTGAATCTATGGGACCAGGGACTTCTCACAGACAAGCCACCAAAGGCAGCCTGCCTGCCATGCTTGGGGCGGCAAAAAAGCTAGAGCCACCCCTGGCCACTCCCCCAGCACCTGGACCCCCTCACTGAGCCCTATACACCCACACCCCTCTGCCGAGCCCCATCCCCCAACATTTAGACCCTCTTGCTGAGTCCCAACCACTTTCACCTCTACCCTCCTGCAGAATCCTGTTGCCCCTGCACCCAGAACCTCTCAAGCCCTCTGCAATCAGATCTCCCACTGAGCTGCCTGCATCCAGATTGGTCCACACAGAACTCTCTCACCCCACCCTGAAACCCCACACACTGAGCCCCTCCACAGTTGAAACCTGCCGGGCTGAGCCTGACTGCCCACAGCTGGTGCCCCTGGTGCAAGGGCAGGGCCTCAGGGTGTTTCTGGGGTAGGCCCAGCCCCTGCACTGTGTCAAGGTTGGATGCAGCTGTCCCAGGGGGTTGGGGGCTGCAGGGTGATCTCCTACCTCTGTTCAGCCAGTGGTCTGTGCTCCCCACTGCCATGCTGGAGCCTCCACATTTAAATATTGACAAATAAAAAGTTTCAGAAGTTTGCAAAATTTTAAAATATTGTGCACCAAATTTTTATTTTTTTGGCACAGAATTTTTGTTCTGGTTCAGAATTCCCTCAGGAGTATGTTGTTAACACTCCAACAGGGAAGCCCTGGCAGTATTAAGTATAGAAAGGGAAAAATATTTTTTATTTGAACTGTATACTTTGAATGTTGTTTGATTTTAGCCAAGCTGTTTTAGTTAAATTGCCTAAACTATTATGATTCACCAACTTTTCTTTAAATGTAATAATGAGGAAGAGTCATTTATTTTGCTATTCTCAATTTTATATTTTTCTTATAACAGTTTTTTTTAAAAATCCCATATACTTAATTGAGTGTTTTTTAAACAGTTAGCTGATTGGCTAACAGTGACTTCAGCAGAGGAAGAGTCTGCATGGATTCCAGCTGAAGATTCCGACAAGTGGAGGGAAGATGTTGCTTTTGGCTCAGCAGACTGTATAGATTTTGGCGATCAAAGACTCTGAGACTCAGGTGAACTCTACCTTAGCTTTTGGGAACTCTGAGTTTCTTCTCACCTTGTTTCTGTGGGGACTGACCTGTTCAGATTTAATTTGTTTTCTTTATTTATGTTTATGTATAACTGTGTAGATAATGTATGTGGATTATAAAGTAGCCATGTTATGTTGTAAAAATTAAGTTATTATATTTTATTATGTGTCATCATAAAATTTTATTAAGTAGGTACTTAATTAAGTTCATTCCTTTTGTTCTTTTGAGGACTTGAATGTGGGGAGGTTGATCCTATGTAATCCTTGCTGAAAATCCTGAGACCGAATTCTGGATCTCCAGGTACTTTTCTATGGGAGCTGGGTTTTTTGGGCACTGGAGAAGGGCAATGAAATGAACTCTAGGCTGCCCACAGGTTACATATACACTCTAGAAAAAAATATTCTGGAGGATTGACAAGATAGCTTGTTGGGACTTTCACATCTCTAATTTCTAATATCACAAATGAAATAGAAAGCCAATTTTTTAACTTGTCCCATTCCACAAGAAAAAACTTCAAAGGCAACACAGAGAAATAATCCATACAGAATTTATCATTAGCCCATGGAACTCACTGCCTCAGGACCTAAAAGCAATTAGACACAGAAATAAATAATATAACCTGCAGTTACACTAGGTAGGAGAACAATTAAGAGCTACTAATCTACACTACATGACACCAGTTGAATTTATACAGTTCATGAAGAAATTTCCATCTACTCCATAAAACAGTGTTTCACACATGATAAAATATTTTCATCTTACTCTGAAGCATTTGGTACAGAACATTAACAGAGACCATCTTGGATAGATGTAGGCTAGAGCCAGGTGATCACCTTCATGAATGATATAGGAAAAGTATAGTTATTTTAAAATGTGTTTCTCTTTTATTTTATGCCAATAAGAGACATGGAGATACCTCAGCAATAGTTGGAATTAACCCTAGTTAAAGTTTCAGGCTTGGTACTGATATATTTTGTTGGCATGAACAGAATTTTTTAGTGTTTGTTAAATGTGTCAAGTCCCTATAAACCATATATAACTATGAAGTGTTACCATGCAACATAGCCTCTGTGCAACACAGCTTAACTGGCTTTTAGCAGTGCAAGCTTGTTTCAGAAAATATTCAAATATAATCTTGCCAAATTGGTTTGACTCTGAAATATAATATGGGACTGGACATTTCAGTGGTAATATTTTAGATGCTTGATGGAGCTGAATGATGATTTATAAAATGCTGATCTTTCTTCTTTCATTCACTGATTCAAGTTCTAGTGAAGTGCTGAGTTAAATGAGTGTTTTCAGGTCAGCCCATATTATATAACAAAGAGAAGTTGACCACTCATAATCTCTGCACATAAACAGTGTCTAGCCAGAATACATACAAGGGATAAGGAAACAATACCTCTTTCAAGAATAAATGTATTTCATAGGGTATCTATGCTCTGAGTAGCCAGAGATGAGATTAGGTCCCCCCAAAAGAGGGATTAACCCGCACTGACTGGGGCTGTTTCTGGTCTCTTTTATCAGTGTGAATCGGGAGTAATTCTGCTGAATCAATAGTTAGGCTGATATAAAACCACTGTAAGTGAGATCAGAATCAAATTCAATGTCTTATCTGAGGCATCGGCATATGACCGGACTTTAATCCATATTAGCTGACATGCTGAATATGACTTGTTTACACCAACTTAGACATGGTCAGCATTATATTGACATCTCAACTCTTAACCGAAGGTTCTAAGTGTAACATTTTCTAGTGAAGACAAATTCTGAGAGACCAACCTAACTTCTACACAGTGAAGTAGTTCCAAAAGTTTGGGACTTTTACAATGTCAAGCTGAAGAAAATACCTATGAAAACTACCTGATTTAGACAAAGAAGTAAGAGGACCCTACAGCTGAGGTGGGGAGACACCTGCACACATGGGCAGCAAACTAATCTTGTGTAAGACTTTCAGAACCAAATAAACACATTTCCGTTGCTCCTGTGTAACTAAAAGGATTGCAAGGTACTTTGAGAAATTGAGGGTGCTTTATTTAAAGAACAATTATATAAACAGGAACCAGACTCAAACCCATCTCAAAAACTGCCAGGCAGTGCACAGGGCCGGCCTGGAGTTCCAGTGCTTCTTTGTATGAAAGTGCCCATCTCCATATCTGGAAAATCTCAAAACTTGGCTCCAGGCCAAACATCCTATGGTATCCACTAACCATAGTTAACAGCTGTTCTCAAATGTTCAGCAGCATATAGCACGTATATAGCTCAGCATTGCAATTTGTCATCTCTGATGACCAACAGAGAGATTAAGACCAGGTCTACACTAGAAACTTTCACCAACATAACAATAATAGTTAGTGGGAGTGAATCTGTATGACATTTTTAGGCCAGTAAGCCCTGGCGTGGACACTGTTATACCACCCAAAAAATCCTTTTCCCAGCGTAGGTTATTTTATGTGGGGAACTAGTATAAGCTATTGAAGAAAGAGTTCTTTTGCAAGTATAAAATGCATCTCCACTGGGTGGGTTGCTGGTTTCACTATATCAGCAATCTTGAGTCTAGTATGGATTAGGCAAGAGAAACTTGTATAGCCCACCAGAGAGCCCACCCTCCCTCTCTCAAGTAGAGCTGTGAAGAACTTCATTGTTATATTATTTATTTCTCTGTATAAAAATATGATCATTTAGCAAGATACAGTATTAATGTAATCTTTTTATAACTAGTGCATTTTTGATGAGAAGTCATAAACCTGCAAAACAGTCACTGAGCCTCTGGGGATGTGGTAGCCCCCCTGACTTGAAGTGGTTTCCATCATAGACAGGGTTTACAGTTTGGTTCAATGGCTTTCAGCACCCCCACTATAAAAATTGTTCCAGCGCCCCTGAATGAGTCTGAACTTGAGTATGTAATTAAATAAAAAACTCAAATTTGATTAGTTTAGCTTTCTGTTGTGAAATTTTGATGTGAAATTTTGATGGCAGGATAGAGCTTTAATACTGCTATGGTAGAAGGCATTAATAGCTGCCCACAAGCAGGTCTTTGATTTATATTATACTTACTCAAAGCCAATGAATGTGCTCAGCACCCTTCTTTCAGACTAAGAGGAAGAAGCAATTAAGGCCATGTTTACACTACAGAATTATGCTGACCTAAGTTACATCAGTGTTCAGCTGCTGCAATTGTTACATTGCTTGTGCATGTCCATTCTGCGCTACTGCTGTTGGTGGTGTGCGTCTTCACTAGGAGTGCTTGTATCGATGCAGAGAGCAGTATACCATGGTGTGACAGGGTGTATCAACCCCACACTAGCAACATTGGGGTTAACAAACTGCTTTGGGCCAGTGGTGCTGGAATTGGGGTGGCCAGGAGGCCAAGGCCCATCCACTTTTCACCAGGGTGGACCCCACCCCCTTCCCTCCCTCTTTTCCCTGAGGCCCCAACCCCCTGGCCAGGCCAAGATGGAGCCTGGCCAGGGATCCTGGCCAGCTGTGGGGAGCCACGGTGGACCCTCCGCCTGCCTGCAGTGCGGGGAGCCTACCGAGAGAAGCCCCGGCCCATGTCTCTGCCCAGCCAAGAGCAGGAGGAGGTGCAGGGTCCTCGACACCATGCCAACTTCCCACAGCTGTGTGTGCAGCTCTCCCCAACCCAGCTTCAGCCTCACAGCCACTGCCTAGCCATGGTAAGAGTCACACAGGCAGCTGTGGGGAGCCACAGACCCTCCACCTGCCCAGGGCGGGGTGCTCTGGAGATGGGGACACAGGCCGGGAGCTGCTCTTCATGGCCCCCGCTCCCACCGAGGCTCCCCACAGCTGCTTGTGTGGCTCTTATCATGGCTGGGTTGTGGCTGTAAGGCACCCTTGCCGGAGCCAGGTCAGGGAGAGTCGCACAGGTAGCTGGGGGAGCCTGGGTCCCTCCACCTTCCCTGGGTGTGGGGTCTGGGGGATGGGGAGGACATGGGCCCCGCTCCAGCTTCTGGCTTGGTGGGGGGGGGCGCTCCCCCCTTTTGGGAGGGTTGTGGTGCCCCTGCACAAGAAGCCATGCCTCCTTACCTTTGCTGGGCATGCTCCCAGTGGAGAGAGCATATAAAAGGCAGCAGCTCAGCTCAGTCTGAACTGGGTGAGGAGAGTGAATGTGTTCTACCGGTGCCTGTTGAGAAGCTGACAGGACTTCAAGCTGCCAAGACCGAACACCCTGACTATGCTGCAGGAACCCAGTCAACTGCAGGGACTGAGGGGGCCTCAAGCCACTGCCCAAGGCAGGCCTAATGGTAGGAAGTGACTCAGGGGATGTGTTTGAGAACGTGGAGAGCTGGACCCTGAACAGGGTAACTGGTTTCAGAGGGCCCTGGATTGGAACCCAGTAGAGTAGGGTGGGTCCAGGTGATCCTGCCCTCCCTGTAATTGCCATTGGGCTATACTGCCCCTGGTTGTAGCAGTTACTGTGACTAACCATTGGGTGATGCAGTCACTAGCTACACCAGATACCTGTCTCTTAACACTACGTGCCACCTTAGATAGGGCAATGCCTTGGACTATTGATACAAAGCACTACTGCTACCAAGGATAGGGTGGCACCTTGGACTATTGATATCAGGCACTACTGCTGTGAGAGAGGATGGTGCCTTGAACTCTTACCACTAGGCACTACTACTGCCAGATTGAGGGCAGCTCCACAGACCCCCACTGACCCCTTTATACATGGATAGCTATCCCATTGTGCAACTTGCCACCATGTAGCGCAGGGTATTTTCAGAAGGTTTTGCAATGTCTTATAGGGCCAAAATGAGTCACGCAAGGGTGACGGGGAGCATGGGTTCAACTTCCCATAAGGCAGCATTCTCCATCCCATAATTTCATCTGCATCCCATAATGTTTCATGCCTCTTTTGAAAATCACTTGCACAAATCCATGCTTCTCTCCTTGCTCTCTGACAGAATCATGACTCCTGCACAGCTCTGCATTATTGTCATGAGTGTTGCTAACATGGGCTGCCTGATCCTGCAGTATTTGCTGAGCCACAAGAGGAGCTGTGGGGAACTCAATAATTCCCTGGAGGCTAGATTGCTGTGCAAATAGAAAGAAACAATTCAAGGTTGTTGGTGATGTTCCCAGGGCAACTTCAGATGGTGGAGCGTGGGTTCTGGGCCTGAAAAACAAGAACTGGCTGATTGAATCATCTTATCATGCAGGTTTGGGATGATGTGCATCCAAAAATTCTGCAGCGACCGCTCAAAGTCACATTCCTGGATCTGTGTGCAGAGCTCACCCCAGCTCTCCAGTGCAGCAACACTAAAATGAGATCAGCACTGATAATGTGGAAGTAAGTTGCAATTGCACGTGGAAACTTGCAATGCAAGATTGCTGCTGATCAGTTGGTAATCAATTTGAAGTTAGAAAATCCCTTGTGGGGGCTGTTGTGAAACAAGTGTGCAGGGTCATTAATTGCCTTTTGCTATAAAGGACTATGATTCTGGGCAAAGTGCAGGACATAGTGGATGGTTTTGCAGCAATGGAGTTCCCAAAGTGCAATGGGGCAATAGAGTATGCATATTCCCATTCTGGCACCAGACCAGCTTTCCACAGAGTACATCAACAAAAAAGGCTACTTTTCTATGATAATGCAAGTGCTGGTGGATAACCAGGGATGCTTCACTGACATTTATGTGGACTGGTCAGGGAAGGTGCATGAAGCAAGTATCTTTAAGAAAATAAGAAAATGTTCTTTCCGAACCCAGGATAACTATTGGTGACGTTGAAATGCGAATAGTGATCCTGGGAGACCCAGCCTCCCCTTTGCTTCTATGGCTTATGAAGCTATACACTGACCACCTCCACAACACCAAGGACCACTTCAACTACAGGCTGAGCAGGTGCAGAATGACAATTGAATATGTCTTTGGTCATTTGAAGGGTTGCTGGCATGGTCTACTCATGAGGTTGGACCTCAGTGAAAAAAATATTCCAACGGTTATAGCTGCCTGATGTGTCCTGCATAACATCTGAAAAACAATGGGGGCAGGTTAGGGTTAGGATTAGTTTCCCTTGGGGTGGAGGTGGAGTGGCTATCTGCTGATTTTGAGCAGCCAGATACCAGGGCTATAAGAAGTGCTCAACATGGAGCTATATGTCTCAGGGAGGCTTTGAAAGACCATTTTATTGGTAAACCAGAATAGTGTCTGTTGCTGTAGTGTGCTCTACCTGGCCGTGGTCTTTTACAACCCTGTATGAATCCTTGGAGTAGTAATATAACATTACCAATACAACTACTTATACTGTCTGGGAATGATGTCAGTACCACTCAGCATATGTTCTGACTTTCTTAACCCAAAATTCAGACCTGAGGCACCCCACAATGGCCTTCCTACCATAATAACCTAATTGTTAGTTTGGTCTGTTTTGGTACATAACAGGAGGTGGTCTTCCCTAGAGGAATTGCTGGGGTTTTACCAGGGAGTTCATCTCTGACTTGCAGAGGACTCCTAAGAACAAACTAGTTCAATTTACCCTTGGGAGGACACAGATACAGCCTTCCACTCAAAGGATTAACAGGCAGTAATTTCTTTGAAAATAAAATAACCTTTATTTAACACAAAATATTCACTAATACAGTAAGTCTAATGCATATACTAAAAAGAATAAACCATAAACCCTTTTAACATAACAGGTATATATTGAATACAAACAAACTCTACCAGCACATATGCATATTCAAATACCCAATACTATGCTATTATACAATTAAACACAGTTTTAAGTGGTTACATTCTGAATTCAATGGCCAGTTACATGCAGAATGCTGACAGCAAGGCACATAAAACATTAAAAGACAATAAACAATGAACACACACTGTGATGGATTGTCACTCCCAGGGTGCAGTCTGGGAGCCGTGGGAACTACTGCGCCCCTCTAATCACCCGGCTTGTTGGGCCCTGCTCACATTGTTTTGTTGGAGATATAGCCAGCCTCCCCAGGCCCTGTTATCACCCAACACAACAGCAGATGATGCCACACCCCCAATTGGGGTACCTGAGTACTTTACCTAAGCACTCAAAGACAGGCAGGAGACAAAGTCAATTTCCCAGCTCCGCCGCCTTGCACCCTGGCTGGAGTATAAACCCAGAATTATACCATTTACACTGCACAGGGATCTGTACAAAGTAAGCTTATTAATATGGTCGCTTTCCCCTTGTAAGCCGGTCGTGGCGGGACTCGTCCCTCTCAGGCGCGGCGGGGAGCCAGGGCGCCTCCTAGCACGCCGCAGTCCGGGTAGGCTTAGCCCCTCTGCAGGTGCTGAGGCGGTTACAGGGTCTGCAAACAGGGTAGAGCCCCGGCCCTCTAGCCGGGGTTGGGGCTCTCAAAGTAAATAGGCCCCAGCCCGTGGGCAGGGTGGGGCAGTAAGAGTTCTAGTTAGCCCTGGCCCTTTGGATCAGGGCAGCGCAGTGGCAAAGTCAAAGGGGCCCAGCCCTTGGTTCGGGCGGGGCACCAAACACAAGTCTAGTTCTCTCTGGCCCTCTGGGTCAGGGCAGTGCAGTGGCAAAGTCAACAGGGTCCAGCCCTTGGTTCGGGCGGGGCACCAAACACAAGTCTAGTTAGCTCTGGCCCTCTGGATCAGGGCAGAGCAGTGGCAATAGGCGGGAAGAGGGGGAGTCTGCCACCCGGTTACGGGTGGCAGGGGGAACGCAGGCCCTCCCACTCCACTGCTTTCCAGCCCAGGGCCCTAGCAGTGGTCAAGACCTGCTGCGGTCAGTGGGGATCCTGGCCGCAACACACTGACATGGGTTCGGGCTCTTCAGGAGCCAAACCAGGGTCGGCTACCCCCGGGCCACTTCCAACCTCCCCCTCTCTGGGTACCTGGTCCTTGCCAGCGTCATCTGGGGGGTCCCAGACCATGGGCTCCTCCGGGTACTGGTCGTGGGGAAGCTCAGGCCACTCCTCAGGGTATCGGGCACACGGCAGGTCAGGCCGACGTTCCTCCGGGTACCGGGTCTGAGGCAAGTCCAGCCAGCGCTCCTCTGGGTAGTGGGCGCGGGGCAGGTCCGGCCAGCGTTCCTCTGGATATTGGGCGCAGGGCAGGTCCGGCCAGCGCTCCTCTGGGTAGTGGGCACGGGGCAGGCTGGGCCCGGCGGGAGCCCGGGCACCAGCGTCTGTCCTCTCCGGCAGCCTGCCTCCAACTGAGTGCTGGGGCCGGGCTTTTATACTTCCTGTCCCGCCCCTTGACTTCCGGGAGGCGGGGACAGGCAGTGCTGACTCTGCCCACTGAGACACCTGCTCTGGCTCGTCCCTCTCAGGCGCGGCGGGGAGCCAGGGCGCCTCCTTACACCCCTCAATGTGGGAAAGATATGCACAACTAGCTTGTGTTAACCAAGCTGAGATTTTTCCCCAGACACTTTACTCAAACGCACGCTGGTTTACATAAAGCATAAACAAGTTTATTAACTACAAAAAGATAGATTTTAAGTAATATTAAGTGATAGCAAACAGATCAAAGCAGATTGCCTACCAAATAAACAAAAACACAACCCAAATATTAATTTCTCACCCTGACTGATGATACAAGCAGTCCAACAAGTTGCCATACACAGGCTAGAAATCCCTTTAGCTGGGGACCAGCACTTCCCCCAGTTCAATCTTTATTTCTCAGGTGTTTCCAGGAGTTCTCTTGTGTGGGGAGTGAGGCCAAGAGATGATGCCACACCCTGCTTTATATAGCTTTCCCATATGGTGGGAACCCTTTGTTCCAAACTCAGTTCCCAGTCCAGTTTATGGAAAAATACATGTACCAAAATGGAGTTCAGTGTCGTGTGGGCTGGTCACATGACCTAGCATGCTCTGCTGAGTCATAGCAGTCATTATTCATAGATTGTCTGGAGCATTCTCAGGAAGGCTCCCTCGGTGGGGCATAAGCTTTTCCTCAGGCCTATTGTTTCCCCTAATGGCCCATTACCCTGAATAGCCCCTGCACAACCAGCTCTCTAGACTGGAAGCCTTTTGCCTAGCAGGTGTTACCCAGGTGTAACCACATTTGAAATACAGATACATAGTCAATATTCATAACTACAGATACAAAAATGATACATGCACACAATTAGGATAATCATATTCAGCAAATCATGAGTTTCCCAGTGACACCTCACAAGACATATCTTATACCATATGCATCACAATTATATTATAATAGCATAATCATACAATTATGAAGAATATGGGGTGCAGCATCTCACACACACATGCACAGACATCCAGATTTAATAACTCAGGCATACACATACATGCTTCAGTTGGAGTCTTCTACTAAAATCATCATGCTTATTTTCTCCACTGTCTTCTTTCCCTCTTCTCTGACTGGGTTCTTGTGTTCTGTCAACTGCTGCTCCACCACTTTGCTTCTTTCTTCAGACTTCATTGATTTCAGCTCTTTCAGCTGTTCTTCTTATTAATCTTCTCTTCCAACAACTACTCTGCTGCTCGTTCACAACAGCCCCTTCCACTCAGAAGACACAGACTGACTGAAGCCTGTCAGCTCTCTACCTTATATAGAGATCTTGACCTATTCTTGTTGGTTATTGCAAGTCATATGATTAGAATTTACCAATCAGCTTCAAGCCCTTTAGAATCTGGCACCGGATTGGGAACTTGTGCCTTTAACTCTGGACTTGTTTGAAGACTTGTGTTCCGTCTGACTAACCCCACCCTTTGATGCTGTAATGACCTTTATTTCACCCAAGTCTCCCTGCTTGACATTGGCCAAATATTGTAAGGTCACCATTTTGGTTTTCACCGCATCAATTTATTGTGGCCACCATATTGTTTTCCCTAACTGTGACTGCTTCAAACTATCTTTATTGACTATTTAAATCTTTATAATTACCAAAAAAAATCAAATATTTATATACACCTTATCATTATGTTTTGCTGTCACCACTCCAATTTTACTAATTTTACATAAGCCCAAGTCTGGATCTCTCCCTGCGTCAGCTGATGATGACAGATCAGCACTATTGATGCTGGACAGCACCTAGTGCTGAACAGCATTTCCAGCATGCAGGGAGCAGCCGAAAAATCCTCTGTATCAAACTAATAAAGATGAATTATGTTTCCAAAAACAGACTTTTATTCCATAACAATGCAAATAGAAAAACATTTATAACTTAATAAACTTAATAAATTAAGGTAAAAGAACTTATGAAGAGGAGAGAACAGTCATATCCATTTCAGATATACATACACCAACCATGTCTTTCATAGATCAGTATGTTTGGGGCTATGAATGTCTTTAATGTCCCCAGGTGTGTAGTGGTAGGGGTAGTGCAGCAGCTCTTGATGCCATGAAGAATTTTGAGGACATTCCTGACATGCAGTTCTCTGTGGTCTGCAGAGGGAGATAAGCATGGGATTCTTGGATCTACAGGTCCACCAGATTCTGCAGCATGTCTGTTTGCACCTTGAGAAGCTCAAGCATCTCCTGCTGCACATCCTTCTCCTTTTCATCAGCACACTTTATGGTATTCATTGTCACCTGAACCAGGAGCTCTGACAGTCAAGTTCCGTGGTTCTGGACCTCAGTCTTCTGTCATGAGACATTCAACTCCATAGCATGGGCAGTGTTTTGGAGACACTAGAGAGTAAGGACAGCATCCATTACTGACTGCCCAGTGCAGCACCAGTCTCTTCCCAGTGGGTAGACTAAGGTGGGCTAGAAAATTGGAGGGCTGTGCTATAGTGGTGCAATTAGCTAGGCTGCTCTTGCTATTTGGGGACTGGTTACAAGTACAGCCTGACATGGCTGCAACATCTTTTTGAAGACGCAGCATGCTGGAGGTGCCCAGCTGGAGCAAGGTGGCTGGAGAGCGCATGGGAGGCCAACCAGGGAGGAGCTGGCTGCTGGAGGAGGTGGAGCAAGAGGGGAGAGTTTGGAGTGGCAGCTGGGGGAGCTGCTGAGGAAGGCTACTGCAGTCTCAGAGAGAGCTCAGCTTGTCAAACACTCACCCAGCATCACTCTCCGGCTCTGCCCTTTGGTGACACAGAGCGGGGCAGGGAGTGCAAATCCTGCAGTTATGGCTGAATTGTGAAGGAGACAGAGCAGAGCTGGGCAGTGCAGCTGTATGCATGTTTCACCATGAAGATCCCAATAGCTCCCCTGTCAATCACTCTGCTCCATGTTGCTCTGCAAATCTCTGCAGCCCGGGAATAACCACACCTAGGCACTGATGCAGTGAGCAGCAGATGCAAAATGCCACCCAGCCTCCAGGCACCAGAAGGTTTCACAGCCCTGTGAGCGCAGTTGCAAACTTCTCCCTTCTGCTCAGTGCATGGGGCTCATAGCACAGCTGCTCCCAAGGCTCCCTGGGTGTTTCCCAGCAGAACTGCATTTGGTTTACTTCTTCTCTCTGACTCTTTACCTTCAGAGCCAGGTGTCCAGCCAGCAGCCACCACTCTCCGGCTACCCAACTCTGGAGGCAGCACTGCAGCCAGCAGCTGTGGAGAAGTAAGGGTGGCAATTCCATACCATATCACCTTTACTTCTGTGTAACATTTGACCTTTGCACTGGAAGCGATGGCTATGGGGGGAGGGAGGTAAGGCAAATTTTGGGGTAGCTATAGCCTCCACAAGCTGCCCCCCAGTGCTGCTCTTGTGACTACCTAACAGTGAAACTTGATTGCTGTGGATGATGATGTCTAGCAAGCAGTATATGAGCAAAGATCTTTCCAGAGACTTTAATCCTAGATGATAATCACAGAAGGATAAAACCAGAGAATTTGCAGCTACACAGCATTCTGTAGCAGAAAAAAATAATGCAAATAAAAACTTTCCCATAGCAGAAATTCCAGAGTATTTAACAAATTCTAGAGAAATTGATTTATGTCTTTAACAACTTATGGCTTCATCATTTGATGCTCTGACAAGCTAACAAATACAATAACTCCTCACTTAATGTTGTAGTTATATTCCTGAAAAATGCAATTTTATACGAACCGATGTTAAGCGAATCCAATTTCCCCATAAGAATTAATGTAAATGGGTGGGGGTTAGATTCCAGGGAATTTTTTTTCACCAGACAAAAGACATTATATACATATACAGTATAAGTTTTAAACAATTTTAAACAAACAGTTTAATATTGTACACAGCAATGAATGATGTAAAGCTTGGTGGAGGTCCTGGGGTTAGGGGGTGGGATATTTCCCAGGGAATGCCTTGCTGCTAAATGATGAACTAGCACTTGGCTGAGCCCTTAAGGGTTAATAGCTGTTGTTAATGTAGCCGCATACTCTACAAGGCAGCATGGACTGAGGCAGGAAGGAGGAAACACAATAGATGCAAGGCAGTAGCTGTAAACACTTCCCTGCAGAAACTGAACATGATGATGAGCCCATACTATCCAGCTGGAGCACACCACTCCCTCCTCCTGATAGCACATGCATGGCTGCACAGGTGCTGACTTTCCAAAGTGCTGAGGGGGTGCATGCATGAGTGAGAGAGACATGCATTGCCCCGTTAAGCACCCTGACCCCACTTCAAGTACATTATCCTTTTAAGCAGATCAGCCAGTTCAGACAGGAAGCAACAACTTCCAGTAAGCTTGTCCTTTCTGTCTCTGAGCCCTGTCCCCCTCCTCCATGGAGAAGGGGTATGGAGTTGGGGGGCAGGAGCAGAGAGACATCTTGATATCAGCACCCCTCTCCCCCTGCAAGCAGGAAGCTCCCAGGAGCAGTTCCAAGGCAGAGAACAGGTCAGGAGCCAGCCCCCGCCCCCAGTTCTAATCCTCACAAGGAGGCGCTGCTCTTCCAAAGAATCCTGCAAACAGTGAACAAATCAGGCAGCTGCCAAACAATGTTATAAGGGAGCATTGCACAACTTTAAACAAGTTTTTTCCCTAAAAGATCAGCAACAAAACAACATTAACTAGGACAACATTAAGTGAGGAGTTACTGTAAGTGCAAATTCTTTATTTCTAGAATTAATAAATCTTTGTTGATTTGTTTGAACTTGGTCATCAAAGTGTTCTCTCTGTTCTGTAAAATGCCACAAATCTCTATATTGCTTTCTCTATAGAAAAAACACATTTTTGTGAAATGTAATGATTTCCCTCAGTAGCAGCTAGGTGGGTTAAACCAGACAATCACTACACTCTTGAATGAACTCACACAGAAAAATAAGACAAAAACACCCTATCACCTGAGGGCGAATATTTTTCACAAAACAATAACTCCGTAACTGACCTCTCAGTCCTCATCCTTGAAGGAAACCTGCACAAAGGAAATCTGCTCCTTCAAAAGATGAGCCTGGGAACTTAAATTCATAACTCTGCTAGATATTAAAAGCCATGGCATGGATTTACTAAAGGCACTTGATTTATGGCTCATTACAACAATCTGTAATCCACTAATCCTCCTTTGTCCTCCAACTGTAGAGGTGTTTACTACCCAATGTACCTTGAATGGCCCCTTGCAACATGTGTAAACTCCGTATCTGTTCCACTGATACAGAGGATTTTTCTGCTGCTCTCTGTGTGTGCTGAAAACAGCTGAAAACACTGTTCAGCACTAAGCACAGTCTGGCATTAATGGTGCTGGCCTGTCACCATTAGCTGAAGCAGGGAAAGATCATGATTTGGGCCTTCTGTAACTTAGTGAGATTGGAGTGGTGCCCGTGAAGCACAATGTTAAGGTGTATTGTATAGAGTTTTAAGTGGTCACAGTGAAGGAAAACAAAATGGTGGCCACAAAGAATCAGAGCTGTGAAAGACCTTACAATAATTCAGCCAATGGCAAGCAGGCAGACTGGGGTGACACAAAGGTCACTCCAACACCTGAAAGGAAGGGTCAGTCAGGTAGAACACAGGTCTTCAAACAGGACCACATTCTAAAGTCACAGGTTTTCAATCAGGGCTTGAAGCTGATTTGTGGGCCAACTGTACATAAGGGAGAACGCTGATAGGCTACAGTCAGTCTGTGTTAGAATGAGAGGAAGGCATGCTGGAGTGAGAGGAAGAAAGATCAAGAAGAGCTGAAATCATGAAGAGAGAAGAAGGAAGGCTGAAACAGTAGCAGTGGAGCAGTGGACAGTATCAATTGACAGAACAGAAGGACCGCCCAGAAGGACAGAAGACATCAGGAGAAGTAAGCCTAATGATTTTAATAGACTCCTATTGAAGTGTGTACGTGTCTGCTTGAGTTAATAAAGTTGGATGTCTGTGTGTGCATGTGTCTCTATGTTTAATATGTAATACCTTGCTGTCAGCATTCTGCATGTGACCGGTCATTGCATACACAATGTAACCATTTAAAACTGTGTTACATATGTATAGTATCAAATTGTGTTAATTGTATAGTGTATATATATTATATAGTATCATAGTAGTGGGTATTGAATATTATAATACTGGATATTTGAATATGTATATATGCTGCTAGAGTTTGTTTGTTTATATTTTAATTTATGCTTGTTGTGTGTATGGTTTATTCTTTAGATATATGTATTACACTTATTATATTAGAGAATGTTGTGTGTTAAATAAAAGTTATTTTGTCTTGGAAGAAATTACTGCCTGCGTGTTAATCTTTAGGGCAGAAGGATGTATCTGTGTCCTCCCAAGGATTAACAGAACTAGCCTCTTCTGGGGAGTCCTCTGATGGTCAGAGACAAACTTCCTGGTAAAACCTGGGCAATTCCTCTAGGATGGGCCACTTCCAGTAGCCCGCCAAAACAGACCAAACCGACAATTGAGTTGATAGGGTAGGGAGGCCATTGTGGGATGCCTTAAGTCTGAATTTTAGGGTAATACCATCCTTGTATTTAGCTGTAACACTTTAAGTACCTTCCCCACAGCTGAAGAAGAGTGCTGCGTAAGCTCAGAACTCATCTTTTCCACCAACAGGAGTTGGTCCAATAAAAGATATTACCTCACCTACCTTGTATCTCTGATTTCCTTCTGGAATTTTCCATTTTTGCTCCATGGAAAATTACAGTCCTCTCTCTCCTGTCTCTCATGGTGGGGGAGGGGAGGGCGTTTGTGTGTAAATGGAGCTTTAATCATAACCATGATCTTGCTTTATATAGCTGTGAGACAAAACAGCTTTATATGACTTTTTCTTTTTGCTTTATATTTTATATACAAGCATTTACATTAATATACCAAAAGTTTTTACTTCCATTGACTTCAATGGGATTAACTGCATGAGTAAAATGTAATGTGTATATGTGTTTGAAAGATCAGGGTCATAGCCAGCACTTTAAAAGAAGCACTTTGTTTGTCTGCCATATAGACCATTGCTAGAGGGCACACTAGCATCGTATTAAGATTAGTGCCTCATTAGAGGATTAGGAATGTTTGGCTAATCTAACAGTTGTATTGGCTGATCCTGCCTTTGTGCTTTTATGATACTCTTATTAGTGAATGTTTCCAGGGAACAATGAATTGTCATTGTTAGTGCAGAAGTTGTTTTCTTCATGCTTGTCTGCTTTTATTTTTAAATTATTCTGAGGGGATGACTTTATTCTTTGCATTTCTCCCTTAGAAAGCAGCTCTCATTAAGGTATGCATTTTAATTCCAAACACACAGGATGACATTTGAATCACTGCAATGGAAACCAGAGCCTCCTCCTGGAAGTGAGCTTAAAGAATCAACCATAAGTCAAGGCTGGCTGATACTTCAC
The DNA here is from genome assembly GCF_025201925.1 of Gopherus flavomarginatus. Taxonomy (NCBI): domain Eukaryota; kingdom Metazoa; phylum Chordata; order Testudines; family Testudinidae; genus Gopherus; species Gopherus flavomarginatus. The sequence continues at coordinate 267,089,948 of NC_066618.1, forward strand.
CTTCCTTTTTTTCAATCTGTGCTTCTTTTTGAAGAGAGAGATTCTTATTTAAAATCCATCATCAAATGGGCAAAAGCCTAGTAAATCTAACTGTTGTAGGGGATTTGGTATCTATGAGATTTCAAAAGCTAGTAAAATTTAAGTGATTTAAGAAAGGGTTAGATGTGAGGGAAGAGGGGGAACGTGGAAATTAAAATAGGGTTATAGGAGCAACAACAGGGAAATCAGTGGTGGAATCTGCTCAGTTTCTTAGTTGTTGATAAATACATGCAAGGAGTATGGGGAATAATCAGGAAGAACTGGAAGTATTAGTACGTAAGGTAAATTATAACTTAATTGGCATCACAGAAACTTGGTGGGGTGAGTCTCATGACTGGAATACTGGTATAGAGAAATATAGCTTGTTCAGAAAGGACAGGCAGGGTAAAAAGGAAGGAGGTGTTGCATTATACATCAGAAATATATACACTTGTTCTGAGGTCCAGAAGGAGATGGGAGACAGACTAGTTGAAAGTATCTGGGTAAAGGTAAAAGGGGTGAAAAATAGGTGTGACACAATGGTAGGGGTCTACTATAGGCCACCAAATCAGGAAGAGGAGGTGGATGAGGCATTTCTAAAACAAACAACAGAAATATCACAAGACCTGGTAGTAATGGGGAACTTTAACTACCCAGGCATCTGTTATAAAAGGAGTAAGGCAAAACACAAAATTTCCAATAAATTCTTGGAATATGTTTGAGACAACTTTTTCTTCCAGAAAGTGGAGGAAATAACCAGGGGACAGCCATTGGTAGTGAACAGGAAGAAATTGAGAGCGAATCTGAAGGAGACTGGGCTGGGAGTGATCATGAAATAATGGATTTCAGGATTCTAAGGAAAGAAAGGAGTGAGAGCAGCAGAATAAGGACAATGGACTTCAAAAACGCTGACTTTAACAAACTCAGAGAACTGGTAGGTAAGATCCTATGGGAAGAAAATCTAAGGGTAAAAATTGTTTAGAGCTGACAGTTTCTTAAGGAGACAATATTACAGGCACAAATGCAAACTATCCCAATGCAAAGGAAAAGTAGGAAGAATGGTAAGAGGCCAAGATGACTCCATCAGGAACTCTTTAATGACCTGAAAATCAAAAAAGTATCCTATGTAAAGTGGAAACATAGACAAGTTTCTAAGGAGGAGTTCAAGAGACTAGCACAAGCATACAAGAAGAAAATTAGAAAGGCTAAGGCACAAAATGAGTTACAGTTAGCAAGGAACACAAAAGGCAATAAGGAGAGGTTTTTTAAATACATTAGGTGCAAGAGAAAGTGGAAGAAAAGTGTAGGCCCTCTACTTAGTGGGGAAGGGGAGCTAATAAGTGAAGACATTGAGAAAGCTGGGGGGTCTGGTGCCTATTTTGCTTCAGTCTTCACTAAAAGGGTTAGAGGTGACCAGATATCAACATGATTAATATTAACAACAAGGTGGAAGGAATGCAAGCCAAAATAGAGAAAGAACATGTTAAAGTAAGATAAGTTAGATGTATTCTAGTCAGCAGGACCTGATGAAATTCATCCTGGGGTACTTAAGGAACTAGCTAAAGCAATTTCAGAACCATTAGCAATTATCTTTGAGAACTCATGGAGAATGGGTGAAGTTGCAGAAGGTCAGACATAGTTCATTTCTTTAAAAGGGGGAACAAAGACCAGTTATAGACCAGCAGCCTAACTTTGATACCTGGAAAGATTCAGGAACAGATTATTAAGCAATCAGTTTGTAGCCACTTAAAGGATACTAAGGGTATAAGGAAGAACCAGCGTGGATTTGTCAAGAACAAATCATGCTGTACCTACCTAATTTCCTGATTTCACATCATTAATGGCATAGTGGATGGAGGGGAACAGTAGATGTAAAATATCTTGATTTTTAGTAAGGCTTTTGACAAAGTCCCCCATGACATTCTCATAAGCAAACTAGGGAAATGTGGTTCTAGATAAAATTACTATAAGGTAGGTGCACAACTGGTAGAAAGAACCACTGTTCTAACTGTGAGGGTGTATCTAGTGAGGTCCCACAGGGGTCAGTCCTGGGTCTGGTTCTAATCAATATTTTCATTAATGACTTGGATAATAGAGTGGAGAATATACTTTATAAAATTTGCAGATGACACCAAGATGGGAGGGGTGCAGGAGGACAGGATTAGAATTGAAAATGATCTTGACAAATCAGAGAATTTGTCTTTATTGAATGTATTCTGTTTGATTCCAGACAAGGGCAAAGTACTTTACTTAGGAAGCAAAAATCAAATGCACAACTATATTATGGGGAATAATTAGGCAGATGTACTGCCGAAAAGGCTCTGGGGGCTATAGTGAATCACAAGTTGAATATGAGTCAATAATGTGGTGAAGCTGCAAAAAAGGCTAATATCATTCTGGGCTGTATTAACAGGAATGTCATATGTAAGACATGGGAGGTAACTGTCCTGCTCTGTTTGGCATTGATGAGGCCTCAGCTGACGTACTGTGTCCAATACTGGTGTCACACTTTAGGAAAGATGTGGACAAATTGAAGAAAGTTCAGAGGAGAGGTTTAAAAATACCCATATGAGGAAAGGTTAAAAAAACTGGGCATGTTTAATCTTGAGGGAAAAAAGACTGAAGGGCTACCTGATAACAGTCTTCAAATGTTAGGGACTGCTCTGAAGAGGACTGTGATCAATTGTTCTCCATGTCCTCTGAAGGTAGGACAAGAAGTAAAGGGCTTATCTGCAGCAAGGAAGATTTTGGTTGATATTAGTGAAAACTTTATACGGGTAGTTAAGCTCTTGTCATAAACAGATAGCTAAGGGTTAACGTCTCTTTCACCTGGAAAGAAGTAATCTGAAACACCTGACCAGAGGACCAATCAGGAAACAATAGACTTTTTCAAATCTGGGTGGAGGGAACTTTGTGTGTGAGTCCTTTGTTCTTTGTCTTGAATCTGTCCCTCTCGGCTATGGAAGGATTTTTCTATTTCCTGCTTTCTAATCTTCTGTTTCCAAGTTGTGAGTACAAAGATAGGTTTGTTTTTTTGTATTTACATGTATGTAGTTGCTGGAGTGTTTTGAATTGTATTCTTTTTGAATAAGGCTGTTTATTCATATTTCTTTTAAGCAATTGACCCTGTATTTGTCACCTTAATACAGAGAGACCATTTTTTATGTATTTTTCTTTCTTTTTACATAAAGCTTTCTTTTTAAGACCTGTTGGAGTTTTTCTTTAGTGGGGAACTCCAGGGAATTAAGTCTGTGCTCACCAGGGAATTGGTGGGAGGAAGAAGTCAGGGGGAAATCTGTGTGTGTTAGATTTACTAGCCTGACTTTGCATTCCCTCTGGGTGAGGGGGGGAGAGAGATTAGCTCTCGGTACTTCTGTTTTCCAAGGCTGGAAACGGGGAGGGTGGAATCCCTCTATTTAGACTCACGGAGCTTGTTTCTGTGTATCTCTCCAGGAACACCTGGAGGGGGGAAGGGAAAAGGTTTATTTCCCTTTGTTGTGAGACTCAAGGGATTTGGGTCTTGGGGTCCCCAGGGAAGGTTTGGGGGGACCAGAGTGCCCCAAAACGCTCTAATTTTTTGGGTGGTGGCAGCTTTACCAGGTCCAAGCTGGTAACTAAGCTTGGAGGTTTTCATGCTAACCCCCATATTTTGGACGCTAAGGTCCAAATCTGGGACTAGGTTATGATAGCTCTGGAATAGACTTCCGAGGGAGGCTGTGAAATCCCCTTCACTGGAGGTTTTTATAAACAGGTTGGACAAACACCTGTCAGGGATAGTCTAGGTTTACTTGATCTTGCCATAGAGTAGGTGGCTGGATTTGATGACTTCCCAAGGTCCCTTTCAGTCCTAAATTTCCATGATTCCATAGAAGATGGAGCCTGGCCCACAGGAGAGAATGGAGACATCAGACTCTCCAACTACAATCCCCATGAAGCAATGCACACAGTGGTGAAATTCAACTTAATGTTGGACTGATTCAAAATGAAGCATTTAGGGTCAGTTAAACAAAACAAAGCAAAATATTTTGCTTTCCTATAGTCAACATTATTTTGTATATATTATGTGTTACAGGTGCTTTCAAAAACTTCCCCACTGCCAGCTAGTTTTTTTAAAAACAAACAGTACCGTCTTCATGACTTTTTGGGTATCTAGTAAACTATTCTTAAACAATTTCAAATACCATTCACATTTTTTCTGTTTAAATTCTTTCTCCTAGCTGATTTGGCTCAGTTGTTTTCAGCTTTGTGAAACTGGACCTTTTAAAGCTGTGTGAGTGTGTGGAGGAGGGGTATTGGTTTGGACTTTACATTTGTTGTGTGCAAACAAAATAATCAAGTCATGATTACATGCATCCATACAACCACTAACTTTAGTTCTGTGATCAATTCCTCTTTATCTTGCAGTGCTGTGAGGTACTACTCTTAAATAAAATCCATTCACTGAAGGAAGCACAGGTGGTGCCAACTGTCTGCTGAACTCACTGGTTAATAGAAATGAAGGCAGCATAGTGATTGCTAAGAAGACTGTTCTCATTTTGAACCTTCTGATATACATGAAAATCAGAAATATGGTTTTCAAGAGTGGCTCTGTTCAGACACTTTAAACCTGTACAAGCACATTTAGATCAGTTAAATTGAAAACACAGTTTAAAGGTCTAACACTCCATTTATGTATATTCCAAACGCAATAAAATTAATTTAATATTTATTGTTTTGAAAACTTAAAAATTCTATATTTTGTGCTCTTACCTAGTTGTTTTTCTTGGAGAAAGAATAGGGAGGAATAATGAGGAAAGAGTTCTGGTTTGGAGCAACATGGGAAGTTTCTTTTAACTACTAATTATCTATATTACAGTAGAGCTTTTACAGAGAGACAAAGACGTAGTCACTGCCTCAAGGAATGATACATGTAAAGAGAATACATCAATATAAAGGAGAAGAAACAATTGAATACCATTTGGTTTTTTTTTAAATTGCTAATGAGTAATGGAATATTTCCCACTGTGTCTGACTTTCGAATTAGATTTAAAAAAAAATACAAATAAGACTTAAGCACCTTACTCCCATTAACTTTCAATGAGAGTTGTACCTTTGAAAATCTCCCCCACACTCAAATAACAGCATACAGGATACTTTAGCCATCCAAAATTCTCAGTAGGTCTCATATTTACCTCTCTTACTACAGTAATCAAAGATTCTGAAAAGGGGTGTGACTTAATCAAATAGGGAGGGAGCTGTAGCCCCTGTAGTGTCTTCTTTTTCAGTGGGGAAATGGAAGGAATGTTGTACTCATCTCAATGTAAGGAACACATATTCGATGTATTTGCTGGAATGAACTACAGAATGCTCATGAGCCTTTTCAGATGAATAGGTAGATAGCTCTATCTGTGTTATATGTGCTTTCTTTCATTATAACATGTTGGGACCAAATCTTACAAGACCATCTGAGGGCTTCATCATTAATTCTGAATTATCCAACCCACCTCTTGCTGAAACAGTACTTCCCAGGTACTGCATATAAATGTGGCAGCTTCCTCAAGTGTAACGTTATTCAGTCTTCCTGCAGGGGCATCAATCACCCAAATCCACATGGCCTGTGGCTAGTATTATCTGCCTAAATTTGGGGGTATCTTGCTGAGTTTCATCTTCCTGTACATATCTATCCAGCAACGAAGAGTCTTGTGGCACCTTATAGACTAACAGATGTATTGGAGCATAAGCTTTCCTGGGTGAATAACCACTTCGTCAGACCAATACGTCCGTTAGTCTATAAGGTGCCACGGGACTCTTTGTTGCTTTTTACAGATCCAGCCTAACACAGCTACCACTCTGATACTTGATATCTATCCAGGTTTACGATAAGATTATCTAATCAGTAAAGCAAAGATTATATGTTGTCTGCAACTGCAGAGCACAAACACTTGATCCCTGCAGGATCTCTCTTCTTAACCCTGCTTTTTCCTTACTAGCCATATTGCAGATTGTTCCACAATAATGTTCAAGAAAGATATAATTTTACACTGACAAGTGCTTTATACCGTTAGATTCCCTTTCATTGACTTTTTAAAAAAAATAAGCAGTTTGTATGTTCTGGTTGTTTTGTATATTTTTCTCAACTTGTTTGCCATCATTAAAACCAATAGCTAACTCTCTTTTCCACACCTCTTTGTAAACTTAGTCAAACAGAGTTAAGACTATCTGGACATTTATTGTCTGTAATAATTGTCTGTAGTTTGCAGAAGACTTTTAACTCCTAGAACATAAGACTATAAGAATAGACATGATGGGTCAGACAAGTGGCCCATCTAGCCCAATATCTTGTCTTCTGGCAGTGGCTAGTACCAGATGCTTCAGAGGGAATGAATAGACCAGAGTAATTACTGAATGATTCACCTTCTACTGTCTGGTCCCATCTTCTGGCAGGCAGAGGTTTAGGAATACCCTGAGCATGAGATTGCATACCTGACCATCTTTGCTAACAGTTATTGATGAACCTAACCTTCATGAACGTATCAAATTCTTTTTTGAACTCACAGTATCTCCTGGCAGTGAGTTCCACAGATACATTGTCCATTGTGTAAGGAAATACTTCCTTTTGTTTGTTTTAAAACTGCTGCCTATTGATTTCATTGGGTGACTCCTGCTTATGCAAAGGGGTAAATAACACTTTCCTATTCACTTTCGCCACACTATTCATGATCATATAGACCTCTATTATGTTCCCTTTATTAGTCTCTTTTCTAAACCGAACAGCCCCAGTCTTTTTAATCTTTCCTCATATGGAAACTGTTCCATACCCCTAATCATTTTTGCTGCCATTCTCTATACCTTTTCCAATTCTAATATATCTTTTATTTTAGATGGGGCTACCAGAACAACATGTAGTATTCACAGTGTGTGCATTGATTTATTGTCTTATTATCTATCCTTTTCTTAATGGTTCCAAACATTCTGTTACCTCTTTTGACTGCCACTACACATTGAGCAGATATTTTCAGAGAACTGTCTACAGTGACTTTGAGATCTTTCTTGGCTGTTAACATTTTGTATGTATAGTTGGGATTATTTTTTCCAGTGTGCATTACTTTGCACTTATCAACACTGAATTTCGTCTGCCATTTTGTGGCTCATTCACCCGGTTTTGTGAGATCCCTTTGTAACTATGCAATCAGCTTTGTCCTTCACTATCTTGAGTAGTTTTGTATCATCTGCAAATTTTTCCACCTCCAAATATACCCCGTTTTCCAGATAATTTATGAATATGCTGATAGCACTGGTCCCTTACAAATCCTTGTGGGACACCACTATTTACCTCTCTCCATGCTGAAAACTGTTTATTCCTACCCTTTGTTTCCTATCTTTTTACAAGTTAGTGATCCATGCAAGGACTTTCCTGCTTATCGCATGACTGCTTACTTTGCTTAAGAGGCTTAGGTGAAGGACCTTGTCAAAGGCTTTTTGAAAGTCAAAGTACACTATATCAATTGGGCCACCCTTGTCCACATGCCCACCTTCAGAGAATTCTAGCAGATTGGTGAGGCATGATTTCCCTTTACAAAAGCCATGTTGACTCTTCTCCAACATATGTTAATCTATTTGTCGGATAATGATATTCTTTACTAAATTTCAACCAATTTGCCTGGTAAATTAGACTTTCCAAACTGTAATAGCCAGGATCACCTATGGAGCATTTTTTAAAAATTGGCTTTACATTAACTATCCTCCAGTCCTCCAGTTAGCTTCACTGCAATGCCCCTGTCTTCCTTGAGTGCTTCTTTAGCACACTGATCATCCATTGCTCATTTGTCAGGTTTCCTGCTTCTGATGTACTTCCAAAAATTAATACAATTCTTTGCTAGTTGTTCTTCAAATTCTTGTTTATCCTGCCTAAATATACTTTTACACTTGACTTGCCAGAGTTTATGATCCTTTCTACTTTCCTTAGTAGGATTTTACTTCTAATTTTTAAATGATGCCTCATTGCCTCTCATAACCTCTTTTACTCTGCTGTTTAGCCATAGTGGCATTTTTTGGTCCTCTTACTTTAGAATGAAATCAAGCAAGGTTTGGTGAAATTGAGGATTTGGATTTTTTTTTTGTTTTCAACAATTCTTCATTTTTTGATTGAAAAGCTGTCCTCTGTCTTGACATATGTAACTAACACCTAAAGTTTGTCATGGGTTATCATGCTTCTCTGGTCTGCAAATATTCATGGAAAGTTATAACAGAATTCTTCCAGGGCTTCCAAACATTTCATTGATTTCAACAGAGCCCAGCAGCACAGGATCTAAAGTGAAAGGCCATCAGGAAACTGTTCAATATCACTTTTCTTTAACAATCCAGCCTGAAAAATAGCTTCTGTCTGAATCCTAAAAATCCTGGGGTTTGTTTGGTTGGTTGGTTTTTTTGTGTGTGACACATAGGCTCTGACTTCTGCTGGCATGGTGAGTGCTTGACCCCCTCTGCCCCTGCCCTTACTCCACCCCTGTCCCGCCCCTCCCATTCCTGTCCTGCCTCCATTCCAACCCCTTCCCCAAAGTCTCCACCCCAACTCCGCCCCCTCCCTGGCTCCCCGCCTCCTCCCTGAGCGCACCACGTTCCCGCTTCTCCCTCCCGGAGCTTGTTATGCAGCGAAACAGCTGTGGGGCTGGAGGGAAAGGGGGACAGTGGGGGAGGGGCTGGGGCTAGCCTCCCCAGCCGGGAGCTCAAGGGCCAGGCAAGATAGTCCCATGGACTGTAGTTTGTCCACCTCTCCCCTACTGCTTGTGTTAAAGGAGATTTATTTAACACTTTATTTATTTAGATTTAAACAATACTAAAATCATCAGTACAAACAGCTCTGTGATGCTGTATGATTGAAACATGACCATTTATATCATTACTATTGCCACAGTTAGACAATTGCAACAAAACTTGTATAAAGAATATCATGTCAATGGAAGAGCTATGATTTGCTAAGTAGGATTATCCTATTTAGATGCATGTATAATTTTTGTAGCTGAAGTTATAGATATTGACTATGTATTGGCATCCTACATATGTGCTGTATTCCTGAGTAACACCCACCAGGTAAAATCTATATTGAAGCCAGATGGCATATTGTGAATGGACTATTCAAACTGATGGCCATTAAAAAACACTTAACTGTCATCCCGCCCAATGAACCTTCCTGTGGATGTTTTAGCCCGAATATGGGGCATGTGATTTTTCATGGGATCCTGGACTCCAGGGTCTTGTGCCTATAATTTTCCACAAAGACTCAGAGCATTCCCTCCAAATGGGAGAAGATATAAAAGACCCTGGAATCATTTCCATTTTGCCTCTTTCCTGCTCTTTCTCTGGATTATGGGTTTACACTAAAAGAAGCATATTGACCATGGACTTCCAATCTTTTGGAAGTTACTGGAGATTTTATAAGTCAGCAGCCCTGTAATGTCCCTGCTACAAATCTTATCCAAGAACTTTGCAATGATTGTATGTATATGATTTTTCTGACCATTTTAACTCTCTCCTTCTTTTATATTCTCTAAATAAACCTTTAGATATTAGATCCTAAAGGATTAGCAACAGTGTGATTATTGATATATTGACCTGGGTATGTGGCTGATCTTTTGAGATCAGAAGAACTCTTTATTTGATGAAATTGATTTTCACTAACCACTCATTATAAAGCTTAGTGTCTGGGTGGTGAAATAAGGCCTGGGATGCCTAAGGAGGCTGCATTTGGACTTCTTGTTAACCAGTGTGGAGAGACAGAAGTTTACTTCTGTTTCTGGCTTGGTATATCTAATAATAGAATAACCACCAGTTTGGGGTAAGTCTTCCCTATTTCTCAGCCATTTGTCCTGAATCTGCCATCTTCAGCTGTGATCCACCCACTGAGGCATGGTGACAAGCTCTAGAATCCCTGACATCTTATAACAATCTGATAACAACTACTTAGCAGCAATTTATCCCACCAGCGACATTAAACAATAAAATGCAAATGAACATAGCAGGCCTCTAAATTAAAGGAACCAAAAGTGTGGTTCCATGCCCCATAACCCCCCTGGGAACACAGCCCCAACTGTCTCCAATGGACTAATCAAATAAACTATGAAGTACAGCTAGTAGGGAGCACTAACCAGTAGATCATGGGTTGGCAACCTTTCAGAAGTTGTGTGCCGAGTCTTCATTTATTCATGCTAATGTAAGGTTTCACATGCCAGTAATATATCTTAATGTTTTTAGAAGGTCTCTTTCTATAAGTCTATAATATATAACTGAACTATTGTTGTATGTAAAGTAAGTAAGGTTTTTACAATGTTTAAGAAGCTTCATTTAAAATTAAATTAAAATGCAGAGCCCCCCGGGCTGGTGGCCAGGGCCCCGGCAGTGTGAGTGCCACTGAAAATCAGCGCGCATGCTGCCTTCCGCACACGTGCCATAGGTTGCCTACCCCCGCAGTAGATTACTGTATCTCACATTTCAGTACGTATCACCTACCGTGTAAAATTGCTTTACAAATGTAAAGCCTAACCTCACTCCTGTGAGGTAGGTAATTGGTGTTATCTGCATCAGGCACAGAGAGGTTAAGACTGGGCTTTTCAAAGGCACCTCAGTTCTTTAGGAATAGGTCCTTTGAAAATCCCAGCCTATCTGACTTGCCCAAATCACAGAAGTCGATAGCAGAGCAGGTAGTAGAACCCAAATCTCAGTGCTTGAGTGGTGTGCTTTAACTACTAGACCATGCTGTGACCCTTACTACACAATTACTGATACCGTGCCACAGCCACTATAAAGTTCTAGTGCAGATCTCAAGTATATTTTATAGTGCAGCACTCGGCTATTAGAGTTCAAAATAGGACCTTTCTACTCCTTGCCAGTGTTGGCTGGTGTCCTGCTTCAGAGGAGCACATAAACAAATGGTTAAGTCCATCCTTTCATAGGACAACACTTTAAGCATATACTACCTCCTGTTCTGTGGACACACTGAAGAGCCTTCCTGATGCTGGGCCCGGATACTAAGGAGCTCCTCCCAAGCAGCCAAAAACTTCTCCAGCTGCTTTCCCACTCCTACCTCTCTCCCACATCTTCCATCTGCAGAAGTCCTTTAAAAGTTTGTGCTGGGAAGATTTCATTGTCATTTCTCATGCTGTACCAGTTCTGAGGAAGGCATTTGAGTACTCAAATTCACATGGAAACCAAAATGCAAAAATAGGAAGTGGCACCTGACTGTCAAAATGAAAATATTTTGTCTTATCTGGGGAGAAAGCTGAGTGAAATAAGCAATTGCTCTCTTAATAGAAGATATTTAAAAAAAATTCTAGCTCATCAGAATGAATAAAAAGAGCTGGCTGGAAGCAACATTTGAAATCGAATTGTTGGAATTTTTATAACTCTTGCCCAAAATATAAGAAAGAAGGTTAGACCTAGGGCACAACATTTTCTAAGATTTAGCATCACAAAGAACAAGAATCTGCACACTGTTGCTCAGATATCCACACAGTCACATATATGCTCTTTTAAAGCTTTTACAAATTCGCAGGCACTTTTGAGGGCATGCATTTTTGCATTATCCAAAACAAAGAAAAAATTAGTACGCTGGAGACAAAATGATATAAACAAGTTGATGATTTTATTGTAAGGAAATGCACAGATAGCTTCTAGCATACCTGGTTACATTAAAAAAAGAAAAAGTTTGTTGCTATTACGTGTGAAACTTAAACCAGGAAAGAAGTTAAGGTCTAGTCCTACTCTGATTGATGTAATTGGCAAAATTCCTATGAACTTCAATGGTGCAGAGTAAAATCTTTTGACCAGGGGTCACTTCTAATGATTTAGATGAGAAAACTCAGAGAAACTGGAGATAAAAAAGACCTATTTTATGTTGTCTAATCCATTACCCTACAAATGCAGGCTTGTTCCATATAGTATGTTTTCTAGTGATTTGTTCAGTCTACCTTTAAATATCTCCAAGTATGGGCCATAATAGAAGAGAACCTTAACAATGATCAATAAGCAGTACTCTATGGGACTAAGTTTATACATAGAAATAACAATCACATTTGGACCTCATGCAACTTTAGATAAATATCCAACATTTACAGATCTCTTTAAAAGGATTAGTAATGTCAAATACAAAAGAGTCGTGCTTTGCCTGTAATAGCAAAAATTACAGCCTCCTCAGCTTTTTGGATAAAAAGCTTATTTAAATTGACAATAACTAACAGATGTAGTTCTATCAGTTATGAACTTTCTATCACTTCTGAAAATACTAGATTTTGCAAACATGTAATTGATTCCACGTGTGCATATACACATTCACAAACATCGTTAAAGGGATTTTGCTCCTTAAATAAATAAGGTGCAATATAGACTGTGAGAGCAACATTCCAAGAATCAGTCAAAGAAAGGCATATTTATTTAAAAGCAATTTGGAAGATTTATTTACCTGGCAAAGAATCTAAATTCAGATAAGCACTGTGCTCAAGCCATTACTGAACAAAAATTTTAATCTAGGCCAGAGGTTCTCAAACTTCATTGCACCATGACCCCCTTCTGACAACAAAAATTACTACAGGACCCCAAGAGGGGAGACCAAAGCCTGAGACTGCCCGAACCCTGCCATCCTGGGTGGGGAAGTCAAAGCCACCAAGTTCTGGAAAATGTAGATTTTAACCACCCCAGGCAAAACTGAAGCCCAAGGGTTTCAGACCCAGCAGGACGCCTGTAATCTGAGCCCCGCAACCCAGGGCTGACGCTCTCAGTCTTCGGCTTTGGCCCTGGGTGGTGGGCCTGGGGCCCCAGCAAGTCTAAGCCAGCCCTGGCGACCCTATTAAAATGGAGTCATGATCCACTTTGGGGTCCTGACCTACAGTTTGAGAACCACTCATCGAGGCAATGTCCCTAAAAATCTGGGAGAACACACAGCTAAAAGAGTGCTATGCACTGTGAGTCAGTCTTTGAAAACCCACAATTAAAGCAGGTAATTGGGACCCTGTTGCTCATTGTGCTAAATGCTCTGCCTCTCATTTTATGAGGAGAGAAGCTTGAAATTGGAAGCTACCAGAAGTTTCTAGCTCATTTGACAGAACAAGCAGGCACCTGCTTGTGTTGCTGCAGCACACAAACATTACACATCCTGTTTGGAATCCAGTGAGAGAAATCAAGAGGGTTGTATTAGATTAAATATTGGTCCATGTCATGGTACAATTCCCCACTCTGAGCCTTAGCGTCCAAAAGATGGGGTACCAGCATGAATTCCTCTAAGCTCAATTACCAGCTTAGGACCTGTAGCGCTGCCACCAACCAGGAATTCCAGTGCCTGGTACACTCTGGTCCCCCCAAAACCTTGCCCGGGGAACCCCAAGACCCAGACCCTCTGGATCTTAACACAAGGAAAGAAAACCCTTTCCCCTACCGTTGCCTCTCCCAGGTTTCCCATCCCTGGGTTACCTTGGAAGATCACTGTGATTCAAAACTCCTTGAATCTTTAAACAGAGAGGACAATTCACCTTCCTCCCTCCTTCTCTTTCCCCCTCCCAGACTCTTCCTGAGAGAGAAAGTAATCCTGACACAGAGAGAAATCAGCCTCTCTCTCCCTCTTCCCGCCTTTCTCCCCACCAATTCCCTGGTGGATCCAGACCCAGTCCCCTGGGGTCTCACCAGAATAAAAAAACAATTAGGTTCTTAAACAAGAAAAGCTTTTAATTAAAGAAAGAAAGAACAGTAAAAATTATCTTTGTAAATTTAAGATGGAATAGGTACAGGGTCTTTCAGCTATAGACACTGGGAATACCCTCCCAGCCTAAGTATTCAAGTACAGATTAAATCCTTTCAGCCAAATACACATTTGAACTTCTTCCAACCAAATACACATTTGCAAATAAAGAAAACAACCATAAGCCTAACTCGCTTTATCTACCTATACTCACTATTCCGAACTTATAAGAGCCTGTATTGGAGAGACTGGAGAGAAACCTGGTTGCACGTCTGATCCCTCTGAGTCCCCAGAGTGAACAACAACCAAAACTAACAGCACACACAAAAACTTCCCTCCCTCAAGATTTGAAAGTATCCTGTCCTCTGATTGGTCCTCTGGTCAGGTGACAGCCAGGCTTACCGAACTTGTTAACCCTTTACAGTCAAAGAGATATAAAGTACTTCTGTGCTATTAACTTTTCTTATCTGTTTATGACAGTCCAAAACAGGCCAGATGCTTCTTTGCTGCGCACACACCAGCAACTATCTCCCTATCAGTCAATGGGACTTTGACCAGTAGTAAGCATTATACCTGTATTTACAAACTTGGCCACCTATTCTATAGCAGAACCAGATAAACAATTCCAGCTATGCTTTTGGCTTCAGAGGATAAGCAGCTGAGATGTATCTGCATTATAAGATGGTAGCCACATCGGTGTTTGTAATCCAATACCTCCTCTTTTGCCAACCATTGGTACATATTGTGTAGCCTTTTGTAGTACTATGCATTACCCTGTGTACACTGGACAAGCAGATTACACCAAAGTCGCTGATCCCAAACAGTTTGTGAAGTTGCTTGTTGCAGTAGTAGCAAAACAAGCAGCACCCTACCATAGAAGCATCTGGCAGGTGATAATTTCAGGTCCCTCCTTCCAGGCAGCTCTTCTTAAAGTGATAGAGTATTATATAAAACATATACAAGGGTCACATAGGTACAAAAAGCCTGTGTCCGTCCCCTGTTGGTTCATGCATGCCTTCTTCCAGGCTGCACCGGACGCATGGTGTGACCTCCCTAAATTAATTTTACAAAGACGGGTCTGTCATCATCACAGTGATGATGATGATGATGATGATGATGGTAAAGTAGTTAATGACAACACCTGGCCACATAGCCTGCCAGATTCATTAATTTTTATACATAATCAAAATCTGCACTCTCTGCCCTTAGCTAGTCCTTTTAACCATGCTATTACTGCTTCCCTTGCCATCCCCCTACCCAACCCCGTTTGCTGTGTGCTAAAACTGGGTGTTACTTTGAATTCATGCATTATGACAACAACTGCACACCTTGACCAGAGATTTCAGACAGTTCACATTGTCACATTATTGTTCTATAGTGTTTTGAATTTGGGGCTTGTTTGAATTTAGATTCTTTACGCTTTCTTAAAAAAACTTTTAAGTAAGCTACCTTTTGGCTGGCTGATTCCTGAATTTTACGTTTAAGACAGAGAATTTTGAATTGAATTTTTAAGTGGAATTACTTTTTGTTTTTAATTTATTTTTGTAATGGTGGAGATCAGGGCCGATGTAAGGATGTTTCGTGCCCTAGGCAAAAATTTTACCTTGTGCCCTCCCCCCTCACCGAGCCCTGCAGCAGCTCCCCATTCCCCCCACACCCTGAGGTGCCCCCCCGAGGCACCCCACTCTGCGGCAGCTCCTCACCCCCCCCCCACCTGGGGAACCATGTGGCAGCTCCTGTCATAAACAGATAGCTAAGGGTTAATGTCTCTTTCACCTGAAAAAAAAAAGTAACCTGAAGCACCTGACCAGAGGACCAATCAGGAAACAAGATTTTTTTCAACTCTGGGTGGAGGGAAGTTTGTGTGTGTCCTTTGTTCTTGGTCTTCTGCCTGTATGCTCTCTCGGCTATGAGAGGATTTCTATTTCTTGCTTTCTAATCTTCTGTTTCCCAGTTGTAAGTACAAAGGATCAGCTAGTGATTTATATGGTTTTTTTTGTATTTACATGTCTACAGTTGCTGGAGTGCTTTGAATTGTATTCTTTTTGAATAAGGCTGTTTATTCAATATTCTTTTAAGCAATTGACCCTGTATTTGTCACCTTAATACAAAGAGACCATTTTTATGTATTTTTCTTTCTTTTTATATAAAGCTTTCTTTTAAGACCTGTTGGAGTTTTTCTTTAGTGGGGAACTCTAGGGAATTGAGTCTGCAGCTCACCAGGGAATTGGTGGGAGGAAGAAGTCAGGGGGAAATCGGTGTGTGTTAGATTTACTAGCCTGACTTTGCATTCCCTCTGGGTGAAGAGGGAAGTGCTTGTGTTTCCCGGCTGGAAACGGGGGAGGGTGGAATCCCTCTGCTTAGATTCACGGAGGTTGCTTCTGTGTATCTCTCCAGGAACACCTGGAGGGGGGAAGGGAAAAGGTTTATTTCCCTTTGTTGTGAGACTCAAGGGATTTGGGTCTTGGGGTCCCCAGGGAAGGTTTTTGTGGGGACCAGAGTGCCCCAAAACACTCTAATTTTTTGGGTGGTGGCAGCTTTACCAGGTCCAAGCTAACTAAGCTTGGAGGTTTTCATGCTAACCCCCATATTTTGGACGCTAAGGTCCAAATCTGGGACTAGGTTATGATATGGTGTGCAGCGTAGTGGGAAAGATAGAATCCAGAAGGCAGTAGGAATATTATATTTTTCTTTTCTCTGCTAGGGGCTTTTAAGCAGAAACAGTTTGGTTTTAAAAGGAACCAGAGAGAATTTTTTTTCTGCTCTCTCTGGCAGTTGTGGCTTGCATATTAAGCAAGAAACCATTAAGGAGCTGTTACGGGTCTTTTGTCACACAATAGCACTCCCATTAGGAGTCAAATACCAGCACTATATACATGCAAATAAAGTGTTTTTTCTGGTTTACTTTACATTGAAAACCTTAACTAGAGAAAGAAAGGGAAAAAGGCACTGTTGCTAGGCAGAACCCAGGAGGCAACAGAGCCTGCAGTTCAGAAGATAAACACGTTTAAGACAGAGAATTTTGAATTGAATTTTTAAGTGGAATTACTTTTTGTTTTTAATTTATTTTTGTAATGGTGGAGATCAGGGCCGATGTAAGGATGTTTCGTGCCCTAGGCAAAAATTTTACCTTGTGCCCTCCCCCCTCACCGAGCCCTGCAGCAGCTCCCCACTCCCCCCTACACCCTGAGGTGCCCCCCCGAGGCACCCCGCTCTGCGGCAGCTCCTCACCCCCCCCACCTGGGGAGCCATGTGGCAGCTCCCCACCCCAGCTCGCCCCTGCTCCGCCCCCTCCCTGAGCCCTGTGGCAGCTCCCTGCCCTGAGGCACCCCCCTGTGGCAGCTCCCCACCTCCCGGCCTGGGGACCCGTGTGGCATCTCCCCACCCCAGCTCACCTCTGTCTGTCTCCTCCCTGAGCCCTGTGGCAGCTCCCGAGCCCTCCTCTGCCCTGAGGTGCCCCCCCACAGTAGCTCCGCCCGAACCCTGAGGGCCCCCCCGGTAGCTCCCCCCATCTCTGGGAGCCGTGCTGCAGCTTCCCACCCCAGTTCACCTCTGCTCCCCCCACTCCCTGAGCCCTGCGGCAGCTCCACCCCCCACCCTGAGGCACCCTCCCCACAGCAGCTCCCCACCCCCCCCGCCCTGAGGTACCTCCTCCTTGGCAGCTCCCTCCCCCAGCACGGGGAGCCGTGCGGCAGCTCCCTGCCCCACTTCACTTCTGCTCCGCCTCCTTCCCGAGCACGCAGTTGCTGCTCCACTTCTCCTGCCTCCCAGGCTTGCAGTGCCTATCAGCTCTTTGGTGCCACAAGCCTGGGAGGCGGGAGAAGCAGAGCGGGGCAGCGTGCTCAGGGGAGGAGGCAGAGCAGAGGTGAGCTGTGGCAGGGAGTTCCCCTGCCTGCCTCCCCCTCTTACTTGCTGCAGGTGGCCCTCCCCATGCCCCCCTGCCCCAGCTCCCTCCACCTAAATGCCGACGACGACTGGGGCAACCGAAGAAAATGCTGCCTCTCAAATGCCAGCGCCCTAGGTGACCGCCTAGGTCACCTAATAAGTTGCACCGTCCCTGGTGGAGATGATTTTCTATGTGGTTAAAATCTACATTTCTCAGGACTTGTGGAAATTTCATAAGGTTTTTATAAAATTCATGCATGTCTTGCTTTTGCAGCTGTGAAGCTAGTTATCCTTAGAACAACTTCTGTTAGTTATTGTTAGTGACACTAAGATTTTTGTGAGAGGGTAGGGAGACTGTAATCTTTACCACTGCAGGCAAAGCACAACTGACTGTTTTCAGCTTTACAAATCCTCTTACAGAGATCAATAAAATTGGAGATATCTCTATACTTTATTCTTGTATGAAGTCCAAAAAGTATGTGCTGCTGCTCTTATATGCACATTTCCTCCTGTGTAATTACTTATTCCCATGAAGTATTGCCTACTGGTCATTCTAAGTGTCCTCTTCAAAGACACAGTCGATCGCAAATGGTCCTTGTGGTTCTTTACAGCAGCAGCATTTACCTTCCTTAGTGGAAATTCTAGAAAACATTAACATAGTTTCTTGGTTCCTATTGATTCCAGTTGGCAACTGAGGGCCCAATAAGACAAGCACTTACTCCTGGTGCTGATGTAGTTCCATTGATCAACAGAGACATTTGATAGTGTTCCCTTTGCATACAACCGCATGGCCTGTTTGGAATCAGTGACAGAAATCAAGGGGCTGTGTTAGATTAAATATTGATCTCAAACAGGCACACTGCTTTTTTTAAAAAAATGTAGATGGCTGCTAGTGTTGCTGTCTTTGTCAGTGAGCTAGAAACTTCTTGGAGCTTCCTGTTTCAGCATGCTACATCTACCCTAATAGTAGAGATCTCATTGTATTGTCAATTTGACTTTATTTATAAATGTATCTGGATTTACATAAGATCTATTGAAATCTTTAGGCACTGAAACAATTTAATTAAAACTAAAAAAGGAGACAGTAATATATTCTTACCTCACTGGATGTTGTGTGGCTTAATTCATTAATGTTTAAAGCAGGTTGGAAAGGATTTATTATTAAAGTGACAATAACTAATAAGAATCCTTTCATGAAACATTTACAAGTTTTATATAAGCGAACAGGCACAGACATATATTACTATGTTCATAATGCATTGCTCAACTACTACCATCTTTGGAAATGAAGCAAATTAATCTTATATACACATAGCTGTGTAATGTGTGAGCCTAATGCATGAACAGAATGACCTGCCCATACACTTCTGAAAATAGAACACTTATAGTACAAGAGTAAAATATTTGCCCCCAAACCTCAATACGCCTATCCTGAACTTTGAGTCAAAGAGGTGAGAGATTAATATTTAAATTCCAGGGTCTATGATCAAAATCCAAAGCCCATAGAGGGGCAATAAAAAGTAAATTATAGACTGATTAGGAAAGGGTACTGATTACAATGAAGTAAAATTGAGAGAGAAATATGGCTAGGAAAAATCAAACTGCTAGAAACACATCTGAATTTCTTCTGAGGAAAATCTCAGTCTGAAATCTACTTGGCTTGGCATGCAAGGTTATAAAACTGAATCCCCTTTTTACATTTTATAAGGCATTCATTTGAAAATTATTCAGCTCTTTTTTTTTTTAATGTTACATTTGGTACACAAGAAAAGAAAGGATCCTTGTAACAGCTCTGTTTCTTTAACAGATCATCTTTTAAAAGGCTGAGTCTGCAATCCTTGCCCAGGCAAAACTCCCATTATTGTCAATGTGGTTCTCCCATGTTAGTGTGGCAGGAAGGACCCCGTTTTCTTTGTTCTGATCAGACTCCTACAAAATGAGGATGTAGGAATGAGACAAGTAGAAACAGCACTTGTATCATACCTTCATAGAGGAGCAAACCCTGCTCAGTCTGTTACAGGCATGGAAAGCCCTGATGGCAGCAGCACTGCTGTGATTCTGCTGTACTGGGGGGAAAGTGGGATGCCAGAAAGATTCTCTGTTTGCAGGGGGGATGATGGATGCCCACGGATATGAGGCTGCTCATATCCACTGATCATTCTTGCTAAGAGGAGTGTGTCAGCAGCAAGGGCTACATTCACAGCAATAACAACCATGAAACAGTATATGGGGTAACTTTCTCTTCATGACCCCTGTGACCATCCTCTGCACCAAGCCTGTGTGCTCAGGCTTCATATTGGAAATGGGATTTGGCCAGTAGAGAGTTACAGTGGCCAGAAAGCTGCTATTTTTAACATATCCCCAAAGGCCACTGTCAGCCATACTGATTAATAGTGATAGTGAAACTGGGAATTTTATATAACGAGTTTTATCAAATTTAGGGAGGATTCTTGCAGTGTTACTCTTAAATTCTAACTATTGTCGCATCACACTACGAGCCTCAAAGTTAAGGATTTGATCACACTAACATTCTGAACTGTTTTTTAAAAATATATGGTGTATACATTTAAAAATCAGGATCCTTGACATTTTAGACAAATTAAACCCATCCTATTTTTCAGTCACTTACACGGTATCTTACTCAAAGTTTCTATTTGGCCTAATATTTCTCATGCTTTGTCCCAGCCCAGATGTGATGGTTTTCAGAAAGATTTTAGAACACTCCAATTGCAGACTCAGCATACAGCATACTCCGTACTCTGATGGCAAACTTAAAGGGAAAAGGAGTATGTGGAAAATATGTATCTATTATATACCAGGTTATTGCTTACAGACTCAGATAGGACTATAGCTTTCATGGTGCAGATTCTTCTTTGGGAGCCCAGGGCTGTGAACCACTGAGCATCCATTTTTTTCTATATTATTTTGTATTATTGTGTAATTATGTAGTGTTTTGTGTTTAAACTGTGCCTTTTCCCTAGTCTGAGAGCAACTGTCCCTATAGTTAGTGTGACAACCCTTCTTGTATTCTAAGGGATGTTACTTACTTAGGCCTCAATCCTGTATCTGGACTCTCCTGAGCAAATGCCTCTGCATCCATGGATCTAATTGTATGATTTTGGCTTTGGTGCCTAATGCTAAGTAGTATTTGGTCAGATAAAAAGTATGTTTTCAAGCAATAATCATCCTAAGTGGAGTTAAGTCAATGGAGATACACTAGGATAAAACTGGTGTAAATGAAAAGATAATCAAGCCCAATAAATTAACACTTAAATGGCAAAATAATTCTTAATCCTAGAAATGCATAGGCCACCCCACATTTTGGGTTTTTAAAAAACCTTCAATGACGGGGACTCCACAACTTCTGTTAGTAACCTATTCCATTACTTGATTATCCTTACAGTGAAAATTCCACCCCCCAAATATCCAACCTAAATGTCATTTCCTGCAAATTAATCAAATTACCCTCAGCAGTAGGACAATTAGAAAGACAAGTTAGGTGTGGTAACATCTTTTATTGGACCAACTTCTGTTGGTGAAAGAAACTTGCTCTTCTTCAGGTCTGGGCTCTGCGTAGCCCAAAAGCTTCTCTCTCTAATATCTTGCGAAAAACACAGCTACAACAACACTGAAAATAGTGTAGAACAATTGATCACCATTCAGTTTATAATAACTTTTTACATAGTTGGGGACTGTTGCCATGATCAGATTAAATATCATAAATATTAGAACCTTAACTCTAACTTTCCTGTATTTTTACCTTTCAGGAAAAAAAATCTCAATATAATGTTGTATTAACTTTTTGCAGTTAATGTGATCTATAAATGGTAAAGTCTGCATATAAGGTAAAAATCATCTATGTTCAGAAGATGAAACAAGTTTTGTTAATTAAAGTCCCAATAAAGTCCTCAAATCGGGTTTAAGGGCTACTCTACACTACGTTAGGTCAACCTAGATACGTTGCTCAGGAGTGAAAAAGTCACTCCTGTCATAAACAGATAGCTAAGGGTTAATGTCTCTTTCACCTGAAGCACCTGACCAGAGGACCAATCAGGAAACCGGATTTTTCCAACTTTGGGTGGAGGGAATTTTGTGTCTAAGGTCTTTGTTTTCTGTCTGCCTGCTTTCTCTGAGTTTTGGAGAAGTAGTTTCTGCTTTCTAGTCTTCTGTTTCTAAGTGTAAGGACAAAGAGATCAGATAGTAAGTTATATGGTTTCTTTTCTTTGGTATTTGCATGAATATAAGTGCTGGAGTGCTTTGATTTGTATTCTTTTTGAATAAGGCTGTTTATTCAATATTCTTTTAAGCAATTGACCCTGTATTTCGTCACCTTAATACAGAGAGACCATTTGTATGTATTTTTCTTTCTTTTTATATAAAGCTTTCTTTTAAGACCTGTTGGAGTTTTTCTTTACTTCAGGGAAATTGAGTCTGTACTCACCAGGGAATTGGTGGGAGGAAGAAATCAGGGGAGATCTGTGTGTGTTGAATTTGCTAGCCTGATTTTGCATTTCCTCTGGGTGAAGAGGAAAGTGCTTTTTGTTTCCAGGACTGGGAACGGAGAGGGGGAGTCACTCTGTTTGGATTCACAGAGCTTGTGTCTGTGTATCTCTCCAGGAGCACCTGGAGGGGGGAAGGGAAAAAGGATTATTTCCCTTTGTTGTGAGACTCAAGGGATTTGGGTCTTGGGGTCCCCAGGGAAGGCTTTTCAGGGGGACCAGAGTGCCCCAAAACACTCTAATTTTTTGGGTGGTGGCAGCAAGTACCAGGTCCAAGCTGGTAGATAAGCTTGGAGGTTTTCATGCTAACCCCCATATTTTGGACGCTAAGGTCCAAATCTGGGACTAAGGTTATGATAACTCCCCGAGAGACATAATTAAGCTGACCTAAGTCCCAGTGTAGGCAGGTTGATGGAAGAATTTTGTGCGTTTCTAGTGTAGACATAACCTAAATTGCTAATATTTCTGAGCAAAATAGGAAGAAGAAGAGAGAAGCTCTCTCTAATATCCACTCAGCTGGCTGCCTCTGAAAAAAGAAGGAAGGCAAAACAAGTAGTGAAGGAAAAGGTACGAATGGATAAGAAGAGAAGGTAGAAGTGAAAGAGGAGAAATGGAAAACAGAAAGGAGAGAGGGCTTCTTGTCTCACCATTCTCCTCTCTTGGGTCCAAAACTCGCCTGTAACCTGGGCCCTGCCCCCCAAGGCTGAAGCCAATGGGCTCAGACTTTGGTCCCGGGTGGTGGAGTTTGGGCTTCGGTCCCAGGCCTCAGCAAGTCTAACGCCAGCCCTGGCAATTCCATTAAAATGGAGTTGTGACCCACTGTGGGGTCTTGACCCACAGTTTGAGAACCGCTGCTCTAGAGGTCAATTATTTTCTTCCAACTGCATCCAGAGCCAGACTGGTCCTCTGCCCCTCCCACACCTGCCGTATCCTTCACCCAAGAGGCTGCACTCAGAAAGTTGCATTATTTATTCTGTTTGACACTATCATCAGGAGCTATAGCTCCATGCTAAAGAATTCCAGTAGTCTTTTAAAATGTTTTCTCAAAGTACGTTAGGGACATTCAGCAAAATAGGCAACTATGTTTTTTATGTACTGCTAAGTTTCCAATTAGTTCCTGATGTTTCTTACAAAATATATTGCATCTGGGAATCTCATTACCTATATGAGAATGCAGTAAAAGTATCAAAGAGTGAAGAGACAATTAGTCATCATGATTCATTCCCATTTTAGTACTATAATCTTCATGATGTCATCTTACTGTTTCTTAAAATACTGCAGCAACGTTGCCACATAATCTTGTTTAATGACCCATCCTTCTGTATGTCAGCCTCTGTATGAAAATTACTTCCTTTTTCCTACTTTATTTGGTATTATTGCAGCTTAATGTTTCCTTTTCTGCTTATGTTCACCTGGGTGAAACTGAGAGCTGCTTCTCTTCACTAACTGTTTTGTCCAAGACTGTACTTGGTTTTGTGACTCCTGGCAATCACAGGATAATTTTTTTGTTTACATTACTTTTCTCCTCCTGCTTAAATAACTGGAGTTTTTAAATAATATGGCAATAATCTATATATTATTCTAAATGAGCTCATATCAGAATATTGAATGACCTTATGTTACCCTTCTTAGTTTACTCTTTCCAGTAGGTGAGGTTTTGTAGTTTATATTATCCATATTATAAAAGCAGTGTGTTGCAACTGCAACAGCAGAAATCAGTACAAACACTGCTGGTGGACAAGGACACTAAAATTTGTTTATACTGTGTAGTGTGGTACAAATCTAAAACAATATGGTGTTGGTATCCTGTTTATTCTTACTGTTCTTTTAGGAAGACAGTGTCATGACCCTGTACCCGCTATGGCAGTAGCCTCCAAACTTTTCCTCTCACGCTCCACCTTACCAGTGATAGAATATGTCCATGCCATCCCAGATCAGGAACGGAGTCACAGCTGGGAGCAGGGGCCAGGAGTCAAGAGCGGAAGACAGGGCTGAGAGCAGGGGCTTAGCCGGGTCCAGAAACAGATCTGTGGCCAGGGGTGGAGCCAGGGCCAGAGGTCTGGCTGAGGACTGGGGCTGGGACCAGAGCAGAGCTGAGGGCAGAATGCCACCCAGCCCCATTGTGGGGGCTGACCTGGGCCCCACTGCTCTCCCCTGAACATTCCTCCATGGCCCCCAAGGGGGAGGTGAGCCCCATAATTTGGGGACCACTGAGCTATGGACTGGCTACAGAGCTTGCTTACACATACCAAATGTGTTCATCATAAGATCCTTTAATTCTCTGCTAGGTATGCCTGAGGTTTATTTAAATAGGGTATTTTACACAAAGTGCCACCCAGTGGCCGAACAGTATAATACAGTTTAGCATTCCATTACATCTCCGCCTTGAAGTTCTACATTCCTCCCATTTGCAATATTTACACTATCACACTGACTTTGAAGTTCAGTACATATCAGTCTGTTAAGTATCTCTGAATCATACTATTTTTTTAATCACACAATCCAAACATGTAATAGCTTGGTCATCTGGCTGGCCATTAGTTGCAACAACTGACTGTGGCTGGTTTGAAATCCTTGTGTCATAATATATGGAGATATACCTAACTCAAAGAACTGGAAGGGACCCCGAAAGGTCATTGAGTCCAGCCCCCTGCCTTTACTAGCAGGACCAAGTATTGATTTTTCCCTGGATCCCTAAGTGGCCCCACCAAGGATTGAACTCACAACCCTGGGGTTCACAGGCCAATGCTCTGAGCTATCCCTCTCCCATCATCATCATCATCTTCTTGTTCTGCGCTTGCCTTCTGTAGAGTTTCCTCTGTTGTTTCTCTGAGGAACAAACTGTAGATGTTGATGGTTTCTGTTGTATTCTCCACTGTTGATCTTGATAACGTATGATCTGGGCAGTTAATTTTTTTTTTATGACAGTTGAGTGTGAGGCTAGGCTCTATGACAGTGTGTCTGCTATTACTGGATTTTTCCCAGGCATATATGTAGCAATTGGGCTAAATTGAATTAACCTTACCAACAGACCGTGGCATCTCTAATTAGGCAGCGATTACACACCCAATGCATGGACACTGCTCGAGGTGGAGTGTGACCAACCAGGGACAGCCAAGTCATCTTTAGCCGCAGGCAGTGAGGAACAGATACTTAAAAGGGGAAGCGGCCATGTGCTCAGGAGTGCACTCACAAGATTGTACCTCCCATGGAGGCCCTTTGCCCGGACTGCCTGGCTAGTGGTCAGCCGTGTTGCATTTCATCCTGCCTTGGGAAGACTTACCTTCATCACACTGTCCATTGCTGAACTGTAGGACACTTACCTTGAAGAATCCTGACATGGAGAGTGCCATGCCTGTCCTGGGAGTGTGATTATGCAAGTGTGAGTGTGACCTCCCCCCTTCTTTTGAGCTTAGCTATCAGTATAACAAAAGTGCTGCTTTCTGCCAAACTCTGGTGGGTTATTGGTCCTCCCTAAATTTACTAGCTGGCCCAATTTTGAGTAACACAGGACAAGCCTTATGTCATCACAATTGATAGAGCCAAGAAACACTGGCTTTTGATTGACCATAGTATGAGTCAACTCCCTACTGCTTTGGTGCAACAAAGAGCTGCAAAATGTCCATATTTCATGCATTTATTACACTGAGCACCTCTGGCTGGACATGCATCATGTCTTGATGTTTTCCACGTCTTGTGCCTGTAAAATGTGGTCCCTCTTAGCCTGGGAGTTCTTTCTCCTTGCCTCAGGGGTCTTATGGTAATGGCTTTTAGCACATATGCTGCATCTGTTTATAGCTTCTAAACCAGTGTCTTGTTTTTCAAGTTTGGCAAGTTGCTTTCGGTTTTTGCTGTCCCGCCAGTTCTGACTCCTTTGCTATTTGAATAGTTGTGGCTATGGTAGTTCGTGTGAAAGGTTTTACCTGTTAACCCAATAACCAGCCTCTCTCTGATATTTTCATATTTTGCAGTTCCAAAATCAGTTTTCAGCCAATGAATGCCAAGCTCTTATAAACATTCAACATTTTCCCCTGGTTCTTGAATTCTCTGATGAAAACATGCTCTTTCATAAACATCATTTCTCTATGGTATAAAGCATGCATCCAAAATAGCCAAAACCCTTTCATAGTCACCTTTGTGACTGTTCTCAGTAAAGTGAAAGGGTTTGGACTAGAAGACCTCCTGAGGTTCCTTCCAACCCTGATATTCTATGAAATATATGCTTTGATTGCTTTCCCACAGCACACATTAAAGATGATACCTGTACGTCTCTAGTTTCTTTGTGGAGTTTGCTGGCAATTTAAAACCTTGCAAAATACTGCTTCCAGTCAGTCCTTGGTGAAGGTTTTTCAAGGGTAAAGTTCTCTGTGCATTGAGGAGTGACAGGTTGATGAGATCCTGCAATTTTTGTTTCTTTGTGCCTTTTGTCTCTGTTCTTAGTTTACTCCTACCACGTCATGACCCTATTCCAGATATGGCCTGGCTACAAAATTTGCTTGTACACACCAGATGTGTTCAACGTAAGAGCCTTTAGAGCTCTGCCAGGTATGGCTGAGGTTCCTTTAAATCAGGTATTTTACACACAGCACCGCCTAGTGGCTGAACAGTAGGATACGCAATGCCATCCACAGCCTCAGAAACCACCCTGACATTATCATCAAAGAGGCTGATAAAGGAGGTGCCGTTGTCATCATGAACAGGTCTGACTATCAAAAGGAGGCAGCCAGACAACTCTCCAATACCAAATTCTACAGGCCACTTCCCTCAGATCCCACTGAGGAATACACTAAGAAACTACAGCATCTACTCAGGACACTCCCTACACTAACACCGGAAGAAATCAACATACCCCTAGAGCCCCGACCAGGGTTATTCTATCTACTACCCAAGATCCACAAACCCGGAAATCCTGGACGCCCCATCATCTCGGGCATTGGCACTCTCACTGAAGGACTGTCTGGATATATGGACTCTCTACTCAGACCCTATGCCACCAGCACTCCCAGCTATCTCCGCGACACCACTGATTTCCTGAGGAAACTACAATGCATTGGTGACCTCCCAGAAAACACCATCCTAGCCACCATGGATGTAGAGGCTCTCTACACTAACATCCCACACACAGATGGAATACAAGCTGTCAGGAACACTATCCCTGATGATGCCACAGCACAACTGGCTGCTGAGCTCTGTGCCTTTATACTTACACACAACTATTTCAAATTTGATGACAATATATATCTCCAGATCAGTGGCACTGCTATGGGCACCCGCATGGCCCCACAATATGCCAATATCTTCATGGCCGACCTGGAACAACGCTTCCTGAGCTCTCGTCCACTCACACCCCTTCTCTATCTACGCTACATTGATGACATCTTCATCATCTGGACCCATGGGAAGGAGACTCTGGAAAAATTCCACCATGATTTCAACAGCTTCCACCCCACCATCAACCTCAGCCTGGACCAGTCTACACGGGAGGTCCACTTTCTTGACACCACGGTGCAAATAAGTGATGGTCACATTAAAACCACCCTATATCGAAAACCCACCGACCGCTATGCCTACCTTCATGCCTCCAGCTTCCATCCCGGGCACATCACACGATCCATTGTCTACAGCCAAGCACTGAGGTACAACCGCATCTGCTCTGACCCCTCAGACAGAGACCAACACCTACAAAATCTCCACCAAGCATTCTCAAAACTACAATACCCGCACGAGGAAATAAGGAAACAGATCAACAGAGCCAGACGTGTACCCAGAAGCCTCCTACTGCAAGACAAACCCAAGAGAGAAACCTACAGGACTCCACTGGCCATCACATACAGCCCCCAGCTAAAACCCCTCCAACGCATCATCAAGGATCTACAACCCATCCTGGACAATGATCCCACACTTTCACAGGCCTTGGGTGGCAGGCCAATCCTTGCCCACAGACAACCTGCCAACCTGAAACATATTCTCACCAGTAACTGCACACCACACCATAATAACTCTAGCTCAGGAACCAATCCATGCAACAAACCTCGATGCCAACTCTGCCCACATATCTACACCAGCGACACCATCACAGGACCTAACCAGATCAGCCACACCATCACTGGTTCATTCACCTGCACATCCACCAATGTAATATACGCCATCGTATGCCAGCAATGCCCCTCTGCTATGTACATCGGCCAGACTGGACAGTCTCTACGGAAAAGGATAAATGGACACAAATCAGACATTAGGAATGGCAATATACAGAAACCTGTAGGAGAGCACTTCAACCTTCCTGGCCACACTATAGCAGACCTTAAGGTGGCCATCCTGCAGCAAAAAAACTTCAGGACCAGACTTCAAAGAGAAACTGCTGAGCTTCAGTTCATCTGCAAATTTGACACCATCAGCTCAGGATTGAACAAAGACTGTGAATGGCTTGCCAATTACAGAACCAGTTTCTCCTCTCTTGGTTTTCACACCTCAACTGCTGGAACAGGGCCTCATCCTCCCTGATTGAACTGACCTCGTTATCTCTAGCTTGCTTGCTAGCACACATATATATACCCGCCCCTGGATATTTCCATTACATGCATCTGAGGAAGTGGGTATTCACCCACGAAAGCTCATGCTCCAAAACGTCTGTTAGTCTATAAGGTGCCACAGGATTCTTTGCTGCTTTTACAGTAGGATACAGTTTATCATCCCATCGCAGGTAGGACATCACCACTCACGCTTGCATCCCAACCTTATATATTCACATTCAGGTTGCTTTTAATTTCTTTTCAATAGTTCCCTAAAGCCATTTGACTAGCGACTGAGGCAGAGACAGGAGGTTGCGAGAGAGCGCATCTGATCTCTGTTATGGAGCCCCTAGGGCTAGGAAATGCCCTGCAAACGGCCTTCCCTTTCACACCAGGGAATATGTTTAAATGAATGACGACTGGTGCTGGGGTAGCCTGTGGATGCAGTTGGGACTTTCTGTCTCCCAAATCCTGGTCCCTACAGAAGCCAATACGAGGTGGCTAGTCAGGAAGAAGGGAACGTGCCCGGCTGCCTCCCCTCCCCGCCAGGGGCTGCGGGCTCTGCTGCGGTGGGTCCCTCCTGGGGGCCCAGGGCCGGGCCAAACTGCTCTGAAATAAGGGAGAGAGAGAGAGTTATGGGCTCCCCCGCTGCCCTGGGTTGAGCCGGCGGGTGGATCGAGTGAAATCGAACCTCTCCCTGGCTCCGCACACGCAGCCCGGAGGGAGACGCTTGGCATTGCCCCATCTCCCCGCATCAGTCACAGCCGCGGGTGGCCCCGTCCCGCTGGTCCCGGGGCCGAAGAACGGCCCCATGGTGACCCGCGGCCGGCGGCGTTGCGAAGACACCGGTGAGCGTGAGAACCCCCCGGTGTGCACACGAACCGCCCGGGGCGGGCTCGGCTTGGTCCAGCAGGGCAGCCCGCTCTGCACACGCGCTTCAGTCGGGGCAGTAGTAACCCCAGCAGCGCAGCGCAGCGCACCGCACCGCACCGCGAGCGGCAGCCGGGGAGCGACACCCCGCGGCGGTCCTGGGTCAGCTCCCGCAGGCTGCTGCTCTTCGCCTCCACCCACCAGGCAAGGCCTATTTTTAGCTCCCTTTCGTTGGTAGCGTCTAGATGGCTCCCGTATCCCCCCCCCAGTCTCAATGGTAGGGCCCGCCGAGGTGGGGGCAGAGAACTGAGCATGTCTGGCCAGGCTCCTGCAGCTCCGTCGCCCAGCGCCGGCTGAGCCTAGCGAGCGAACGCGCGCGCCCGCCCCACGCAGCGCGGGACCCGGCCAGCAGCCGGCGCAGCGCTCCCCGGCCGCCAAGTAAGTTTGGGTGAGTGCTCGCTCCCCCTCCCCCCGCCAGCGTCTGGGCCCGGCAGCTTCTCGCGCCCCGCGGGGGCCCTGGCGGCGGGCAGGCGCCGAGCTACGGGCAGGGCAGACAGTGCCCGCGCCAGCCTGCACCCTCCGCCGGAGTGGGGCGCTCAGCTCCAGGTGCCCTTGACATGCCGTCGCTGCTGCTGCTGCTGAGCGGGTCAGTCTGCCCCGGGGGTGCGCGGCAGGGGCGAGAGACGGGCGCTGGACAGAGGCAAGGATGCCCGGGGGAGTGAGTGCCGGAGGAGGGTGCTGGGCGCCAGGCAGCGCTGCGGGGAGTGGGTGCTCGCAGAATGGCCGGACTGGTGCTCGGAGCAGTGCCCCCCTCTGCGCTTGGCAGCATTAATACGCCTCTCTAAACCGCCGCGTTTGGGGGGCTTGATTACTTCGCATTAGAGCTGCTGGAGATTGACGAGACGCTGCAGTGCCGACACACACAGCCCAACCCAGCGCTCCGCGCATCCCGGTACTGCGGGGGGTAGGTGCCGCTCCTAGGGGTGGCTGGCTGCAGTCCTCAGTGCAATGCGCGTGTGTGCGCGCGAGTGAGTGAATCCAGGTGGAACACGTCCTTTTGTGAGCGTGTGGCTTGGAACTACAGTCGGTATGGTACGTGTAACTTTAAAGTTGGGTGTTTGGTTGCTACATTTGCTCAGAATCTGAGAACAGGGAGTAGCATCTATTACGCTTAGGAAGCCCTGGGGAGATTATATAGCAGAAGCTGCATGTCTCTATCATCATCTCATGGATTTCCTTCTCTCTCCTTGGGAAAGCCATGGGATTGTTGTCTGTAGGAAAACAGGCAGTTTGTCCCCGCGGTTTCCACAAGTTAATTTCCACCCGATGACTTATTATAGATTAGCCCGTTTCCCTTTGGAGGAAATTGGCATGCCCTAGCTGTCAGTAAGACTTTTGCATCCTTATTTGTTTGCTATCTTAAGAGGTTCCCCGGTCTTTTCAGATTCCTTAATGAGAGGCTGCTTACTGATCTGATCAGACACTCTGTCTCTCTTTTTCTGCTGGCATGTTCCAGTGGAGATGCACTTTTGCACTGTACTTATTTATTCTCAGTAGAGCAGCCTCCTGAAATATGCATATCTGGTGAGATGATTACACCAGTGGTGCTATTGTTCTGTAGTCATCATTATTAAAGGGGGAGTTTAACTATATTAATGTACAAAAGTTTCAACAGAAGTAAACTGCAACCAAAATAGTCAAAAGAAGCAAATACAAAAACTAAGTTGTTTTTGTAATTAAAAATTCAAATTACATTATAAAAAAGTTATGCAGTAAAAGCATAGTTATCAAGATTTTACAGGAGTTTCTGATAAAATGAAATTGTTACAAACAAAAATGGGAAATAAAATTTTACTGGATTAAAATTTATTTTCTGCATTAAAACATTATATTAATTCTTCATTGTTTATTAATATGAAATAAATATAGAGTTCATATAGTTTAGTACTGATTAAGTGCTTTCTTCATTAAATGTCTGTCAGTGGGGAATATCTTAAGTACTAAACTAAAATACATGT
Source organism: Gopherus flavomarginatus (assembly GCF_025201925.1). Lineage (NCBI taxonomy): Eukaryota > Metazoa > Chordata > Testudines > Testudinidae > Gopherus > Gopherus flavomarginatus. The sequence goes on from NC_066618.1 coordinate 267,121,452, forward strand.
TTATCACAAAGAATAGCTGGTGATATTTAACGTAATAAGCATGATGAGATCTATTTAAAATATGCATATAAAATCATTTTAAGGGATGTTTGTTACTCATGTACATCAGAAAATTTTGGATGGAGCTAATGTTATTAATCTATATAGTAATCAGTTCACCTTCTTTAGTATATAGGCCGTATGTTGCCTAAAATGAGAAGGATTTCAGGACCTACTTCTCCTTTCATATGGAGAATGAAATTTGGCCTGCTGGTTGGATTATTAGCTTGTCTGGGCTGGGTACTGACTGGGAGTGTGATTATTTGCAGATTGTAAATTAGATATCCATTTTACAAAGTGATTTAATAATGGAAAAAAATAATGCTTTGCAATACTTCTGTTGAATTGCAGGGAAATTGTTCTTGTTTATGAAAATATTTGTTAGGCTCCTGACTTGTGAAGCCTTGTAACGCCAATTTATTTGTGAATAGTTTCTAGTATTTTTCCATTTGATAGGGTATATCTACACTATGGGATTATTCCACTTTTACATAAACCAGTTTTGTAAAACAGATTGTATAAAGTCGAGTGCACGCGGCCACACTGAGCACATTAATTCGGTGGTGTGCGTCCATGTACCGAGGCTGGCGTTGATTTCTGGAGCGTTGCACTGTGGGTAGCTATCCTGTAGCTATCCCATAGTTCCCACAGTCTCCCCTGCCCATTGGAATTCTGGGTTGAGATCCCAATGCATGATGGTGCAAAAACAGTGTCGCAGGTGATTCTGGATAAATGTCATCACTCAATCCTTCCTCCGTGAAAGCAATGGCAGGCAGTCATTTCGCGCCCTTTTTCCCCTGGATTGCCCTGGCAGACGCCATAGCATGGCAACCATGGAGCCTGTTTTGCCTTTTGTCACTGTCACTGTATGTGTACTGGATGCTGCTGACAGAGGCGGTACTGCAGTGCTACAGAGCAGCATTCATTTGCCTTTGCAAGGTAGCAGAGATGGTTACCATCCCTGTTGCACCATCTGCCATTGTAAATTGGTGATGAGATGACGGTTATCAATCATTTTGTACCGTCTGCTGCTGTCATAGGTGCTCCTAGCTGACCTCGCTGAGGTTGGCCGGGGGCGCTTGGACGAAAATGGGAATGACTCCCTGGGTCATTCCCTTCTTTATGTTTTGTCTGAAAATAGAGTCAGTCCTGCCTAGAATATGGGGCAAGTGTACTAGAGAACCAGAGAGCACAGCCGCTCCGGGTCAGAGCCCCAGAGATCCCGCAGAAATGATGAGCTGCATGCCATTCTAGGAGGTGCCCCTGCAACAACCCCACTCGTTGCTTCCCTCCTCCCGCAACCCTCCTGGGCTACCGTTGCAATGGCCCCCCATTTGTGTGATGAAGTAATAAAGAATGCAGGAATAAGAAACACTGACTTTTTAGCGAGATAAAATGAGGGGGAGGCAGCCTCCAGCTGCTGTGATGGTCCAGGGAGTACAGAATCTTTTCTTTAGACATGAAATGGGACGGGGGGCTGATATGCACGGTATACTGCTGCTTCGTAGGGTATGTTCAAGTGCCTCAGGTGACCTATGACCAGGATTCATCTCCAAATTTGGCCTGCTGGTTGGATTATTAGCTTGTCTCGGCTGGGTACTGACTGGGAGTGTGATGTGAACTGCTGATCCATCTCCCCGCCCCCACCCCTGCTGATATGCTGATGATGGTGGAAGATTGAGCTGCTTCCTCCTTGAGCAACTCCATGGCCTCCAGCTGATGAAAGGGGAACAGGTTTCTTCTTTTCCCCATACATATAGGGCCCAACTGTCATTCGGCATGGTCAGACAGATCCGCAGCAAGTTTTATGTATTTGTATGGGAGTTTCCTGCCTTTTATGGATAAGTAGATCAGGGCTCTAGATGTCTCTACAATTTATAGACAGGATAACAAAACAATGTATTGCATGGTAGTTAACAAACTTGCGAGTCCAAATAACTTAGAAGAATAAGATGAAGGGGGAAATTAAATTTAATAATTTCAGAGGAATAATTGATTTGTGCTAGATATTAATTTATAGATTCCTGGATTCCAAGACCAGAAGGGACCATTGTAATATAGTCTGACCTGGATAACACAAGCCATAGGACTTCCCTGAGTTAATTCCTGTTAGAACTAGAGAATATATATTTTAGAAAAACATCCAATCTTGATTTTAAAAGTTCCAGGGTTGGAGAGTTCACCACAACACTTTTGTAAATTGTTGACCCTCATGTTAAAATTTGCAACTTTTTTTGTAGTCTAAATGTTTCTAGGGTCAACTTCCAGCCATTGGAACTCATTATACCTTTGTGTGCCAGATTGAAGAGCTGTCTGTTATCACATTTCTGCTTCCCCTGCAGATACTGATCAAATCGCCTTTAACTTTTTGTTGAGCTAAATAGATTGAGCTCCTTGAATCTTTGACTATATGGCATGTTTTCCTATCCTTAAAATCTTGTGGCTCCTCTTTGAGCTCCCTTTACCTATTAGTGCTTGGATAATATGCCTACTATCCTATTTTCAAGTCCTCAGGAGAGGCAAAATGCTGAAATATTTGGACATAATTGTTCCTTTCCCCAGGTGGGTTTCATCTGGACGTGCGGGCACCTTCAAGCAGCAGTAAAGCTGTTAGGTCAACATATAGCACGTTGGTAGGGAAAAGGCACTTGTTTAATGGTGCAGTCGAAATAGATGCAAGTATCTTTTCTTAAGTGTAGTTGTCTGATCAATACTAGATTTATTAGCAAAGTTGAAAGATAAATGAAAAAGCCAAAATTTTAAAAGGTCTAAGCAGAGCCTCTTGTATTTATTTTGTCTCCTCATAAATCATTTTAACAGATTGCTCACAGAATGTACTGCATATTTAGCTGATGAATAATATTAACAATAATAATAAGCGTATGTATAAGATGTATCTCCGATGCCCTCTAATCAATAAATAGTCTGACTGATGTATATGGGCTCTAGACCAGAACTGCATACTCAGGCAAAGCTTTCATTGAAGCTGATGGAACTCTTTAAAGAGAATGAACTTCATGACTTCGCTAGGAAACACAAGTGAAGTTTGAATAATACAGTATGGAAACAAAACATTGAGTTGACAATCTACATGCTTAACTACTACTTGCTATGAGATGCATGATCAGGCATATAAGTTTGTTCCAATGTGATTATTCAAAATAATGCGCTCCTGAAAAGCAGAAGTACTAGCAAGCTGCTCCGTCTGTATCTCAAGCCAGATGTGTTTCAGAATTTTTAACAAATTACACTTCATGATGTCCAGAGAATCAACCACCTCTGTTCAGGTTAAGGAATATTCCTTAAAAATATTTAACCCTAAATCACCTTGAAGTAGTGCTAAGCAAGACATTCCAGAAAACTTACAATTTTCTTTAAAAATAGAACACATCAAATGAAGCAGTCAGCCTCTGGCAGCGGCAGACAGACCCTGGAGCTGTTCAGTGGCTGCTGGAAGGGCCCCTGCAGCTCCCTGCAGTGCAGGGGCCCCTGCAACCTACCGACTGCTGCTGCTGACGGGCCCCCCTGAGCTGCCCAGCCACCAGCAATGGCAGCAGAAGGATCCCGGAGCTGTTCAGCTGCTGCGAGGCCCCCTGCAACTCCCCAGATAGCTGCTGCCGCTGTCAGGCCTGTCCCCCCGGCCCCCGCAGCTGCTCAGCCGCCGTGAGTAGCCGTGCCCTGTGTCCCCGCACCTTTGACGGTGGCATAGGGACCCCAGAGCTGCTCAGCAGCTGCTGGAAGGGGCCCTGCACAGCTCCCCAACCTCTGGCAGAAGGTTTGATTGATTAGAAGGTTTGATTGATTAGAAGATTAGAAGGTTTGATTGATTAGAAGATTCCCCTCAGTTTCAGCCTAGTCCCAGATTTGGACCTTAGCGTCCAAAATATGGAGTTTAGCATGAAAACCTCCAAGCTTAGTTACCAGCTTGGACCTGGTAAAGCTACCACCACCCAAAAAATTAGTGTGTTTTGGGGCACTCTGGTCCCCCCAAAAACCTTCCCTGGGGACCCCAAGACCCAAATCCCTTGAGTCTCACAACAAAGGGAATAAACCTTTTCCCTTCCCCCCTCCAGGTGTTCCTGGAGAGATACACAGAAGCACTCCGTGAATCTAAACAGAGGGAGTCCACCCTCTCTATTTCCAGTCCTGGAAACACAAGCACTTCCCTCTTCACCCAGAGAGAATGCAAAGTCAGGCTAGTAAATCTAACACACACAGATTTCCCCCTGACTTCTTCCTCCCACCAATTCCCTGGTGAGCACAGACTCAATTCCCTGGAGTCCCTCACTAAAGAAAAACTCCAACAGGTGTTAAAAGAAAGCTTTATATAAAAAGAAAGAAAAATACATAAAAATGGTCTCTCTGTATTAAGGTGACAAATACAGGGTCAATTGCTTAAAAGAATATTGAATAAACAGCCTTATTCAAAAAGAATACAATTCAAAGCTCTCCAGCAACTATAGACATGTAAGTACAAAACAACAAACCATCTTTGTACTCACAACTTGGAAACAGAAGATTAGAAAGCAGGAAATAGAAAAATTCACTCCTCATAGCCGAGAGAGTACAGGTGGAAGACCAAGAACAAAGGACTCACACACAAAAAACCCTCCACCCAGATTTGAAAAAGTCTTGTTTCCTGATTGGTCCTCTGGTCAGGTGTTTCAGATTACTTCTTTCCAGGTGAAAGAGACGTTAACCCTTAGCTATCTGTTTATGACAGCCCCGCAGGGCAATGGGGGCCCTGCAGTTCCCCATTTTGTCAGGGGTGTTTTTAGTAAAAGTCAAGGACAGGTCATAGCTTCCGGTGATTTTTTTTTTTTTGTTGATTGCCTGTGACCTGTCCCTGACTTTTACTAAAAACTATACTATATAAATACTAAAACTGTAGCCTTAAGTATGAGCCATGCAGTAGCATGTCAGCAGGAGAGTAAACATTTTGTGGGGGCATAGAAAATATCCCTTGAAGAAGATAAACTTGAATTACACTGGTCTACAATTTTTGAGAAGTTGTCTGCTTCAGAGATAAAATGTGATATTTATTATGTATTTTGATGTGCTGAATTCAAATATGACAATTAACTGATTGGCTACTGTTTCTAAGATATTTAAGTTTTTTTACATTTTATGTCTATGGATATTGTGTAGATAGTAGAGTTTTAATCATAAATTGTGAACCTAGGTCTTTTCATGTGTTTATGGTTGCTTTACATGATAATATTTCACCTGTCCTGTTTATGTAACACTTCAAAAATCAGCAAAAGGGTTATATAAATAAAATTTATTATGAAACAAAAGGCAAACAACTATTATGTACATAGTTTAGTCCTATTCAGTGTCTACTCAGAGCTTCTTGGCTTGTCTCTTGTATTCATTAAATGGAGCATCTCTTGTCACTGTCCAGCAATAGTCTGCAAGCATTGATGGGCTCTATTTGCCCTGATAGCCTGCCAGGAGATTCCACTGCTGTAGTCTGGAGCCCAACAGCTCTGCCTTACTCTTGGGTAGTTCCAAATCCCTGACAAGGTCATTCAGTTCACCTTGTGTTATGAGGTGTGGTTCAGAGGAGGAGGATGGGAGAAAATGTGGGTCCTGTGACATTGATGGTTCAGGACCAGAAGTTTCATCCTCTTCCTCTTCCTCGTCTGACTCAAGTGAGAATGATTCTGGTGCATCAGGAACCGGCAGTCCTTCTCTGTGGGGTACTGGGCGTATAGCTGATGGAATGTTTGGATAATGCACAGTCCACCTTTTCTTCTTTGACACACCTTTCCCAACTGGAGGCACCATGCAGAAGGAACAATTGCTGGTATGATCTGTTGGCTCTCTTCAAATCATTGGCACTGCAAAAGGCATAGATTTCCTTTTCCTGTTCAACCACTGGCGAAGATTTGTTGCACAAGTGTTGCAGCATATATGTGGGGCCCACCTCTTGTCCTGATCTCCAATTTTGCAGCCAAAATAAAGGTGATAGGCTTTCTTAACCATAGTGGTTATACTGCGCTTTTGTGATGCAAAAGTCACTTAACTTCTGCTATGTTTGTAGTGATCTGCACTGTTCACACAAGTACGAGGCATCTCTGCTCACTTTGGCTAAACAGAAATGTGTCCCTTTGCAAAATCAAACACTGACAAAGAAGAGAGCACGACACTGTATGATTTCTAGAGCTGATATAGGGCAATTTGTTCAGCAGAGTGACGTAAGCTTCGTTATGATTGCATCATCCATGACTTCTAGGAATAACATGATGCAATTCATATCATGTGTGACGCAATACCAGCTTCAGATTGCATCATTCATTGTTTTGCCTAAAAAGCATGTACTGTCCAAACCCAGTCATAGATTTATTCATAGATCCAGTCAAAGATGTATTTTAGTCATTTCTGGTTTAAATTGAGATCCCTTCCCTTTATGTCACTTATCCTCCGCCATTCCCAAGTTAAGGGTCGTATATACTGACCCAATAGCATATCTTGAAAACTAGAGCCAATCAACAATTTTAAGCATCATTTTTGTTCTCAGTGACCCAGAATTAGTAAAGTTGGACTACATTTATTTCAGAAGCATTTTGGCTGTAGAGCAGTGTTTATGTGCAGTTTCCTCTGCATGGAGCCTGTCCAAACTGACTTGTAAACCAAAGCTGTTGCTGCACTGAGTGGATATTTAAGATCCCATGACACTTTTCAGAAGAGTAAGGATTTCCTCTGATGTCATGGGCTGCTACTCGTTCAGTGATGCTGTTTGTGAAGGTATATACATTGTAAAGGTATCTAAGTGGCCCTCCTTATTAGGCAAGGTGCATCCCAGAGTATCCTCCAACAACGTGAGTAAAGTTCTACTACTCCATGGTTAGATGACTCCATTAACCAACTGATTGTCAGTCCTTTTAGGAGTCTGTTCAGAGGTTACTGTGGGTGTGTGAGAGAGAGAGACAGACAGACAATGTAATACATACATTAAATGTCATTTTTTTATGGCCTGCTTCTGCAACTACTCAAAATTTGGAAGTCCTATTGAAATCAATGGAAACTCTGTGTGCAGAGCAGTTCTGGGTTCAAGTCTTATTTTTATAAAAACCCTTCAGGTTGCACTGGAATGAAACCATTTCACAAGTAAAATATTCATTGTATTAGTCATTAGGATGGTAATTTAGAAAGGTATGAAAAATACTACAGGTATGGAAAGGTGGTGGTGGTGAAACTTAACAAATTTCTTGAATGTGGCCAGATCTATCTTTTGTGGCAATGTATACCTTTGTCATCATGGGTGCATCCTCTGAAACGATGTCAAACATACAATTATTTTATTCCATACTCAGTTTGTATACAGTTATGAAATCAAGAGTTATGAAATCAGGGTAGTTAAACACTGGAATAGATTGCCTAGGGAAGTTGTGGAATCTCCATCTCTGGAGATATTTAAGAGTAGGTTAGATAAATGTCTATCAGGGGTGGTCTAGACAGTATTTGGTCCTGCCATGAGGGCAGGGGACTGGACTCGATGACCTCTCGAGGTCCCTTCCAGTCCTAGAGTCTATGAGTCTATAAGAGTTATTAAAAATATATATATATTTTGCATATGAAACTCTGCTGAGGGTCAGTATTTCGTATTGAATACAATAGGTTGTCTCTTCCATGATTGTATTTCTTTCATTGTATAAATTACCACTGTTTAATTACAGAACCCAGTGTATAGATATTGCTGATGTAAACCTAATCCATTAAGTTGTCTCCTTTTGTGGTAGCTGAGTCCCAAGCTGTTGTATGCATTAACTTGAAAAAAAGACAAGATTTATGATGCTGATCTAAACACGTTCTCAGATGATTAATAGATGATTGATATGTTAAAGCTGCTGCAGTTACTGAAAATAAAAACTAAAGCAGCTTTCAAATCCCCAGTGGTGGAGGAAGCAAAGTTTATTTTCTTTAGGAATCACAAGTGGTAGTAGCTGTCTGAGTCAAAAGAAGACAGAGGAAAAAATAAAATACATCTTATTTGTTTATTTCTGTTTTGTTTACACCTTGGGAATGCTATCTTGGTCCATACTTTTTATTTAAAAAAAAAATTTCCTCTAGGATTATGTTTGTCAGTATTCTTCTACAGTGAAGTTAATAGCTGAAGGACTAATGTTAATCTATTAGAAAATCTCAGACCTGTGGGTCATCGTTTGAATCATCTATGGTACTGATTACAGCAAAAATCTTTTTCGTAGAGTTGAATCTTTCACTAGTGGATTCAGAATGTGAAATTAAGCCACTGGCAGAAGACCAACACATGGCTCTCCCTGCCACAGATCACTTGAAGTAACTGGGTGGGGGCAGGAGGAGTCTGCACTCATTTCCAGCCACACTTAGGGCTGGTCTACACTAGAAAATTAGATCGACCCAGCCAGTGATGAACTGCCAAAATATTAACAACAGGTTCCCTCCTCCTCACCCCCTGAGGGGGTCGTGCCCCGTCCAACCCCCCATGTTCCTTGACGCCCCCCCCAGGACCCCTGACCCATCCACCCCCCTTACCTGTCCCCTGACTGCCCCCTGCCACCTCATCCAACCCCTCCTCTCATTCTTGATGGGCCCCTTGGGATCCCTGCCCCATCCAACCACCTCTTCTCTCTGTCCCTGACTGCCCCCCACCACCTCATCCAACCCCTGCTCCTTCCTGACTGCCGCCTCCCGGGACACTTGCCCCCATTCAATCCCCCTGTTCCCTGCCCTCTGACCACCCTGACCCCTATCCACCCTCCCCACCCACCGAACATCTCTGCCCTCTTCCAACATCCCCTCCCTGCTGCCTGCCCCCTTACCGTACTGCCTGGGGCTGGCGCCGCGGGGCCCAGGCCGGTCCAGGCCGGGACCGGGACCGGTGCTGCGGGGCCCGAGACTCCCCGGGCCAGATTGGGTCCACACGGCCAGGACTGGGAGCTGCGGGCTGCGAGACTTGCCAGGCCTGGGAGCTGTGCTGTGGGGCCCGAGACTTCCCGGGCCGGGCCGGGGCTGGGAGCCGCGCTGCCGAGCCGGGCTGGAGCCATTGAGGCCAGAGCCGGGGCTGCTTGGCCGGGACCAGGCTGGGGCGCTCGGCCAGGGCTAAGGGGAGCTGGACAGGGCCACGCTGCGCCACGCCTCCCTGGAGCCCTTCTTACGCCTCCCAGCCCCAGCTTACCTGCCTGCCTGCTGCTGGTTTCAGGCTTCCCGCGAACATCTGATTCGCAGAAAGCAGGGGATGGGGAGGAGAAGGAGGGCAGAGCATTTGGGGAGGAGGGGGACATGAGCTGGGGCCGGGGGTGAGGTGGACAGCTGCCTGTGCTTTTGTTAAATTTAAAAGCTTTTTTAGAACCGGTTGTCCTGGAACAACCAGTTCTAAAAGGGTTTCTAAATTTAACAGCTGGTTCCTGTGAACCAGTGCGAACCGGCTCAAACTCACCACTGGACCCAGCTACATTGCTCAGGGGTGTGAAAAATCTACGCACCAGAATGACATAGTTAGACTGAACTAAGTCTGCATGTAGAGAACACTAGGACGATTTTTTTTCGACCTAGGGATTGCTGATGGGAGAATCCCTCCCATCAGCATAGTTAGGGTCTATGCTGTAGTGTTTCAAGTGTAGACAGGTCCCTAGTTTGTATATGCTTGCATGGATGGGAATATCAGGAATTATCTGGGATGTAGTACATTGTATAGCACTGTGCCTGAACCTTCCTCCCTGACCCAGCCCACTATGTCTCTGTTCTCTCATCTTCCATGTCCCTCAGTAAATTCACTTTTCTTGAAGCCCTACAAACCTGTATTGCCATGCCTCTGAAACATTTTAAGAAGACAGATAATGTGCATAGAGGCCACAATGGAAACACTATAAAAATCTAACTAGATACTTAAATGCAAGAAAAATTACAAAAAAATCCCCCCAAACCACACACTAAACAAAACTGACAGAACTAACACCACACCGGCTAACCCATCATTGCTCATTCCCTTTGCTTTATATTGCATCCCACCCTTCTGTATGTTGTGTATCTAAATTGTAAGCACTTTGCAGTTAAGATCTTATTTTTTACCTGTCTTCAAAGTGCCTACCATGCTCAATTGGCTGCATAGAAACAGTTGTTTGTTCAGTAGTTTATTTACAAATTAAGTCATTAATATGGAATCTAATAGGGACGCATTACTGAAAACACTCATGGCTATTCTTATCTTGAAAAACTGAAAGAACTTCAGCTGTATATTGAACTCCAAACAACTGAATACAGCCGGTAGGATCTTCACCTGGTATAAATCAGTGTAGTGCCATTTTACACTAATTGAGAATCTGGCCCTCTGAGCTTTAGTGTAACATCTGGAAAAAAATTGAAAGACAAAAGCTGTCTCAATAAGTTATTGGAGAAGTAGTCCTGCTTATCTCATCTTTTCACGTTAGAATGAAAGGAAATTAATAGTGCATCTATATGTAGATGCCTTCATCAGATCTCACTTGACTTTCATTTTATTCTTGTTGCTTGATAGTAACAAGTTATATGGGCTTGTATTCTACTGATTTCTAAACTTGTTTTGAAAAAATACCTGTTGAAGGGCCTGAAGCACATGTGAGTAAAGCTGCTCAGACGTGTATTTCGCATTACTTCAGTTGCAAGTAACTTTACTTCTAGGCATAAGTGTTTTGCAGATTTGAGCCCAAAAAGTGGATATGAAGAAAGAACACGTCTTCTATCTAATCATTTTAATCACTGCTCTGTTTTTTTTATAGAGACTGGATCTAGATTAATCATTAGGGGCTGGATTCTGCCACCCTTACTCACTGTGAGTAGTATCTCAGTCCACAACTAGTCCACCTTGATTTGCACCTTACTCTGAGTAGTCCCCTTTATTTCAGTGTGAAAAGAGTAGCAGAATGTGGATACCTTAGTTGATAGCAATTTACTAGTAGGAGAATATATGCTGATTCAGAATGTACTGCACTTCAAAATAAACAGTCTCACATTGTTTTGTCTCTTTGGTGGCATCTTTTAATACTCTAATATTGCAGTGTCAGGGGTTACTTGTGCATCTGCATTTAAAGTATAAGTCACTGATGGTAAAACTCTTGGCAGTTTTCATGTTAAATGTAAATTACATAGTGTTCTTGGAGCTAAGAAATGCTCTGGTAAGCATTTTGAGCCTGATTCAGTTGTCAGACCATTCTTACACCAATGAAACACTGTTGACTTCAGTGAAGGTACTTCTGATTCTCACTGGTGTAAGTGAGAGGAGATTCAGACTCCTAAAAGAATTCCCATAGTGTTCAAGGAAAACTAGTTAATGATGGCATTATTTATTTAGAACCTCCATTTCAGAGTTACATTTCTGCATAAGAAATGCCTAGTTATGCTGTTAAGTGGTGGTATAAACACATTTATTTTTGGTTTATTTTAAATGTCTAAAATGCTCCTCTGATATGTGCTATAGGCACATTAACACATGCTGCTGGGGAATTTTTAGTGAAGGCTGAGGTTGCCCATGCTTGGTCTAACCGGACCACGAGAAGAATGAGGTCCAGTGGTTATAACCCTGGACTGGGTGTAATGTGCATCTGACAAGACTTGCTGCTGACTGAGCCAGCTGCCAAATTATCTATTAATAATAGCTTCCAAGAGGTCTTCAGGAGTAACCCCATAACAAAGTGCAGAAGCATTATCTAGCTTCCAGTAAACAAGGGGTTCATTCAAACTCCCTTCCGTTTGGACAGGTCTTGAGAGATGGGCTGCTGGACAGACAGAAGGATGAGAATGTCTAGGGAAAGGCAAGGCTCCTTCCTCTGTCTCTGAGGATCCTCCTAATACAGCAATCTAGTGTTTTGTTTTTCCCTTTTTACTTGTTGTTTTGTTTGGCTTGTGTATTCAAATACTCTCTCCTGTTAAAGAGGCCTCACTGCTCGTAGCTGTGATTTGTTTCTGCTCAGCCATCCCACAAGGGAAAACACAATTGCCTCCATATGTTTACCGGTTGCTGACATTTGAGCCTGTTCTTTCTGTCTCGCTTAGCAATCTCACATGTTAAATAGGTTGGAAGGGAGGCTAGGTCCCCATGGAACCTCCCAGGTGAGAGTGCTGAAGTCCAAGGAGCAGTTGGCCACCCTGATTCTGAGTATGTTTTGAGAGGAGACATTGAGGCCATTTCAACAGCATTACAGAGGCTCAGCACTGCAGGGAGATTCTCTTTATTCCAAGGGAGTTCCCTGGTGGCATAAATCAGTGGTTTTCAAAGTTTGGGTCGTGACCAAGTACTGGATCGTGGAATGGAAGGCATTAGCTTGCCTTGCTCAGCCTCCAGGGACCATGGCGGCCAGCCAGTAAAAACTAGTAATCTCTACCTGTTCTGATACCGCGCTGCCCTCCAGAAACAGCCAGCAGCAGGTGCGTCTCATAGGCAGAGGAGCCACAGCTCCGCGTGCTGCACCCACCCCAAGCACCGGCTCTGCTCCCATTGGCCGGTAACCAGCCAATGGGAGTTGGGGTGGCGGTGCCTGCGGGTGAGAGCCACGCAGAGCTGTTTGTACGCCTCCACCTAGGAGCCAGACCTGCTGGCCGCTTCCAGGGTGCAGCATGATCTGCAGTGCCAGGACAGGCGGGAAGCCTCCTACACCCCAACCCCCCCATTCCTGAGTCCACCCCACAGCCCTCACCCCTGCACCCCAACCTTCTTCCCTAGCCCTGAGCCTCTCCGACACCCCAAACCCCTCATCCCCAGCTCCATTGGGCATGGGCATCAAAAATTTTCTTCAACTGGGTCTCCAGAAAAATAGTTTGAAAACCACTGGCCTAAACTACAGGCTGTATGCCCTTGTTGTACTGATGGGGCTATCGCATGGTATTAAATAAATGGGTCCACAAGTCAAAGTCCTGTTCACAAAAGAATAAAACCTGCATGAATTTTGACCGTGGAGCCACCTCCTCACTATAACAATCCTGTAACACCTTCTCTGGGCCACTACAGAGACTGGCATATACTGTTTCTCAGCCTGGAACTATTATAGGCAGAGACTGTAGAACTGCTGAGTTAAGGTTGCCTGACACATTCTATTCTGAGACCCTGTTTTCAGTTGCTTATACCTTTTGCCAAACTTTTAACTGTTCGTATTGAAATTTTCTATGATGGATGTTTGCCTCAGACTGCGTTTGTTTTTCTTGGGCAGCTTTACCTAAAGCTGTTCAGCTGTTTCAGAGAGCAGGGCCAGGGAAAAGGTAGTAGTTTGCCATATAAAATAATAGTACTATTGTTCTGGAGCAGTGACTTGAAATTTGGCAGGAATGTCTCCCTAGGGTCAGGGATGTGTCTTTTGCTGCCTTTGTGAAAATTTGCCCAAATATAGTCAATTTATAAGTTTTGAAAAAACCTCAGTTTGCAGATGATTTGTAGAAACTTATTACAGTTTGACAGCCGAAGGTGCTCTCTGTACTGATCATGCACCAGCCGAGGGATACAGGGGCTGAGCTGGACTTTTCCTTCAACTGCTCTTCCTGCTGCCAGAAGCTGTTGTGGCACAGGAACTGAGAGCAGGGAGGCTGGATATCCTGTGCTCAGTATGATTTTCCCCTACCCTGGCCCTAGCAGGCACCCAGGCTGCATGGCAAAGGAAGCAACCTGACTGAAACATAGAGGGAATAAAAGCTAGATTTGAAGGAGTGGATTGGAAGCTGGGTGGTGAGGGGATATTGGGATTGGTGGGCACAGAAACTGGGAGCTAAGTGGGGAAACTGGGATGGAGTGGTGGGGAAACTGAGGTCAGATGAAGAGAGACTGGGACTACCTGGACAAGGAGCCTCGAGGGGGATACTGGGATAATGGTAAGGAGACTGGAACTGAGATGAAGATTTGGATGTGGGAGGCATGGGACAGGAATAGTACAGGGACATGCTGTGGGGGAGAAGAGCAGAGAATCCGTTTCTCCCCCCTCCTTCCCTGACACGCTTCCTTCCAGAGCCTGGAGTGGAACCCAAGATTCCTGAGTCTCACCATTCTTTCTGCTGTCACCAAGTATCTGTGAAGCCCTTTGGCAAAGTGTGTGTGGCCTGGTCTACACTACACGTTTAATCCGATTTTAGCAGCATTAAACCGATTTAACGCTGTACCCATCCACACTATGAGGCCCTTTATATCGATATAAAGGGCTCTTTATATCGGTTTCTGTACTCCTCCCCAACGAGAGGAATAGCGCTAAAATCGGTATTACCATATCGGATTAGGGTTAGTGTGGCCGCAAATCGACGGTATTGGCCTCCGGGCGGTATCCCACAGTGCACCACTGTGACCACTCTGGAGAGTAATCTCAGCTCGGATGCAGTGGCCAGGTAAACAGGAAAAGCCCCGCGAAATTTTGATTTTCATTTCCTGTTTGCCCAGCGAGGAGCTCTGATCAGCATGGGTGGCCATGCAATCCCAAATCCAAAAAGAGCTCCAGCATGGACCTTATGGGAGATACTGGATCTGATCACTGTATGGGGAAACAAATCTGTTCTATCAGAGCTCCATTACAGAAAACGAAATGCCAAAGTGTTTGAAAAAAAAATATACAGGCTACACAGTGCTGCGTGACAAGTGTAACAGGAAGCCAGAGACTCAAACGGACGCTCATGGAGGGAGGGAGGGGGTATTGAGGACTCCAGCTATCCCACAGTCCACAGCAGTCTCCGAAAAGTATTTACATTCTTGGCTGAGCTCCCAATGCCTGTAGGGTCAAACACATTGTCCGGCGTGGTTCAGGGAATAGCTCGTCAATTTACTCCCTCTCCCCCCCCCCGTGAAAGAAAAGGGAAAGAAATCGTTTCTTGACTTTTTTCAGTGTCACCTTATGTCTACTGAATGCTGCTGGTAGATGCGATGCTGCAGCAGTGAAGAGCAGTATCCGCTCCTCTCCCCTCCCTGGTGGCAGACGGTGCAGTAGGACTGGTAACTGTCCTTCTTATCAACCCTTGAGTGCTCCTGGCTGGCTTCAGGTGAGGCTGGCCGGGGGTGCCTGGGTGAAAATAGGAATGACTCCCGGTCATTCCCAGTAGATGGTACAGAACGGCTGGTAACCGTCTTCATCATAGCTACTGGGGGCTGAGCTTCAATCAGCCCCCTCCCTTTCATGTGAAAAGAAAAGATTCTGTACTGCCCGGACTGTCATAGCTGTGGGATGCTCGGCTCCTCTCCCCCACACTGCTTAATGTCCTGCCTGAACTATCATAGCACCAGGAGGCTGCCTCCCTCTCATTTTATGTCACTAAAAACTCAGTGTTTCTTATTCCTGCATTCTTTATTACTTCATGACACAAATGGGAAGGACACTGCCACGGTAGCCCAGGAAGGTTGGGGGAGGAGGGAAGCAACGAGTGGGGTTGTTGCAGGGGCACCCCTCGTGAATGGCATGTAGCTCATCATTTCTGCGGGATCTGACACAGAGCAGTTGTACTCTCTGATACACTGCTTCTCTAGTACATTTGCCCCATATTCTAGGCAGGACTGACTCTATTTTTAGAAACCATAAAGGAGGAATTGACTCGGGGAGTCATTCCCAATTTTGCTTTTGCGCCCCCGGCTGATCTCAGCCAGGGGTACCCATGATAGCAGCAGACAGCACAGAAGGACAGATAACCGTCATCTCATTGCTAAATTACACTGGCAGCAGACGGTACAGAATGACTGGTAACCGTCTCTGCTATCATGCAAAAGCCAATGAATGCTACTGTGTAGCACTGGAGTATCAGCTCTGTCCGCAGCATCCAGTACACATACGGTGAATTTAAAAAAAAAAAAAAAAAGCTGAACGGGCTCCATGGTTGCCGTGCTATGGCGTCTGCCAGGGCAATCCAGGGAAAAAGGGCACAAAATGATTGTCTGCCGTTGCTTTCCCGGAGGAAGGAATGACTGACGACATTTACCCAGAACCACCCGCGACAATGATTTTTGCCCCATCAGCCACTGGGCTCTCAACCCAGAATTCTAAAGGGCGGAGGAGACTGCGGGAACTATGGGATAGCTATGGAATAGTTACCCACAGTGCAACGCTACGGAAATCGACGCTAGCCTCGGACCATGGACGCACACCGCCGAATTAATGTGCTTAGTATGGCCACGTGCACTCGACTTTATACAATCTGTTTTACAAAACCGGTTTATGTAAAATCGGAATAATCCCGTAGTGTAGACGTACCCTGTGTCATCCTCTGCTAACGCTGGTCCAGACAGAACATGGCAACTTGCTGCTTCTATCAGGTAATCTCTTAAATCAAGTAGCAGAGGGAGTTCTGTGTTCCACCCCTGCTGATGAACCAAATAAGGGTCAGGATGGTCATACATGGTAGGATTTCTCTTCTTACAGTTAACTGTTTAAAAAATAAACATAGAGGGATTACACCCACAAATATTTTAAGATTCAAAGTGAAGCTCTCAAAAGTTAGGAAATGCAAGAAGGAAGGTTGCCTGTGGGCACTTGACCTTAATTTCCTCTGTGCCTCGATTCCCTGGCTGTGAAATGGGGACAGTACCATCCCCTTCACCTCACAGGGGTGTGATGAAAAGAAATTCATTATAGTTTGTGAAGAACTATTTATCCTGTGCCCTCAATGAGGCAGTGTTCTTTTGGGGGTGGGGGAAGTATGTGAACATGTAATTAAAGACTGTAGCATAATGCATATACGTGAAGGGGGGGAGAGGATGAATTAAGGTTTCACAGGAAATCTTAAATCTGGCATTCGCTAATTTCAGTGCTTGATTTGCAACCTTAACTGTCTTTTAAATGTAATTTTTGTGTGTTGTTTGTAAATAATGTTGGACCACTACAAGCGTGGAAACAGTAAAAGCAGGGACCAGAGAGCACTGGGAAAAATTTTCCTGGGGGCTTTGTTAGTGCACAGAGCGCTCAACACAAGCCAGTACCCAGGAGTCACAATTTGTACTCTAAGCTTATTGCCTTTAAAGGTAAGGGGCTCCCAGCAGTGTCAGTGCAGGGAGAGAGCAGATTCCTTGTGGCCACTGCTCCTCCCCTTGAGTAAATGGGTGCAGAGTGCACAAACAGTGTGGGGAATAGGTGGAGCCTTGGCTAAGCCAGCACTGAGAAGCAAGTAATTTTGCTCTTGGCCAGTAGAGGATTACCCTTCCACCTCCAGCGCAAGTAGGGAACCATAGAGGGACTTGGACTCACAGGGGTTTCCATAGTCTGCGCTGAGGCAGTGCACCCATTTACCACCCCTTACTTCTGACCCAAAGTCAGGGTTGGATTTTGAACAAAATTTGGCCCTATGTGAATTTTATTTTTTAAATCAGTGACAGACCACTTCGTCTGTGGCACTAAAGGCTAGGTACTGGCTGAACAGCAGAAGTACAGTATGTGTAGAATATGTTGTAAACATAGTAAGACATCTTTCTCAAAGCTTCTCCAACCTGTGTTTGCCAAGGACTGTCTAAGCTCTTTATAAAAATACTTTAATTCATAAAAATATCTCATAACATAGACAAATGTAATCTGTATGCGACCATACCCAATTCTATTCATTCACTGTAGGCAGGTTCAAATTTTGAAGCATGTTTGAATGCTGCAGGCAGAGGCACTCGGATTCTGTGGTGATGAGTGTTGTAGAAATGAATTTCCCAGGGGAGAAAGCAAGCAGGCTCTGACTTTCTATAGTTGAAGCTTCTGAGGGTATGTCTACACTACGGGATTATTCCGATTTTACATAAACCGGTTTTGTAAAACAGATTGTATAAAGTCGAGTGCACGCTGCCACACTAAGCACATTAATTCAGCGGTGTGCGTCCATGGTCCGAGGCTAGCGTTGATTTCTGGAGCGTTGCACTGTGGGTAGCTGTTCCGTATCTATCCCATAGTTGCTGCAGTCTCCCCCACCCCTTGGAATTCTGGGTTGAGAGCCCAGTGGCTGATGGGGCAAAAATCATTGTCGCGGGTGGTTCTGGGTAAATGTCTTCAGTCATTCCTTCCTCCGGGAAAGCAACGGCAGACAATCATTTTGTGCCCTTTTTCCCTGGATTGCCCTGGCAGACTCCATAGCACGGCAACCATGGAGCCCGTTCAGCTTTTTTTTACTGTCACCGTATGTGTACTGGATGCTGCTGACAGAGGCGATACTGCAGCGCTACACAGCAGCATTCATTTGCCTTTGCATGACAGCAGAGACGGTTATCAGTCGTTCTGTACCATCTGCTGTGCCATTTGAGATGACGGTTATCTGTCGTTCTGTACCGTCTGCTGCTGTCATGGGTGCCCCTGGCTGAGGTCAGTCGGGGGCGCAAAGACAAAAATGGGAATGACTCCCCGAGTCAATCCCTCCTTTATGGTATCTAAAAATAGAATCAGTCCTGCCTAAATTATGGGGCAAGTGTACTAGAGAACCAGTGTATCAGAGAACCAGAGAGCACAGCTGCTCCGTGTCAGATCCCGCAGAAATGATGAGCTGCATGCCATTCGGGGGGGGTGCCCCTGCAACAACCCCACCTGTTGCTTCCCTCCTCCAGCAACCTTCCTGGGCTACCGTGTCAGTGTCCCCCCCATTTGTGTGATGAAGTAATAAAGAATTCAGGAATAAGAAACACTGACTTGTTAGTGAGATAAAATGAGGGGGAGGCAGCCTCCGACTGCTATTAGTCCAGGCAGGACATAAAGCGGTGTGGGGGAGAGGAGCCCAGCATCCCACTGCTATGATAGTCCAGGCAGTACAGAATCTTTTCTTTATGCAATGGCACATGAAAGGGAGGGGGCTGATGGAGCTCAGCCCCCAGTTGCTATGATGAAGACGGTTACCAGCCGTTCTGTACCATCTACTGGGAATGACCGGGAGTCATTCCTATTTTTACCCAGGTGCCCCCGGCCGGCCTCACCTGAGGCCAGCCAGGAGCACTCAGCAGATAGCAAGCATATTGTACCGTCTGCCACTGGGGAGGGAAGAGGAGTGGATACTGCTCTTTACTGCC
The DNA here is from genome assembly GCF_025201925.1 of Gopherus flavomarginatus. Lineage (NCBI taxonomy): Eukaryota > Metazoa > Chordata > Testudines > Testudinidae > Gopherus > Gopherus flavomarginatus. Next base: position 267,140,431 of record NC_066618.1, read on the forward strand.
GCAGCATCACGTCTACCAGCAGCATTCAGTAGACATAGGGTGACATTAAAAAAGTCAAGAAACGATTTTTATTCCCTTATCTTTCACGGGGGGGGAGGGGGTAAATTGATGAGCTATACCCTGAACCACCCCGGACAATGTGTTTGACCCTACAGGCATTGGGAGCTCAGCTTTTCGGAGACTGCTGTGGACTGTGGGATAGCTGGAGTCCTCAGTCCCCCCTCCCTCCCTCCATGAGCATCCATTTGATTCTTTGGCTTTCCGTTATGGTTGTCACGCAGCACTGTGCTGTGGACTCTGTATCATAGCCTGGAGATTTTTTTCAAATGCTTTGGCATTTCGTCTTCTGTAACGGAGCTCTGATAGAAGAGATGTATCTCCCCGTAAAGTGATCAGATCCAGTATCTCCTGTACGGTCCATGCTGGAGCTCTTTTTGGATTTTGGACTGCATGGCCACCCGTGCTGATCAGAGCTCCACGCTGGGCAAACAGGAAATGAAATTCAAAAGTTCGCAGGGCTTTTCCTGTCTACCTGGCCAGTGCATCCGAGTTCAGATCGCTTTCCAGAGCGGTCACAGTGGTGCACTGTGGGATACCGCCTGGAGGCCAATACCGTCAATTTGCGGCCACACTAACCCTAATCCAATATAGTAATACCGATTTTAGCGCTACTCCTCTCGTTGGGGAGGAGTACAGAAGCTGATTTAAAGAGCCCTTTATATCGATATAAAGGGCCTCGTGTGGACGGGTACAGCATTAAATCGGTTTAACGCTACTAAAATCGTTTAAACGCGTAGTGTAGACCAGGCCTGAGGTAATTTGGGAGAACACTCGTGGACTTTGAAAGGAGTCATAGTCAGCCTTCTTCAGCCAAAAAGGAAGTATGCACAATCCGAGGCTTTGAGGGGAATGTGGCTATTAACTTTGATGTGAGGATTCTCCCAATTCAGGAATCATGGGGAGATCCTCTGTTAATGTCATCTATTCTCAAGTCCTTTCACATCATTGCTAATTGCCAAGGTATTGTGTGCTACCTGCTCCTGCTACCCAATTATCTAAGTAATGTCTCAATTCACTCTTAGTGACATTACAACTTGTTAAGAGGAAAGGGACAGTCTCTTCTGCAGCCTTTCTGAATGAATTCATCAGGAGGAGGAATAGCACATTTAAAATTTGTTTTTCTGTCTCACTTGGTTTAATTTAGATTATCCCTTAACTGCTACCAATATGTGAAGCTTTATCTGTTTGGAACTGCAGGTTTTATCAAGCAACTTTTTTCTCTTCAAATTTTCCCTTCCTTTCCCTTCCCTTCCCCCTATAACTTGATTTTTGTGAAGCTTTTGTGTTTTATACAATTTGTCCCCTTGATAAGAATGCGTATTCAAATGATCTTTAGAATGAATTAATGATCCTTGCTTAGTTCACTAGTCAGAGCATGTTTTAGAAAACAGACAGAATCAAATGGGCTAATGTTTTCTGCAGCAAATCAGATGGGGTTTTTTGTACACAGGTTTGGTTACTTTTCTGTGCATCTCTTCATATATGTTGTACAGATTGTTAGAATTTTGATAGATGCATGTAATGGAAATATCCAGGGGCAGGTATATATATGTGTGCTAGCAAGCAAGCTAGAGATAACGAGGTCAGTTCAATCAGGGAGGATGAGGCCCTGTTCTAGCAGTTGAGGTGTGAAAACCAAGAGAGGAGAAACTGGTTCTGTAATTGGCAAGCCATTCACAGTCTTTGTTCAATCCTGAGCTGATGGTGTCAAATACATGCATCTGAGGAAGTGGGTATTCACCCACGAAAGCTCATGCTCCAAAACGTCTGTTAGTCTATAAGGTGCCACAGGATTCTTTGCTGCTTTTACAGATCCAGACTAACACGGCTACCCTCTGATACTAGAATTTTGATGTGTTTTGTCCTTTTTGAGATCCTGTGATTAATCAGTGAAAACAAGAACTTGGGCTAAGGTATAGCAATTGAGTATTTAAAACAGCCACTCTACATTTTTTGTAGTCTGTTCTTTATTTTTCCTACTCCGTTTGCATGCTGTTACTGAAGTACTCTGCTGTACACTTGTAGTCCTCAGAAGTTATTTTTTAAAACATGCAAATTAATCTAAATCATGCTAGTCAACTGGATTTTAAAGATCTTAACACTAGGATGGTATAAAACACTAAAAGATGGTGTAAGTGGCTTGTAGTTTTCCAGATGCTTATACCTGACATTGTGCACCAAAATGCTTACACATTAGAACGAAACACATTTCAGTGCACAGAGCATTCAGTTTCCATGCCAGGATTAAGTTACTTAAGTTTCTTTTGGAGATCTTGGCGGTGGGAATTTTAAACCACTAGCTTTTTTTGTCCTTTGCCTCTCAAAAATATCCATGCAATTTTAATTTAACTGAAAATCATTAGTTTCGCAAAAATCCGTTTTTCAAATGATTATTTCTTCCAGCCTTAGCGTTAACAAAGGGAAGGAAATATTTATTTACACTAGTCATATACTGAATGGATTAACTTGAATGACAGCTCTTGTTACCTCCTTTCGGTATGTCCTTGTGTACTGTCATCAAAACACATGAAAAACTTTCTATCAGCTTGTATGCAGTGGTCTCAGGATATTAGAGACAAAGTGGGTGAGGTAATATGTTTTATTGGGCTGACTTCTGTTAGTGAGAGAGACAAGCTTTCAAAAAACACTTTTCAGAGTACTTTGATTAAACACGCTTTTTACTATCTGTGTTGCTGTCTTGTTTCCAATAATATTGTAGGGAAAAAAAGGTTTCAAGAAGAGGCTCTTAATTTTGTGTGTCCATCACTGTATAATCTACTGGTTGCATGCCCAACCACCACATTTATAGGAACGTTTGTGAATGCAAATGCAGACAGTCAGTTGCTACATGTAGGTGCCTATTTGCCTATAAAAATATATTACTTGCCCATGCAAATATGTGTGTCCATACAAAAGTCTTCCTAAAGCAATATTAAAGACCAAGTTGAGAAACGTCTACATTTAAAACATTAACAGCAATGCAAAAGTTTAGTTACAAATGCTGGCAATAAATTTCAGTGTTTTAAACATTTTAATTGTAATTACTACAGGTCAATCATCTCACAATTAAATGCTGCCATTTTACTGTCTTTGGACAACTCGGTAGAAAGAGCTAGAGATGGGCTCAAAGTGCATAAATTAGATCTGAGCATGAGTCCAGATTTTGAAACCAGAAGAGTTCAGATTTGAGGCTCATTTGGTCTGTTATAGAGAGGCCTTAATCTTGAAATTCACACCTGGATTTGTACCAGAACTTTGACTCCTCTCCCCAACGTGCATCAGGGGATCAAAGTCTGAGTTCTGTTCAGACTCAATTGTAACAGCAGACAACAGAACTGGCAACTCTGCAGAGGGGTACATGATGTGAAACCAGTATCTGTGGTCAGAACAAAGCTGAAATGTTTTGTGGAGACTTATCTATTTCCAAGAAACTTTTTTTTGAGTCCAGGGCAGGAGAGGGAGAAAGTGACACCTACCTCAGTGGCTTTATTCTCAATTCAGAACAATTTTTTTTTAAGTTTGCTGTAAAATGGAATTGCCATTCTCTTGTCAGCTCTAGAAACCAATGTGCTATAAGAGAATACCACAGGCTCCTTCCCTGTGTAACTGGAGGGTCAGTTTAAAGCAGAATTCAACTAAAACAATTCTGAACTACTTGTGAAGAATCTCAACAATTTCTTTGTCAGAGGAGAAGCAAATGGAGTAGCTCTGTGGATTTAATTGTATAAAATGGATAAGCTGTCCACTGCTTCATGGTTAGTTGCTAACGTGGCCCTATGTGCCTGAAACCTTTCCTGACACAGCTGCTGCATTGCTGACTGCTACGGATTTTTACATATGCCAAACCATTAAATCCTATCCACTGTAAATGGTGCACAGAATCCAAGGCTATTTGCTTCAATGCTGGTGAAGTTTAATGAGAAGATACAAGGAACAACATGTTTGTTCTGTAGTACAATGCACTTCTGTAATAGTTTAAATGAGAAAATAGGGGAAAAAATAATCCTTTGTTTTGCTCTTGTTGTCTGGTTAAAAAAATAACTTATGTAAAATAAAGTATCTTACATAACACAGTGTTGTTGTTTTTCCTCTATTTGGTAAATTTTAAGTTGTTATACTATACCTACCAGACATGTAAAAAGATTACAGACAAGTAGCAAAAACCTTAATGCCCTTTAACCCAAGTTAGTCCTTACTGAAATCCTATTTGTTTTGGAAGCAAACGCTAGAAACATTTCAGTTCAGTTTTAGTATTAAATGGATATTGTTGAGGTCATGTTGATGTAAATAATGAGTGATGTGAATAAAAGTGGGAAATGAGTAGGCAATGGATTTTTGGATATAATTACTCATTTTTTCCTCAATGTTAATTTTTACACATTTCATACAATACCAAATTGTATAATTTGTAATATGAAAGTGTAGTTTATTTAATGTTTACTCCTGAGAGAATTATGTGCCTAAAAATTATAAATTATGCACACAATATTTTAAAATTATGCACATTTTATTTGTCAATAAATGAATGTGGCTCCAGCATGGCAGTGGGGCACACAGGCCACTGGGTGTATTGAGGTAGGAGATCACCCTGAAGCCCCCACCTCCCTCAGTACAGGGACTCGATAGTGAGGCTGCACCTGACACAGTGCAAGGGCTGGGCCTGCCCCCAAAACACCCCAGGGCCCTGCCACTCTGTGTCAGGTGCACCAGATGTGGGGAGACAGTCTTAGCCCAGCATGGTCCAAGTGTGGTGAGAGGTTTCTGTGTGGGACAATCTGGGTGCAGGTAGCTCAGCAGGAAATCTGGATTCACAGGGGCTTGTTGGGTGGTTCTGTGTGCAGGGGCAATGGGACTCTGCAGGGGATCCAGGTAATGGTGGTTGGGATCGGGGTTGGAGTCAGTATGGGGAGATGGAGCTTGGCAGGGGAGGGTCCGGGTGCTGGGGGAGTGGGGCTTGGTGGGGTCGGGGTCTGGGTGTGTTTGTGGGCTTGTCAGAGGGGTCCAGGTGTAGGGGAGTAGGGCTTGTCAGGGTGAGAGTTCGATGGGCCTGCTTAATGGGGGAGCCCCAGTTGCTGTCGAGCGGATGCCGCAGGCTGGGATCCCACTTCCCCCCCCCTTCTCCATCCACCTCCCCTCTCTCTAACATTCCCCTCTCCCTGCCCTTTTCCACCCCTTTCCTTCCCCATTGCCTCTTCCCCTCCACCCCTCATTTCCCCCAACTCCGATTACCCAGCCCCACTGTGGGAACTCCTTGCTCCACAGAAAATAGGAAGGCTCCCAGAATACAGAAGGGGAGCACAACTGGCACTAGGACCCAGGAGGCTGCGTTCAGCTGCAAAGTCAGCGGAGCCCCAGACAAGAGGCAGCCTTCCAGCTGGGCAACTCTGCATTTGCAGAACGCAGGCAGGGGGGCAATGGCACATAACCCCATGTGCCCCTTATGCCTCACCTCTGTTTGGGGAGCAATCCCCCCCAAAAAAACTGCACATGTGGTCACTTCCCTGCCCCCCCCTCCCTGCGGCTACCCTAGAATCATAGAATATCCTGATTGGTCTAGACCTCAGGAGGTCATCTAGTCCGACCCCCTGCTCAAAGCAGGAACAATCCCTAACTAAATCATCCCAACCAGGGCTTTGTTAAGCCTGACCTTAAAAACCTCTAAGGAAGGAGAGTCCACCACCTCCCTAGGTAACCCATTCCAGTGCTTCACCACCCTCCTAGTGAAAAAGTTTTTCCTAATATCCAACCTAAACCTCCCCCACTGCAACTTGAGACCATTACTTCTTGTTCTGTCATCAGTTACCACTGAGAACAGTCTAGATCCATCCTCTTTGGAACCCCCTTTCAGGTAGTTGAAAGCAGCTATCAGATCCCCCTCTCATTCTTCTCTTCTGCAGACTAAACAATCACAGTTCCCTCAGCCTTTCCTCATAAGTCATGTGCTCCAGCCCCCTAATCATTTTTGTTGCTCTCCGTTGGACTCTTTCCAAGTTTTTTCACATCCTTGTAGTGTGGGGCCCAAAACTGGACACAGTACTCCAGATAGCTCACCAATGTCTCACCAGCCTCACCAAGGTCAAACAGAGGGGAATGATCACATCCCTCGATCTGCTGGCAATGCCCCTACTTATACAGCCGAAAATGCCGTTAGAATATCAGGGTTGGAAGGGATTTCAAGAGGTCATCTAGTCCAACCCCCTGCTCAAGGCAGGACCAATCCCCAACTAAATCATCCAATCATGCAGGGAAAAGCAGGAAATGGGGTATGGGGGAGTGTTTTCTGCTGCGGGTGTGCCGTCCTACAGAATCCCCCCAGGACTAAAATGTGGGCCATATGAATTCTGCGCCCCTGCAATGGCACAGAATCCCCCCCAGGAGTAAATGTTACTGAGACAGTAACATAATCCTCAATTCCTTATAAATTCTTTCTTCTTTATCATCATCAGTGTAGACATTTATGCAAAATATATGTGAAATATATAAATATGGGCCAAATCTTCCTCTGTTGCACCACTGTAGCCCTATTGATAACAGCTGAGTTTACCCTGGTGTAATTGAGAGAGGAAGTTGCCTGTGAGATCATAGCAGTAATGATTGTCCAGTGTGAATAAATGAGTGTCAAATGAAAGCCTTGCCCTTGAATTGTGAGACTAATTTGTGGTAAACAGTGGAAAATAATACAAGTATGTTATTGTTCTCATTTTTCCAATGTTAGTGTTCCAGTTTTGTGGTGCTTTTGAGCTCTCTCACAATAATAAAATCAATGTATCTCATTTTTAGCAGAGGATAATTAACAAGCTGGTATGTGGGTCCAACCAGAAAGGCAGAGAGGTCTAAGTGATCTTAAGTGTACACCCAGACTCTGGTACCACTGCATCTGGGTTTAAAAAAAAAACATATGACATAATTATTAAATCATATCTGTTTTACTTGAACAGAGAAAGAGAGACAGAGGGCATATTAACAAGATGCAAAAACCCCAAACTGTAACAGCAGAGCCCTGTTAGATATTTAAGAAATACAGGTAAACTGTGTTTGATTTTAGGTAAGAGTATATAGATAGGAGTGTATTTGGGTTATCTATGTTTACTAAGTACTGTATGTACCTTTTTTTTTTTTTTTTTTGGTCTGTTGTTTTTCTCTAGGTCATGTGCAGGGATTACAGCTAAGAAGGGTTATAAGATAAGTCCTTATCGGCTAAAAAAAGATCCCTGCTAAGCTTCAGAAAAAGACAGGCCTACATGCCTCAGAACTTCCACATAGTACTGTTCTGTCAGTAAGGAGGCTTTGTGGTTTTCTGTCCCCTGCTCAGTTAATGAGATCTAGAGGTAGCCAGTATTGGACCACCTCATCTGTTTGTGCTTCCAGAGATGCAAGGAACTATCCCATAAAGTGATCATTCTCAGCAGAGAGAGTCAAACTGGCTATGTTGCCAGCCATAGTGTGCTGAGCTTTCAGTCTCTGGTACCAAGGGGACAGTAAGAGAAAAGACTTTTCATATTCCAAAATTTATGCTTGAATAAGCTATTTAATCAGAAAAGGGCTTCAAAAGAGGTGAGAAAATACGATTGATTGAATTACAGTGCCATGCTCCTTGCTTAGATGTCTTAAAGGTGGTTGAAGCATTATGTCCTAATAATGACTTAAGTGCAAGCAGTATTGTTATTTGTACAGGACTGAACTTGATGGGAAAATATGGAGTATTGCTTTGAGTATTAACATTTTATTCTTCAGTTTTTTTTGTGGAGACCTAGTTACTTTAATATCAGATACAACTTTTATTTTAATAATGCCCTACTTATGGAGAAATGTGCAACGAAAATATACATAAATTCTCATTCTTCCTTACTCTTTTTTGTCAATGAAGTGAAGCAGTGTCAAGAAATTCAGATTGTTTTCATTAGAAAAGCCATGTAAATGGTGATGTTAACAGAGGCATAATTAGAACTGATTTGATCCTCTGGTCTCACCAGTTCAGATGTCCCATGTGGGGGTTTATTAACTCAGTAGCTCTGAACATTTACAATTTTACACACTGTACTTTTCACTTGGGCCTCTTTTATTTAGAATATTATCAAAACATATTCAGATGTGATTTCTGAATCCCTCCTAGACCTGAATGACTCACCATGTTGGTCATTTTCCTGACTTAATCTCTTTCTCTCTCTATCCTTCCTCCACTTGCCCTCTGTCAGCATCTTTTACACCCTCACTTCATAACACATTTATTTAACAAACTCCAGCCTATAACATTCCATTTCCTCTTCTACTTTCACAGTATTGCCAACCCCAGCCCTTCAAAACTCATGACTCAGGCCCCCTAAAATCATAAGATTGGCTTAAAGATAATGAGATTTTGAAAATAATAAATATGTTGTTCTTTGTTTTCTGTATTTTGTGCCTTTAGGGCTCTTTTTGCAATCACAAGATCTAGGCACGTCTTCTTTTAAATGAAATCTGATTCTAACTTAACATGACTCTAGAAAATGAGGCTTTAAGAAAATCTCCAGATATCATGAGTATTGACAACATTGTGTCTCTAGCCTTTTCCTCTCTCTGTGACCTCATTTTCTTCTGTGTTCTTCCAAGTTCTCAACTCTACTCTATTTCTTTTGAGGTTTTTATTTTTAATATAAATTTCAGTGTGTTCCCTCAAAGTGGGAATCTGGATTTTCTTTCAAGGCTAAAATTTATCTTGGTGTTACATCAATTATGTTAAAGATAGGGGAGTGCTTCAGGAAGGGGGAATGTATGGAAGTAAAAAGAATGGAAGTGTTGAGGCTTCCACCTTAAGGACTGAGGTGGGAAATACTGCATCATCACAAGTCTGTAAACCCATGTCAGTGTAGAACATTGATATCGGTCAACCTATTGTGCACGAAGCATACTGAATGATGATACAGTCTGTGCTCTCTCCCCAGTCAGGGAGTGGCTGTGGCTTGATGAGCTCCCCCTGACCCAGTACAGCTCTACGAGGCCCCAAAGCAAGGCTATGCCTAATTCTTCCACTAGCGTCTGCTCTTTAGCAAAGATAAAGACATAACAAAATGACACCATCTTCAGTGAATTAATTGGTGTTCTTAATTTCTCATCGTTTCTTGAGGTCAGCCCCAAAGATTGCCTTGGCCTAGATTCCTTGTCGATTCCTTGGATGCTATTTTGGTCCTTTCTGCTGTATAAGCTACTTTCAAAATATTGCTTATTATGAACGGGAAGTCTTTAGGCATTTGTTTCTGAACTTACTTCATTTGGAAGTTAATAAAATCCATATCTCTATTTTTCACTTCCTTTTTTGGATTTTGAAGGTAAATAATGTTTTAAAATCAACCTTTGTGTATTTTATATGCACGAGAAAACTGCTCCAGTATTCAGTATTCATATCATACAGTGTAGGTTCAACACAAACTGTTCTTGTGGGAATAGTTTCTTCTGCTTGTATCCAATTACTTCTAATGCCTTATTTTTCTAATTAATTAAAGTGTCCCAGCAGCATATATTTCTTACTTTGAGGAAGGGAAAAAAAATCCCAAACTACTAATTAAAAAAACCTGCTCTCCTTGTTCCTTCAAGAGCTTGCCTTCTACCTTGCCTCAGACGTGTATCATTTTTTAATTTTTGTTTTTTGCTTTTAAGTGGGAAACAGAAAAGAAGGTAAAACTATTCTAAAAGAAATCATCCCCCCCCTGCTTTGGGATGTTATTAAACATAATAAAATTAACGTATGTATCTGAGCCCATAGACTTCTAAAAATAATAGCAGGAACCAAGCTAAATGAGAGGCAGATTCTGATCTCCATCACACCAATATAAATCTGAATAGCTCCAAATTAGTCTGGATTTACACTGGTGTTACAGGCATTAGAATATGAGCCAGTCTGATGGTGGTTAGGATAAGGAACAAAACTAACTCTTCCATGAGTCACTATGTAAGCTGGGACAAGCCAGTTAACTTTCCTTACCTTGATTCAGTCATCTATAAAGTAGAGATAATATTTATTAGGCCATATTCACCACAGCTGTACAAAAAGGTGCAATTTAAACATACCTGCACTAGCTGAGCCCCTGGGAATCTACAGCAGATTGCCTGGCATCTGGGGTCAGTCTTTCCACTACTGCCTTTCTTCTATGAGATTTTCGGGGGCAACTTTAGTTCAGGTCAGACCTCATGTATGGGTAGCATTACCTGCACTTCGGGTTGTTCTGGTCCCCTGTAGTTTCTCTCTCTAAGCATCACTGAGGCTGAGGTTGCTTTATGTCACTGCAATTTGAAGCCTTGTGTCTGCTCCTGGGGACTTGCTGGGTTTGTGCTGGCATAAACCAGCATAATTTCAGTAATACTACTTCAGGAGTAGGCTAAGGCTTATCTGTTAATTCATTAATCACTATTCCTGTTTCATTTGTTTAAAAACTGAGAAGTAGCTAATGAACAGTTCTAGTTAATCTGATTTACAGAAAACAAGCATTCTGTTTTCACCCACCTCCCAAATTGCACAGAAGTCTATTTAGGGCCTTATGTTGCAGGATTGATCTATTAGGGTGAAATTCACCCCTGTGCAGAGGGCACACACAAGCCCCATGTGCCACTGAAGCCTAGTGTGACTTATATGAGACCTGAATGCTGCACAGGCTTCAAGTGGATTCAATTACTGAAGAGGGATGGCATTTATTCGATACAATTTGCCAAAAGAAAAAGAAATCTACTCATTATCCATTTGAATTCCAATTTACAGACAGTAAAATTTAGAGGAGCTATTTTGTTGATATCACCCAAGGGAGTATCTCCCACTTTCATTCACATCAATGAGAAAATGAAAGTGTTCAGTTTCACCAATTCACTGTATGTATTCCTGTGCAGTTGGGTTTAGCTGTGCTGTAGATCCATGAAATACACAATGAGCTATTGCATAACTTTTCACTGGTGAAAATAGGGGAACCAGTTTTATTGTTTTTGCACATGAGGCTCTTTGGCTACAGCAAAATGATAAGCAGAAACTCTGTGTTAATCTTATTTTGAAAGGAGCTTTCAGGATTGCAGATTAACAGATTCATAATCTGACTGTTTGTAAACAGCCACAACTGGTGACCTTAGTATTTACTGTAGAGGTGCTTCATCATCATAGCAGGTGTAAGCTTGTAAAGCACCATTCTTTTTCACTATGTATGTTACACAAAAAAGGGACTAAGGATGACATCTGCCTACCTCAGATTTCTGAAACAACTGCACCCTTCAGCATCTCATAGATCAGGACATAATATGGTTTCATTTTCTTATGCAACACTATTAATAAAGAATTATATAAATCATGTAAGAATTAGAACATTCACTTTCCCTCTCTTCTTATGTTATGCATAAAAAGCCATGTTAATACAGATATGCTTCCTGGATTGACCGAAATAAATTGACTACTAAGAAGCTGTATTTTAAGGGCCTCTTGTTGGACCTGTTGTTGTATTATTTAACTAGTTAACCAGCTCCGAAACATAAATATACACATGAAGCTCCTAAAGACTTTGTAGGGCTCTCCTTTAATGAATTATATGATTGGATGTTAATTGGTTTTGTCATTAGTCCCAGTTTTGAGATTCAGTCCTAATAAGGCTACAGTATAATAGCTTTGGAAGAAAAACAAATCTTTGATACCAAGGCAGTCTCAGGTAGGCTTGTTTTCTAAAGAAGTACTTCAAGAAAGAAAAAAATATGATTGATACTTGTTGTTCTTGAAGTTACCTTTGAAACGCCTACATCTTTTATGATGCTATTAAATATTAAATACCAACTTAGATAATTGCTGCTAGACGTTTTGAATAACTTCTTGAATAATAGTAGCTTACAGTAGAAGTTAATTGTGGCTATCGGAAGGTGCTTGAGAAGCAAAATAATGATTAATGATTATACCAACATATATTATAATATAGTAGGTAGTATAAAACTTTTACTATTTATATACGTTGTAACCATGTTGTGATTTCTATCACGACTGTAATTACCAGGGGTGGTTGTGAAGGCCAAAAGTATATCTGGCTTCAAAAAAGAATTTGATACATTCATTTTCTTCAGTGCCCAGGACATGAATGTATACCCAGGTGGTCAGGGATGGAACCCCATGATCTGGGTGTCCCTAAACGTCCAACTTCCATAAGATGGGACTGGCTGACGGGATGGATCACTTAATGTTGCAGCAAAAATCTAGTTCCAAACCATGACACTTCACAACCTGCCACTTCCCATGCAGAAAAAACACCAAAGGGGAGTTATCAAGGGGTAAGGTCACAGGCTTGTGTTCCTTTGAAGTTCCACCACATCCTCCCCTTCTGGAGGTGAGGCTGGCAGCAGAGCTGAAAGGCCGTGGTTGCAAGTTCTGCATCAGGAAATGGGGCCAGATCTCTCAGATCTCATCCCACTTTTGTTCCATTGGGTCTGCTTTCCCTGCCTTATTGCCTGCCGCAGTTCTCTCTGTCATCCCCTCACTGCAGTGACGGCGTTACTGTTATATTTTGCTTTGGAAGTCAGCTGCCCTAAGAGGGAAACCTGCCTCAGAGTTTTTCACCCTACTCTGGTTGTCTACCTTCCCCCATTATATGTTGCAGTGGCAGAGCAGAGGGTGGTGGGGCCTGTGGAGTATGTATGTGGTGGAGGTCGGGGAAAGAACCTGCTAGTGGATACAGAAAGTCATCCCCTCTACATGGCCTCTTCACCTCACAGTATTAGAAAAATCAGAACTAAAAATGAGTAATCAAAATTACTGTGTAATACACAGCAGTGTTGGCTGTAGCCAAAGTTCCACTCCTGACAAATGCAATCCATTTACAGTAGCTTGTCTAACCAGAATGAAAACAAAATGTTGACCCAGAAGCAGTCACTGATAAAAATACCCTTCTCTACTATGCTTTTAATTTTAGGTTCATTGATTTTTTTCTTGTTATATACATTTGCGTGAGGCTTGTATGCTGAGATGTAGAATCAATGCAGAAGCTAAAGCCTTTAAAAAGAGGGGATGGTGAAGGTGTTTTCCATTTGAAGACTTTGGAATGGTGTACATTGGAAAACTGTTGGAATTTCAAAACTTTTTATTTGCAAACATTTCCATACATATTATAGCAGAAGTATTTCCAAACCTGTTAATGATTTGGTTTTGACTTGCCAGAGTTATATAGGCATTTCTGTTCCTGTTACTTTGGCCGGTACTGTAAAGTATTCCAACTCTGATGCTTTCCTCACCCTTCTTTGTGTGTACTATATTGAACTGTGCTTATCTATGACTTTACATGCAGAGCTCACATTGCACTAGATCGGTAACCTGACATATTTTGGAGGATGCCACCTTGTTCTCTAGAACTTTGGGTTTAATTGGAAAATGAAGAAGGTATACTTCCCTGTATTGGTTATACTTGGTTCATATTTTGCATCATGGCAGGGGGTTGACTCTTGCTGTCCGTTGATTTTAAAGCTCTATGATTTTTAAAGCTATTGTTTTCAAACATAGGAGTTAGAAACTTTTTTTTATAAAAGCTCAAATTCTGATGTCTTTGGGGCCCTAGTCAAGTACGTATCTGTTGTGCCTATGTCTGAATCTAGCCTTGCCTAAGTGTGTATGTGAACTCCACTCATATCTGGCTCCAGGCACCAGTGAAGAAAGCAGGTGCCTGGGGCGGCCAGTAGAAAGGGGCAGCACATTCGGGTCTTCGGCGGTGGGTCTTTCAATCCCTCCGATTCTTCGGCAGCAATTTGGTGGCAGATCAATTGTGTTGTTTTTTTTTGTTTGTTTTTTCCCCTTTGCCGGTTGAGGCACCAAAAAAGCTGGAGCCGGCCCTGATTCCACTGAAGGTGTTTAAATCATGATTTGAGGACTTCAGTAACTCAGCCAGAGTTTATGGGCCTATTATAGGAGTGGGTGGGTGAGGTTCTGTGCCCTGCAATGTACAGGAGGTCGGACCAGGTGATTATGATGGTCCCTTCTGACCTTAAAGTCTATGACAATCAAGCCTGAGGAGCCCTCTGTTTTTATTTTCTATTTTTTTTTTTACATTGCCAAATGTGGTTTGAGTGGCATCTCATTTTGCCAGCTCAGGTGGGCAAAGCTTAGCATGTGGATGGAGCCGAGGAAGAATACCACTAGTGCTGCTGCTGCTTTTTTTCCAGGTTGAGTCAAGTTTGCATGATAAGCTCCTTGGAGGAGGGACTCTGTTATTTTGTCAGCACATTGTGTAGTGAGATGGCAGTGTGTGCTGGCACATAAAGTCACTCTCCTCCTTTAGGTTGGAGAAAGGCTAGAAGGGAGAGGTAGTGGCAGGGCACACAGAGCCTGTAGCTTTGCTGTCCCTCTCCCTGGCTTCTGTGAAGCTTCAGAAAACCACACTGTACAGAGCAAGGTCTGCTGTGTCTGCAGTAGGACGGGAGGGATAGGGAGATCACAGTCCTTGCTCCCTCAGTGAAGGGGTGGGAGGGTTCTGTAGCCCCAGCTGCTTTATGCAGATGTGTCGGGGTAGGGGGCTCAAGAGGTGCCCTTCTCCCTTGCCATTGTCCCTACAGTTGAGGGATGGACACTATGCTCTCGGACCCCCTTCCCACCCACAAGCTCCACTGCATTGTTTTTTTGCGGCAGGATAGGGACCAGTAATCCTCCTGAGAGATCCAACAGAGAATGAAGGAAGAAGTAAGTACATGTCCACAGCCCTTGAAGCTGTGTCTGTCCCACAGTAGCATTTCTGTGCCGTGATGAGGGAACCCAATGTGGGTGCCTTCTCAGTCATCTTGTCAGGGATCTGGGTTTATTCCTGGTTTGGTGATGGGACCTCTCAGGCCTTAACCCTCAGTCAAGGGGATCTGGCTGTGGTCCAGATCTCCAAAAGAGATGAGACAAATTCAGAGTAGGACCACCTTTGGGTCACTGCAAGACCTTCCGCTCTGATAAAGCCTTGTCACCATATCCCTGTGGAGCTCTCCAGTGGTACCCAGGGTTGTGAAGCACCTCACCATTACCTGCCCTTAGTATGAGGAGGCCTTGGCGGTTCCTGCTGTAGATTAGCTCCCTGAAACTGCCAGTCCCTGGCAACACAAGCTCTGCCTTCCAAGCCTCCGCAGGCCTTGTGCTCTCTGTACAGGTAGCGAAAGGCATACACCAACCACTGAGTCCCTTGGGGCTTTCCCAGCCATGCCCAGCCCCCTGTGCACTGAACATATAGAATTACCAGGCCTTCTGTTCCCAAAGGAACAGTATGCTCTAGCTTGTAAGATTTAACTTAAGAACACCATTGTGATTAACACCACAGTATTTAAATATATTTATAATGAAAACAAGAATAAATTCATTGCCAAAGAACAGAGATTCAGGTAACAGTGAAAAATAAGAGTATTGGAAACAAATGGGTTACATATAAAGCAAAATTATAACTCACTTTTTAGAGACTAAGCAAACAAGTTATACTTTTGCTAAAGAAGCCTATCTCACCCCAAGTTCTCTAGAGTGTTTTCAGCCAAGCCTGGTTGAGATTCCTCTTTCCTGGAGCAAATTCACTGTCAAATTACTTCCTAGGTGAGGAGTGACAGGATGCCTTCCTTGTCCCCCAGATATAGTAGAGTAAACCTTTTGATATGTACCTCAAGATAGAGTTTGACCCCCCTTCCCCATTTTCTTCTTTGTTACTTTTCTCTTCCAAGTTTTTCACAATCTGTCATTACCATTTGATTCAGACCAGTGGGAGGGAACCCATTATGAAACATACAATACTTACGTAAATAGACAAACATTTTTGGTCAGACAGAACCTATTTTTCACCTTTGCTGGTGACCAGTCCCTTGACACAGTCCGTTAAGAACATAATTTTGAGTGTGTATACGTGATTCCTTATACAACATCTATACATGCGTTTTGCAATTATCTTCATGACCGCTGTGACACTGGCTTTTATTTGTGGCCTGACTTGACACATTTTGGTGAACTAGAATGTAAATACCAGACTCAGGAAATCCCTGTAACCCCTCTGCACCCCCTTGCTAGATAGCATTATGAGGTTCTTGGGTCAAATCCACAATAACTGATGCCCCCACCCCCTAAATCCAACCCAATACCAAACAGAATTTTCTGTGATCATGGGGAGTACCCTATGTCCACTAACTTAGAAGAGGCTTGGATACTGCAGAAATGGGAGCTAGAACGAAACCCTAACATAGAGAATTCCCCCCATACACACACCCACACATGCAAACTTTAAATACGTCTTGTTAAAATTTTGCGCATCTTTGACAATTACTCTAACTCAAAGGAATGAAGTTTGTGAACGAGCCCCAAGACAGTGCTACATTCAGGCTTTGTTCCTTCCTTCACATATATTTTTCTTTCTCATCAAGCACTTCCTGAAAGTAGAATTCTCTTTGTTCCTAGATGTTACCCTATACGTAATCATACTATAACATCCCTATTGCCTGTTGGCCAGCTATCATAACATTGTGGCTAATACATTGCCCACTATGATGAATGGTGGCTTACCAAAAGGCGATGCTATTTTGTTTCAGTTGAATTGTTTTCTAATCGGAAGTATCTGAGTTGGCCTTGGTAGCAGTGGAGCCCAGGAGGCCTACATTAGCTGTCTTATTACAATTGGGGATCAGTTTATTGTTTTTGTGCAAGACAGTTTCCAGGAGGCTATCTGGCTAAATTAATAGAAACTCCTAAATAAATAAAGCAAGAGTGTTTAACTGTATTGCTGGGTGCAAGGAAACAGCAGACTGAAATAATTCATTTTGCTAATGGGCAAGAGGGAGCAGTTCACAAGTTAGTGAGGAAAAACAATTTTTTATTCTTCTGTGTACAGTTTCATAGACTTCAGAAAACTTGAAAAAAAAAAGAGCTTATTTTAGTTTATGCATGGTTACTCCAAGCTGTTTATGGTATCCCTAGCTTCTATTTGCCAGAAGCTGGGAATGAACAACAGGGGATGGATCACTTGATGATTACCTGTTCTGTTCATTCCCTCTGGGGCACCTGGCACTGGCCACTGTCGGAAGACAGGATACTGGGATGGATGGACCTTTGGTGTGACCCAGTAGGGCCATTCTTATGTTCTTATAAATTGAAATTGGTTTAAAAAAATTAGTTAATCACATCTTAATTCCTTGGGCCAAGCAAAATGAAAACTAAAAATTGTTTCTGCAATGTTCTTGTATTTTGTGTGGATTTTATATACTTAGTTAGCAACATCATAAAATCGTATCAGTTCATTTTAAAGTGGGAATTTTGTTCAATGGTATAATAAATATACCAGTTAGTTTCTGGTTTGGCTATTTAGTGTCTGATTACTTTTACTTAGTTTCAGATGCTCTGAGTTATTCCCAGTATCTTGAAAGAATTAAAGAGACACAGTCAAATCATTCTGTCTAACCTCCGAGCTTTACTTTGCCTTGTGAATGTTTTATAAAGAATGGCCGTACCGGGTCAGACCAAAGGTCCATCTAGCCCAGTATCTGTCTACCGACAGTGGCCAATGCCAGGTGCCCCAGAGGGAGTGAACCTAACAGGCAATGATCAAGTGATCACTCTCCTGCCATCCATCTCCATCCTCTGACAAACAGAGGCTAGGGACACCATTCCTTACCCATCCTGGCTAATAGCCATTTATGGACTTCACCACCATGAATTTATCCAGTTCTCTTCTAAAGACTAGAAGACTTTAAAGATTACTTACTAGTGTAGTCCTGCTTCAATTTGAATGCTGATATCTTTCTACATTTTTTTCTTATGAAGACAAGGCTAAAATGGCTTTGTGCTGCTTAACATAAAGGAATAAAAATTAGAGTTAGGAAAAGTCTTCTAGTCCATTCCCTACAGCAGTGATTTCCAAACTGGTGTCAACAGTTTATCAAACTAAGACTTTGGCTGTTTCAGCGTCTAGTCCGCAATGGCTCTTAGGCTGTTCTAAACCCCAGTGTTGTTTTGGAATACTCCACTCCATTGTATGTTAGAACATGTACAGTTATATGATAGGGCCTCTCGGGCATAGGGAATAAAGATTTTCCTCCTCCCTCTTGCCAAGCATATGTTAAGGCTACCTTTATTGCAGCTCCAAGCTCTTGGGACTGAATGGGATTATATAACAGATATAGCAGGTCATAGTTTTTTTGAAATATAGGTATCAGTAAAGCTTTTTGTTGAAACTTTTTTTTATGCAACATCTCCCTCTGAGGAAATAGAGCTGGTTAAAATTTTCCAATGATCAAGAATGCTAATTGAAATTTAGACACTTTTTGAAAAAAACTATAAAAATCTTGAGAAAATTTCCTCAACATGTATCATTTCTTTTACTAGCTAGAACAGCAAATGCTCCCCACCTGAAAACAATGGAGTAGAGGCAAGGTGTGAGCAGATGTGCTAACTAGTTTTCCAAGCTGCATCTCATAAAGGACTCTTGCAAATTACTTGCCCCCCTAGCATAACAGGGAATTTCCAAAGAGCACTCTGATTGAGGCACTGTGTCTCCCCGGAGTGGGTGATGAAATAAAGGAATTGCCATACAGCAGTGTTTCCCAAACTTGGGATGCTGCTTGTGTAGGGAAAGCCCCTGGCAGGCCGGGCCGGTTTGTTTACCTGCGGCATCCGCAGGTTTGATCGATCGCAGCTCCAGGCCAATGGGAGCTGCTTTAAGCGGCGGCCAGTATGTCCCTCGGCCCGCGCCACTTCCAGCAGCTCCCATTGGCCTGGAGCAGCGAACCGCAGCCAATACAGCCGCGATCGGCTGAACCTGTGGACGCCGCAGGTAAACAGACCGGCCCGGCCCCCAGGGGCTTTCCCTACGCAAGCAGTGTCCCAGGTTTGGGAAACACTGCCATACAGGGTCAGACTCGTGATCCACCTAGGGTCGCCAACTTTGTAATTGCTGAAAACCAAACACCCTTGCCTCGCCCCCACCCTGCCTCTTCCCTTGAGGCCCTGCCTCTCCCCGCTCATCATCACTCACTCTCCACTCCCCCCCTCGCTCACTCCCCCTCCTGGGACTCACCTGCTGCCTGCAGAGCCAGGTTGGGAGTTGCTGATGGGGAGCCTGCCTGCCTGCCCAACCAGGGCACAACGCTGCAGGGGGGTATTGGTCCCTGGAGAAAGGGGCCGGGGCACAGTGGGACACAGCGGTGTTCTGTTCCCGTAGCAAGGGGTCAGGGCCAGACAATTGGGGCACTGCAGGGATCAGTCCCTGGACAAGGGGGTGGGACTGAGAGGGGTCAGTCCCCCTAGCGACAGGCCAGGGCAATTGGAGCATGGCAGGGCAGAAGGGGGGGGCAGACAGGACACCACCCTCTGCCCCGGGCAACAACACCTACCTCTTGGAGCCCGGTCCGGAAGCCAGCTACTGCTCTCTGTCAGGTGTCAGCAGCTGGGCATAGAGCAGCTCCTCCATGTGGGTCCAGCTGGCAGCTGCTGCCCTTGCCATCCCACCTCACCCCCAGTGGCAGAGGTTGGTTACTGTGCCCAACTGGATTTTAGCATCTGCCAGGTTCCCATTTCGACCGGATATTCCAGTCGAAAACTGGACACCTGGCAACCCTTGGTCCACCCAGTTCAGTATTCTGTCTCTGACCGTGCTTAGTGCAAGATATTTCAGAGGAAGGCATAAGAACCTTGTAATAGGATAATTTGTCCCCATGTTAGGTCATGTGCTGATCTCTAGTAGTTAGAGATTGGCTTAAACTCTGAAGCATGGGTTTTAATATCTATTTAAAAATTAAGAGTCATTTGTGCTCCTAAGTCACTTGGGTGCTTTTTGAAAATCCCATCCTAAATTATTAAAACTGTAAGGCTCTTGTAGCTTCCCTTGGGAACTTCACTACCTTGTTTAGGTACCAAAATTATCCGTTCTTTCAAACATCAAGACCTCAATGAGCAGAGAAACCATCCTTTTTGGTGCTATTTGGCTTCTAGAGTTTCATAGTATGCAAATCTTTTTTCCCTTTAAACAATGCTACACTTAACTGACCATTTTAAATCTTTCTTGTGATGTGTAGCAACAGAGGTGGCCACCATGGGTACCTGAAAAAGGACAAGTCCTTTTTAGTGCTTCTAAAAATGAGGACAAGACTAAATTAACCAAATAATGTTCCATAGAAAGCATGCACAAGCCTTAGCTTATTGTCTGTTTCTTATATAACAGCTTCTTCTTGAGGAATTCTGGAAGAAGGTATTTGAACTCAGTATTTTTCAAAATTGCAGCAAAGCTGTAGTTCTGCTTTTACTGTGTCCAATTTCAATCAATTATTTTCATTTCATCGTGCGTAATTTATTAACAAAAATATTTTTTCAGGATATGCATTGCTGCATGAAATGGAAAATATGTAAGAATCTTTTTTTTTCCTTCAAATTTTTGAAGTTTCCACTTCCACTTGAATTTGACATTTTGAAAATCTTGAGTTATTTCTTTTTAATACTTGTGAAGTCTTGAAATTCTGGAGACAAAATGACTTCCTTGATTATACAAAATTCTTCATGTAATTTGTCCATATTAATAACTTTCTCAGCTTTGAATGTTTCAACGGCCTCTGTAAATTCTTTAAAAGAATGCTATTTTGCCAATAAGACAAGGTTATTTTTAGTGCATATTATTTTCAGTAAAGTCATCTCTTTTATAAATATTTTCTAGTCCACTGATTTTAAAAAAAGCAGAAAATCTGTTTCATACTTTTCTTCATTCACTTTGACTGAGATTCTTCCAAAACACAACCATAACATTTCATTCATTATATATTTTAGTTTATTGTCTAGGTTGGACATCAGTTCGAACAATGAAGTTACTGTGAGCGAGTTTGACTTGAGAGCTTCAGTACTATCTGTGAATGTTTTTCAAGCATGGTTCAAGAGGAAGGAGTACAATTCAGCATTTCCAAAACTACCCCATATTACTTTACGGCATTTATCTTCCCCCAAAGATTGAAAGTAACTTGTAAGCCCTTTTCAACACATTGCTAATTGTTCAATGAGCAACTACAAGTGACAGCCAAGGTGTGACTACATGACATAGAATTTTACTGTGTTTTACTCCAGCAAATTGGCAAAGCTCTTTAAAGCTGTTGAACTCTCAGTGATTGAATTCTAAAATGGCTGTAAACCTTTTAAACTAGGTTTTCTACATCAGTGTTTAGTTTGGTCACGGCAAATCTTGTGCTGCATTGTATGACATGAGCTAAACAATTGGTAACAAGAATGTCACTTTTTTCTCTGTTTTTGGAAAACCGTTAAATTTAGAGTAATTAACACCCACATTGTCTTCTGTATATGCTGACACATTTGATAATTTTAGCCCAAACTCATCAGTCCTATTGATTAGGTTGATAGTGATTTCCTTGAGAAGTTGAATGACAGTCTTCATAAAAATCTAATAATATTGAATGTGGTAACACAGTGGAGTGCTGTAAAATATGTGGGAAACCTTTCATGGAATCTTTGTTGGAAATACCAGTTATTTTGAATAATAAATGTTGTTTTCTTTAAGGGCATTTGTACACTTAGAAACAGAATATGGGGCTAGCCCATTTTCACAAAGTGCTTTTGATTTACTTTTTCCACAGGATATGCTTTTAAGGAGTTTTGGAATCAGTGAAAATAGAACTATCAACTTTTGCTGTCATCCGCACTTTGATGAGTAGTTGCTTAACAACATGAAATGTTTTGGTGAGTTCTGCTACAGTAACTCATAAAGAGCATGAACTTTGGAAAAAACTTTGAATTTTTGAACTTTTTATCATCTTTGGCAGTTTTAATGCGATATATTACATTATCTTTACCTCAAATTGAAACATCAGGGTCACACTTACAGTAGCTGCAAAACACATAGTTATCTCATTTCCTGCTTGTAATGAATTTAAATTCTTTTTCTTAGGTCACTGAGAAACCTCTATTTTTGGGCTGGTGATTGGTGCACTATATCACAGGAATGTGGTATAAAAGTGGCAGACCAATACAGGCCACCAAGATTTTTTATTTGTAATATCGTTGGAGTTCCCTTGCAGGGAGCTCAAGTATGATGGCTCCCACTTGCACTGCCCAACAATCTCAGGGAGCTCAGGTAAGGTGGCCACCAGAGCTCCATAGATCCAGACCAAGCTGGGTTGAAGATAAGGGTGGCTGGAAGCCCTTGCAGGTTGGGACCAATGAATGAGGCTCCTACGTGGGACCAGGGGGAAGGAGCCAATGTCTGAATAGGACTGCTGTGCCTGGAGGGGGAGTGAAACAGAAGCCTAGAGCCAGTGTGACTTTGAGTTGGGAAGAGAGAGAAAGTCTAGCCAGAGAAGACGTAGCCACTAGCCACTGAGCTGGCAAAAAAAGGCCTGTTTCCTCTCTGGAGCAGAGCTACTTCTGGGGAAATTCTGTGCCACTGTGCACATGCAAAATTCATGTACCCCTGCAGTTTTTTTTCCCTCCTCAGAATATAGATTCTGCTGGAGAGGTGTTGCAGTTACAACTTCCACCCACCAGGGGTTGCTGTGGCACCATAAGAATGGGCAGCCAGCCGGTGGAGAGGGATGCGGAAGAGGCTGTGTTCCTCACAATGGGGTCGGGTGTGGAGGCCCAGGACAGGCAGAGCAGGGTACATGGGGCTGCCTGAGGGTCAAAGACTGGGGTTCAGAAAGGCTAGTGGGGGAGACAGACTGGGGCGCGGGCTTAGGAGCTAGTGGGATGACAGCATTGAGCCAGGGGCTGAATATGGTGGGGTGGCGGGCTGAATGGGGATGGGGGTGCAGGAATGGCGGGTAGGGGGATGCAGGGACATGGGGGGATGAGGGCAGATGTGCCTGACTGAATGGGAGAGACTAGAAGTCAGCAAGGTCTGCTTGGGGGAGGCTCCCCTATTCCCTGTCAATCCCCCATGCAAACCCTGTTCCATACTTCTCCCACGCATACTCAGCAACCCTCTAGGTTCACTCCCAGGCTTCTCCCCTCCTCAGCTCCTCCATTACCCCGACTCCCTTAAGCCTTTGCCCTGCTTCTGAGGGGTGCAGGAAATACATTTTTGTATTATAGTGTAAATGCATTACTGGAAGTTCTATATTAATATGCCTAGTAAGGAATCTATTTGTCAAAAAAAAAAATCCTGAATCTTTTTTTTTTTGGTCTGCAGTTGCTGACAGATCTTTTGAAATAAATTACCAAAATAATTGAAACTGGCGTGATGATGTTTTATTTTGATAAAATATACACAATTTTGCAGAATTTTAAAATATTATGTGCAGAATTTTTAATTTTTAGCACCAAATTTTTATTTTTTTGGCACAGAATTCCCCTAGGAGTACGGAGTGGCAACCCAGAGCCCTACCCCCAGTGAGAGCGAGGGGGCTTCGGGGAGGGGTTGCATATGTTTTTAGTTTTAAGATTTTATTAATCATTTTCTAAATTACAAAATCCAAAGTGTCAAAAAGAGGTCATTTAAGCATCATTCTCAAGACGTGAGGAGGACCGAGGACAAATATGCCAAAATGACTGTCCTCCTTTAAGGAGGACAAATGGTTATCTAGACCAGGGATTCTCAACCTTTTTCTTGCTGAGCCCCCCCCCAACATGCTATAAAAACACCAGGGCCCGGCTGGGAGGGACGGGGAGAGTGAGCGTTGGGCTCTGGACCTGTGTGGGGGGACCCTTGGGCATAGGCATAGTTTTACTTCTATTGTGGGAGGGCAAGGGCTGGTGGGGCTCAAGCCAGCTCCACACAGCAGGGTTCAGGGAGGAAGCACCACCTCCACCCCCTGACTCACTCAGGCAGCTACTCAGCCTGTCTGAGCTCTGGGGGGGATGCAACTAAAAATATAACTGAAAGGGGGGGGGACTCAGTTCAAAAAGTTAGAAAACTGCTCAGGGTGCAGGGAGGGGGGTAGCTGTGGCTATACAGGCAGGGGAGTAGCTTAGGGAGCAGGCAGGAGGTAACTAGGGGCTGTGTGCAGGCAGGGGGTTCACTCAGGGAGCAGGCATGGAGTAGCTAGGGGCTATGTGCAGGCAGGGAGGTAGCTCAGGGTGCAGGCATGGGGTAGCTAGGGGCTGTGTGCAGGCAGGGGGGTAGCTCAGGGTGCAGGCAGTGGATAGCTAGGGGCTGTGTGCAGGCAGGGGAGTAGCTCAGGGTGCAGGCAGGGGTAGCTAGGGGTTGTGTGCAGGCAGGGAGGTAGCTCAGAGTGCAGGCAGGGGGTAGCTAGGGGTTGTGTGCAGGTAGGGGGTAGCTCAGGGTGCAGGTAGGGGGTAGCTGTGGTTGTGCAGGTGGGGCGGTAGCTCAGGGTGCAGGCAGGAGGTAGCTAGGGGCTGTGTATGGGGAGGGACTGGGCCTCCCAGTACAGCTCCCAGCTTCAGCAGTGGGGGCATTGGGGCTCCCGGCTTTTCAGCCTCCCCACTGCTTCTGGCTTAGGGGAGGTGTGCCGGGGCTCCCGGCTTCAGCCCTGCGCTGCTCCCGGCTGGGGCGGGTGGCAGGGATGCTGGCTTTAGCCCTGCGCCGCTCTCAGCTTCAGCGCTGGGGCTCGGGGCACTGGCTTCCAGCCACAGGGCTTTGCAGCCCCCCTGAAATGGCTCGTGGACCCCAGGGGGCCATGGGTCCCCAGTTGAGAACCATTGATCTATACAATAGAAAACAATCAACAATAATGGAGCTCAATGTACCTTCCCTGCTTGTGGGACCTGGAAGTATGATGGTTTACAGAAATTCATGGAAAGCTGTAATAAATCTTCATTGAGAATAATATGCAGTAAGGCTATGCAGGTCCATGTGGATGGTTTCATTTAGTTAAGGTGGACCTTAGTGCATTTTTCAAATATGTTATGATGTAGGTGTGATGGAATACTTGACATGAATTAGCAGTAAAAGAGAGCTTTCCAAAAGAAATATTAGATAAACCAGCAATATAGAGTAGGACCTAAGGTTTCTTTATGTTTGTTTTGTTTTATATCATTGAAAATGCATCTGGCCCTTTTGAACTTTTGCTGATAGCTGTACGGAAGTTAAATGCACACACGTTAAATAACATCACCGTTATATTTTCTCTATATGAAAATCCAAACTTAAATCTTTGAACATCTGTGGGATGGGTCCATTAACTGGCTTCAACGTAGAAAATTCCAGAGGAGGAAGATAAAAAAGTGCAGTGTTCATTCACAACACATACATCAGTTGCAGTTATTCACAATTCTGTTACAGTTAGTGAATAAGAAATATAGGTTATTCAGTGTAGTGCACAGTCTTTAAAAGTCATCTCACTTTAATAAACCAGCTTGGGTTTGATTCCTTCTCTCCCCCACAAGCCTGAGTCATCTAACTCATCCTTGAAGACTTCTTTCTTCTCAACAAGAACTCAGTTTTCTAAAGCATTTATATTTTCCTCATTATTTCTCCTGCTGATCACAGTATTTTCACTGCACTTTTTCTAGTTAAGGTCCCCTCTGTATGTTTCTTAGTGTCTGATTTTATTTTCTTTGAAGTTCATGGCAAAAATTCCATTGACTTTAGTGGATGCAGGAGTGAGGCTTACTGATTAGTATTGCATTTAATCCTCAATCCTACTGTTACCCGCTATACAGTATATATTACATATCTACCTCTGTCTGATCCCTATAGGATATGAGTCTTTTAAAACTTTGAGCTACAGACTTGGTTGTTCAGCTGAAGCTGGAGAGACTTGTAATTTTTTTTTTTTAAAGCTGTGGAGGTCCATGGTTCAGTCCCTGATGGGGACCAAGCAGGTAGTGGCTACTAAAGTAGGGGCTGTGAATGACCACATGAGGAGCTCAGCACCTCACAGGATCAGGCCTTAAGCCAGGAAACTATACTTCATGGGCCTTATATGAAGCTCATTTAAGTCAGCTGAAAGACATCTGTTGACTTCAGTACTCTCTGGGTTAGACCTCAAGTATTTTCTTGTAAGTTCTGCAAAACCTTTATCTTCTGAAGAGATTTGTTGATATACTGTATTATTAACTTCCAACGTGACAATAGTCAAATCTGTTGTCTATTGATCTTTACAAGACACTAAAAGATGTACAAAAGTGTAACTTCCAACCTGGAGAAGCATTTCAGATTTCCAGCTGACTTGGCCAAGGGAGGAGGTTCACTTTGCAATAGATGTTGGAACCCCATGCAGTTATTTTCAAGGCAATTGTATTACATTTATGAATGATTTAATGTATGATTGCATTCTATTCTACAGTGTGGGTTACCAGAGGACCCTCAGGAACAAGACAGTAAACAGCTCCAGAGAGGTACCACTCTGTTGGGTGGTTTTTGTATAATTACTCAAATTAGGTTTTCCAGAGACCAGGAAGCAAAGAAAGAACTTGGGGATATATAAATGGGGAGTTTAAACATACTAGCAGCCTTTATTTTGAGTGAGAAAATTGACATGACATTTGTCCAAGGAGAGGCCCCAATCCTGAGGTGTTGGAATGACTTTGGCCTTGTAGGCTCCATAAGGCTGATGGAAAATTTCTGGTATGTTTGAGTATATGTGTAGGAACTTTTTGGTTTTTATATGATTTCTCTGTTGGCAATACACTGTTCATAGCCCCCAGAGAGAAAGCAGTTCACAGAGGCTGTCCTTAAGCCATACTGGCTTCCTGGAGATATTAGTGTATGGCAGGGGGCTGTGAAGCCTTATAACACCTGGTGAGACGGGTGAGTGACAGTGACAGCTGGGTGCCTGAAACCTTGAGAGGGTGCTCTTGAAGGACCATGGAAGCATTTACCCTGAAACTGTGATACACTGTGTTGTCTATAGACCAGCAGGGTTCTAGCTTAAGTCTTGGCTGCCATAGGTGGGACACAGTGCTAATTCAGTCTGTAGATGAAGGCTGTCCTATTTAGTAGGTTCCCATTCTTAGACAGGGCTACTTTGGGAAAAAATGGCAGACACCAATCCTAATGTAGCTATATTGCTCCCTTAAAGATAAGATACTATGAACATTTTACCCTGGCATTTTTATTAAATATTCCTTAATCCTACAGAAGGTGAGACAGAGTAAACAGATGATCCCCTCATTAAGTAAATGTCAATGGAACAACAGCTAGAGACTACAAATTAGATCCTTTACACCATGAAATATACTTTTAAAAGGGCAAATGGCTAGACAAGCAAGTTAATAACAAAGAGAAGACTATTACAAAGGGAAATCTCTGCAGAAGGACATTTTGTAATGTAGTCAGGAAATTTTGCATTACGGTATACTGGGTCAGGTGCTTCAGAAGGCTAATGACTGGATATTCTTCATATTTTATGGAATAAATATAACTCCCATTCATTTATTATCTCCTTTTGACTATTACAAAATAGGTCTTGTGGAAATGACTGAATTTCGCCCTTAATAGGAAAAATGACATTTAGAAAAAAGTTGAATTATGCCACGGTACAATATGTGACAGTTTTGGAATAAATATAGATATGGGGTAATTACTCGAATTGTTGGTTAAAATACATATGGGAATCATTTTGTTAGGTTAAAACCAGAAAACATGAAACACAGCAACTTGTTCTTAGACGAATCTGCTATTGGCTGTTTTCTGAAGTTTATGTGGACAGGAACACTTCAAAAATCCAACACTTTCCTTGTCATAACAGCTAATGCATCTGCTTATGTGCTTGACCTCTCCTGCCTTGCTTACTAGAATCTTCTCCCCTTGGGCCTTTCTAGTATTTGCGTTGCTTCACTCTAATCAGTCCACACCGCTACAGCCGAAATTACCTTCTGTTTCTTCAAATTCCTAGGCTTGTTTGCTGCCCAGAACCTCTGCTCTACGTCATTTAATCTGTTATCTAGTTCCTGGATTTTATTTCGTCAGTTTTAGCTGACTTTCATCCCCGGAGGAGAAATAACTCTAATACTGAAGTGCAATGTTCAGGTGTTCCAGTAAATATCTGACTGCAGCTCAGGAGGGGTAAAGAGAAAGTAGCATGTGGTCTTCCTTGTCCTGAGTGGTGCCATGTGGTGTTTCATCTCTCCTGTTTTTCCTATCGAATTATTTTCAACTTCTGCACTCCTCTACAACTGTGAGGCATAGTTCATCTGTAGCATTAGCAGAGGGTGCATAGAAAGCTGGCATTGGGGAGCTTAAGCAACTTACAGTTAGTTCTGCTGGTGTGAAGCTCAGCTCTCTATACTTTGATTTCATTAAGCTATATTTACTTGAGGGACAGCCAATAAAAATTGCCAAATGACCTGTTGGTTCGTTTTTTATGAGAATTGGACAATATCTGCCTTCCAGGATCTTCTTCTGAACAGATTGAATTGAGCCTGCAAATGGTCTATTAAAGCTTCTCTAGGCTTTAACATCCTCACTTTCCCTCTTGTACCCTGAGATGTCAGGCTATCTGTCTAAAGTAACATCAGTTTCTTCATCTTTAAGAAACAGCATACACTGTTCTTACACGTCTTGATTAGTGCCTTCTGTTCCTACAAGTCAGAGTCTTGATTTTTGGCAGATGTTCACCATCTTCATACATTATAACAGATGCAAAAGAACTGTTTAATCATCATTAATGTCTCAGGAGCATTCTCAAGAAAAAGATAATCTTTTCCTTTGATATTCATTTATTGTGTGGGTGCCTTAAAATAAAATCTTTTGATTCATCGGATTAGATGCTCAATAAGAGAGGGTTTTTTTTGTTTTGTTTTTGTTTCAGTTCTATTTTTTTCATACTTCGATAGAGGTTTGTCTTTTTATGATTAGGGGAAAAATAATTAAATTTTAAACCATTCTAGTTATTCCTGATTATGGACTTCTCAGTATGTGTCTTCCCTGCATATTTTCAGTGCATTTTATTAATGATAAATAATTGGTAATACTCTAATTGTGGCTAGAGAGAGGTGATGTTTCTACTTTAAAAAATTTGGGAGAATCTCAAACACTGTGTAAGCAGGAACTCACTTTCATCCCAAAGTATCCTGAAATCACAGAAGAAAGGTCAAAATGGGCTGCCCTGAGGGTGGAAGAGGAAAAAGTTATCTCCAAAAAGGAGATGAAATTTCGGAGTGACTGTCTGGCAGTCTCATTCTGTCTTCAGTTAAGAAGCACTTTATGTTGTTTTGTCTTTTTAAAAAATTAATATCAAATAAATAAGAAAAAGAGTCTAGGAGACTTCCTTTCCGCCATGAGAGTAGTGTAGATTTATGTCTTTGGAATACTTGCAGGCAGAGAATCAAGAGCCAAAGAGGAATGAGCAGTACAACAAGGATTTAATACAGTATTGTATTCTATCATATGTGGATTATAATGTTTTTGTGACATAAATGTTACTATAAAAGCTAGGCAATGAGGCAGAGAAAGATACCTGGTATTATGTGGGGAGGCAGGAGACTAAATGAAAGAGAGCAGTTCAAGGTGAAGGACATCTAGAAGGTACGAATCTGCTTAAGTTGGTCATATTGCTAATATTTATTTATTAAGAACTGGAGAGCAATGGCTGAATAACTAGGCTGTCTAGAGAAACAGACTAATGGTGCTTGCAAGCCCTGTCCTGCAGGGATCAATTCTTGGCCCTATGATATTTAACATTTTTATCAATGACCTGGAAGACAACCTAAAATCATCACTGATAAAGTTTGCAGACAGCACAAAAATTGGGGAAGTGGTAGATAATGAAGTGGACAAATCACAGATTTAGAGTGATCTGGATAACTTGATAAGCTGGGCACAAGCAAACAATATGTAAATGTATACATCTAGGAACAAAGAATGTAGGCCATACTTAAAGGATGGGGGACTCTGCAAAAAGATTTGGGGTTATAGTGCATAATCAGCTGACTGTGAGCTCCCAATGCATCGACTCTGTGGCCAAAGAGACTACAGTATTATAATTATACAGTATTATAATCCTTGGATCCATAGACAGGAGACTCTCAAGTAGGAATAGAGTTTATTTTACCTCCATATTTGACACCGGTGTGAAAGCTGCTGGAATGCTATGTCTAGTTCTGCTGTCCTCAATTCAAGAAGGATGTTGATAAGTTGGAATGCGTTCAAAGCAAAGCCGCGAGAATGATTAAAGGATAAGACAACACGCCTTATAGCGATAGACTCAAGGAGCTCAATCTATTCAGCTTAAAAAAGAGAAGGTTAAGGCATAACTTAATTACAGCCTATAAATACCTACACAGGGAACAAATATTTAATAATAGGAGTACTAGTGGCACCTTAGACACTAACACATCTATTTGAGCACAAGCTTTTGTGGGCTACCACCCACTTCATCGGATGCATAGAATGGAGCATATAGTAAGGATATATAATATATATATATATATATAAAAACATACAGAGAACATGAAAAGGTGGGAGTTGTCCTACCAACTGTAAGAGGCTAATTAATTAAGAGAAAAAACTTTTTTAGTGATAATCTACCGATGTGATATGTGCCAGCAATGCCCTTCTGCCATGTACATTGGCCAAACCAGACAGTCTTTACGCAAAAGAATAAGTGGACACAAATCTGACATCAGGAATTATAACTTTCAAAAACTAGTAGGAGAACACTTCAGCCTCTCTGGCCACTCAGTAACAGACTTAAAGGTGTCAATTTTGCAACAGAAAAGCTTCAAAAATAGACTCCAATGAGAAACTGCTGAACTATGCAAATTAGATACCATCAATTTAGGCTTGAATAGAGACTAGGAATGGCTGAGCCATTACACACATTGAATCTATTTCTCCATGTTAAGTAGCCTTGCACCTTCTTTTCAGACTGTCTATAATGGGCTATCTTGATTATCACTACAAAAATATTTTCTCTTAATTAATTAGCCTCTTAGAGTTGATAGGACAACTCCCACTTTTAATGTTCTCTGTATGTTTATATATATATCTCCTTATTATATGTTCCATTCTATGCATCCGATGAAGTGGGCTGTAGCCCATGAAAGCTTATGCTCAAATACATTTGTTCGTGAAGGAGAAAGTAGTTAAGGACATTAAGGTCAATGATAATTGGGACAAATTACATCATGGTTTTACAAAAGGTAGATCATGCCAAACCAACCAACCTGATCTCCTTCTTTGAGAAGGTAACAGATTATTTAGACAAAGGAAATGCAGTAGATCTAATTTACCTTGATTTCAGTAAGGCATTTGACATGGTTCCACATGAGGAATTATTAGTTAAATTGGAAAAGATGGGGATCAATATGAAAATTGAAAGGTGGATAAGGAACTGGTTAAAGGGGAGACAACAACGGGTCGTACTGAAGGGAGAACTGTCAGGCTGGAAGGAGGTTACTAGTGGAGTTCCTCAAGGATCAGTTTTGAGACCAATCTTATTTAACCTTTTTATTACTGACCTTGGCACAAAAAGCGGGAATGTGCTAATAAAGTTTGCGGATGACACAAAGCTGGGAGGTATTGCTAACACAGAGAAGGAGTGGGATATCATACAGGAAGATCTGGATGACCTTGTAAACTGGAGTAATAGTAATAAGATGAAATTTAATAGTGAAAAGTGCAAGGTCATGCATTTAGGGATTAATAACAAGAATTTTAGTATCAGAGGGGTAGCCATGTTAATCTGGATCTGTAAAAGCAGCAAAGAATCCTGTGGCACCTTATAGACTAACAGACGTTTTGGAGCATGAGCTTTCGTGGGTGAATACCCACTTCTTCAGATGCATGTGGTGGAAATTTCCAGGGGCAGTATATATATGCTAGCAAGCAAGCTAGAGATAACGAGGTCAGTTCAATCAGGGAGGATGAGGCCCTGTTCTAGCAGTTGAGGTGTGAAAACCAAGAGAGGAGAAACTGGTTCTGTAGTTGGCAAGCCATTCACAGTCTTTGTTCAATCCTGAGCTGATGGTGTCAAATTTGCAGATGAACTGAAGCTCAGCAGTTTCTCTTTGAAGTCTGGTCCTGAAGTTTTTTTGCTGCAGGATGGCCACCTTAAGGTCTGCAATAGCGTGGCCAGGGAGGTTGAAGTGCTCCCCTACAGGTTTTTGTATATTGCCATTCCTAATGTCTGATTTGTGTCCATTTATCCTTTTCCGTAGAGACTGTCCAGTTTGGCCAATGTGCATAGCAGAGGGGCATTGCTGGCATATGATGGCGTATATTACATTGGTGGATGTGCAGGTGAATGAACCAGCGATGGTGTGGCTGATCTGGTTAGGTCCTGTGATGGTGTCGCTGGTGTAGATATGTGGGCAGAGTTGGCATCGAGGTTTGTTGCATGGATTGGTTCCTGAGCTAGAATTATTATGGTGTGGTGTGCAGTTACTGGTGAGAATATGTTTCAGGTTGGCAGGTTG
The DNA here is from genome assembly GCF_025201925.1 of Gopherus flavomarginatus. Lineage (NCBI taxonomy): Eukaryota > Metazoa > Chordata > Testudines > Testudinidae > Gopherus > Gopherus flavomarginatus. The sequence continues at coordinate 267,172,718 of NC_066618.1, forward strand.
TCTGTGGGAAAGGACTGGCCTGCCACCCAAGGCCTGTGAAAGTGTGGGATCATTGTCCAGGATGGGTTGTAGATCCTTGATGATGCGTTGGAGGGGTTTTAGCTGGGGGCTGTATGTGATGGCCAGTAGAGTCCTGTTGGTTTCTTTCTTGGGTTTGTCTTGCAGTAGGAGGCTTCTGGGTACACGTCTGGCTCTGTTGATCTGTTTCCTTATTTCCTCGTGCTGGTATTGTAGTTTTGAGAATGCTTGGTGGAGATTTTGTAGGTGTTGGTCTCTGTCTGAGGGGTTAGAGCAGATGCGGTTGTACCTGAGTGCTTGGCTGTAGACAATGGATCGTGTGATGTGCCCGGGATGGAAGCTGGAGGCATGAAGGTAGGCATAGCGGTCGGTAGGTTTTCGATATAGGGTGGTGTTAATGTGACCATCACTTATTTGCACCGTGGTGTCAAGAAAGTGGACCTCCCGTGTAGATTGGTCCAGGCTGAGGTTGATGGTGGGGTGGAAGCTGTTGAAATCGTGGTGGAATTTTTCCAGAGTCTCCTTCCCATGGGTCCAGATGATGAAGATGTCATCAATGTAGCGTAGGTAGAGAATGGGCGTGAGTGGACGAGAGCTGAGGAAGCGTTCTTCCAGTTCGGCCATAAAGATATTGGCATATTGTGGGGCCATGCGGGTGCCCATAGCAGTGCCACTGATCTGGAGATATATATTGTCATCAAATTTGAAATAGTTGTGTGTAAGTATAAAGGCACAGAGCTCAGCAGCCAGTTGTGCTGTGGCATTGTCAGGGATAGTGTTCCTGACAGCTTGTATTCCATCTGTGTGTGAGATGTTTGTGTAGAGAACCTCTACATCCATGGTGGCTAGGATGGTGTTTTCTGGGAGGTGACCAATGCATTGTAGTTTCCTCAGGAAATCAGTGGTGTCATGGAGATAGCTGGGAGTGCTGGTGGCATAGGGTCTGAGTAGAGAGTCCATATATCCAGACAGTCCTTCAGTGAGAGTGCCAATGCCCAAGATGATGGGGCGTCCAGGATTTCTGGGTTTGTGGATCTTGGGTAGTAGATAGAATAACCCTGGTCGGGGCTCTAGGGGTATGTTGATTTCTTCTGGTATTAGTGTGGGGAGTGTCCTGAGTAGATGCTGTAGTTTCTTAGTGTATTCCTCAGTGGGATCTGAGGGAAGTGGCCTGTAGAATTTGGTATTGGAGAGTTGTCTGGCGGCCTCCTTTTGGTAGTCAGACCTGTTCATGATGACAACGGCACCTCCTTTATCAGCCTCTTTGATGATAATGTCAGGGTGGTTTCTGAGGCTGTGGATGGCATTGCGTTCTGCATGACTTAGGTTGTGAGGCAAGCGATGTTGTTGTTCCACGATTTCTGCCTGTGCACGCCGGCGGAAGCATTCTATGTATAGGTCCAGATTGTCATTTCGACCCTCAAGAGGAGTCCATGTGGAGAATTTTAGTTATAAATTGGGGACACATCAGTTGGAAGTAACAGAGGAGAAGGACCTTGGAATATTGGTTTGTCACAGGATCACTATAGCCGCCAATGTGATATGGCCATTAAAAAAGCTAATGCAGTTTTAGGATGCATCAGGCGAGGTATTTCCGGCAAAGATAAGGAGGTGTTAGTACTGTTATATAAGGCACTGGTGAGACCTCATCTGGAATCCTGTGTGCAGTTCTGGTCTCCCATTTTTAAGAAGGATGAATTCAAACTGGAACAGGTTCAGAGACGGGCTACTAGGATGATCCGCGGAATGGAAAACCTGTCCTATGAAAGGAGACTCAAAGAGCTTGGCTTGTTTAGCCTAACCAAAAGAAGGTTGAGGAGGGATATGTTAGCTCTTTATAAATATATCAGAGGGATAAATATCAGGGAGGGAGAGGAATTATTTAAGCTTAGTACCAATGTGGACACAAGAACAAATGGGTATAAACTGGACACTAGGAAGTTTAGACTCGAAATTAGACGAAGGTTTCTAACCATTAGAGGAGTGAAGTTCTGGAACAGCCTTCCAAGGGGAGTAGTGGGGGCAAAAGACATATCTGGCTTTAAGACTAAGCTTGATAAGTTTATGGAAGGGATGATATGATGGGATAGCTTAATTTTGGCAATTGATCTGTGATTATCAGTAGGTAAATATGCCCAGTGGTCTGTGATGGGATGTTAGATGGGATTGGATCTGAGTTACTGCAGAGAATTTTTTCCTGGGTGCTGGCCGGTTAGTCTTGCCCACATGCTCAGGGTTTAGCTGATCGCCATATTTGGGGTCGGGAAGGAATTTTCCTCCGGGGCAGATTGGCAGAGGCCCTGGAGGTTTTTCGCCTTCCTCTGCAGCGTGGGGCATGGGTCACTTACTGGAGGATTCTGTGCAGCTTGAGGTCTTCAAACCACAATCTGAAGACTTCAATAACTCGGACATAGGTTAGGAGTCTGCTATAGAAGTGGATGGGTAGGATTCTGTGGCCTGCTTTTTGCAGGAGGTCAGACTAGATGATCATAATGATCCCTTCTGACCTTAAAGTCTGAGTCTATGAGTCCCTAAGGTGCCACAAGTACTCCTGTTCTTTTTGCGGATACAGACTAACATGGCTGCTACTCTGAAACCTGATATTTAATAATAGGCTCTTTAGTCTAACAGAGGAAGGTATAACACAATCTAATGGCTGGAAGTTGAAGCTAGACAAATTCAGACTGGAAATATGGTGTAAAGTTTTAAGTGAGGGTAATTAGAATCATAGAATATCAGGGTTGGAAGGGACCTCAGGAGGTCATCTAGTCCAACTCCCTGCTCAAAGCAGGACCAATTCCCAACTAAATCATCCCAGCCAGGGCTATGTCAAGCCTGGCTTTAAAAACTTCTAAGGAAGGAGATTCCACCACCTCCCTAGGTAACCCATTCCAGTGCTTCACCACTCTCCGAGTGAAAAAGTTTTTCCTAATATCCAACCTAAACCTACCCCCCTGCAACTTGAGACCATTACTCCTTGTTCTGTCATCAGGTACCACTGAGAATCATTAGAACAAATTACCAAAGGTTGTGGTGGATTCTCCATCACTTGCAATTTTAAAATCAATATTTTATTTTTTTCTAAAATTCTAGGAATTATTTTGGGAAAGTTCTATGGCCTGTGTTATGCAGGAGGTCAGATTAGATCAGGGATTGGCAACCTTCAGGGATTGGCCTGCAGCTCGCCAGGGCCTGTTTGTTTATCTGCCGCATTCGCAGGTTCGGCTGATCACGGCTCTCACTGGCCGCGGTTTGCGGTCCCATGCCAATGGGAGCTGTGAGAAGTGGCGCGGGCCAAGGAATGTGCTGGCCGCCGCTTCCCGCAGCCCCCATTGGCCTGGGATGGCAAACTGCAGCCAGTGGGAGCCGTGATCGGCTGAACCTGTGGACACGGCAGGTAAACATACTGGCCCAGCCCACCAAAGTGCTTACCCTGGCAAGCCGTGGGCCAAAGGTTGCCGATCCCCGGATTAGATGATCACAGTGGCCCCTTCTGGCCTTAAAATCTATGAATGTTTGTCTGTCTCAGAATGAATACTCTAGGAAGCCCGACTGTGTCTTGCAGGGGATAGAATGAAGCTGCCATAGTGAACTGTATGTTAAAATGAAGATCATGTAACAAACGTAGCGTAATTAATAAAATACAATTACAGCGTAAGAAGATTTAAATTAAAAGGCTTACAAACATAATCCTAATAAGCAAAGTTAGATCTTTGGAAATTGTTAAAAGAGGCTGCTGGAAAGGACTGTTGACAGATGAAATGCTCACCAAAATCAAATGCATCAAATATAAGTAACTTACAAAGAGAGTCCTATAGTATTTCTTTTCCAGATAGCAAAGGAGCTCTGTGGCAAAAACAGTTCTTGATAATACAAGGGTAAAATTACAAAAAAAAAATTAGAATGAATAATGTGAATACATCCCCATGGCCATAATCTTGGCAAGTCTAGTTATTTATGCTAAGAAAGTGAATTATTTATTCATTTTTACGACAGGACTGACCTTTGGAACAACAACAGATGGTAATTCTCCGGGTTTATTTCAAAGTATGACAATTTCTGTTGATGTATTTAGTCATAGTTCATGTAAATCAGAATTTATCTTTTCTTCTTGTATTCGCATTGTCTCTATTTGCAAAGTACTTAATTTTAGTGGTGTGTTAATTTTAATATGGCTTAGTTGCTTAATTATGTAAAAAACTATTACAGTAGCGTCATCAGAATATCTCTGAGAAACCCCGCTTGCCAAGGTAAAACTTTTTTTATGTAAGCGGGAGGGTAATTTCATTGCAAATATAAGTACATTTTGGTGGTTGGTTTTATAAATAAGCATATCAGGCAAGAAGGATGCGTCTTTTAATTCTGAAATCTAAACACTACTGATCCAAAGCGTTTAAGTATCATCTCACAACTTCTTTTCACTTAACATAAACAATGCATTATTTTCAGTTTAAACAATATATCTGTGTAGATAATTCATAGATTTTTTTTTTAAGGCCAAAGGGGACCATTAAATCATTTACTTTGATCTGTGTATCCCAGGCCAATAAATTTTACCACTTACCGCTTTGTTGAGCCCAATAACTTGTGTTCCAGCACATCTTCCAGAAAGGCATACTGTATGTCTATATAAACATTCTAAACTAACTGTATGGCAATTTACAGCTTACTTTGTCTCTTACTTCTTTACATTATCATATGGTACTCAAGAACTTGGGTGCAACTTCAGATGCCATTGAACCTCGAGATCTTTGAAGGCCAACACACTGGCATTATATTTGCTATCTGATTACTACCTATTTGCCACTGGTAGTTTGAGTAGTTCAGACAAACTGAGAAGCAGCTCTGGAGAAATTAGCATATTAGGAGTGCAAGGAAAAGTGAATACATTCATATGCCAGAGGCATTTAAAAAAATCTTCCTGTATTACATTTCAACATATCTATAAGTTATTTCAATATGTCATTGATTGAGAGAGTTTTCTAAGAACCAGAAAATGTTTCTCGCTCACTCCTAATCTCCTGGATACAGGTTTAATTCCACTACATTACAAACTACACTGAACTTGAAAATACAGTAAAAGCTTTGTTGTCTGGCATGTTGGGGAATATGGGTGTGCTGGTAAGTCAAAAATTTGTGTTAACTAAGACGGAGGGAGTTTGGGTGCAAGATGGGGCCTGGGGTGTGTGTGCGGAGTACGGGCTGTGAGAGGGAGTTTGGATGGGGAAGGGGGCTCGGGGCAAGGGATTGGAGTGTGGGAGGGATTTTGGGATGCTGGATCCGGGCGGTGCTCACCTTGGGTGGCTCACCACGAGCGGTGACATGTCCTTGCTGCTCCTAGGCGGAGGCATATCCAGGCGGCTCTGCGTGCTGCCTCCATCTACAGGTACCGCCCCTGCAGCTTACATTGTCCGTGGTCCCCAGCCAATGGGAGCTGCGGAGCCAGTGCTTGGGGTAGGGCAGGGGCAGTTCACATAGCCCGCCATCCATTCCTCTGCCTAGGAGCAGCAGGGAGATATCACCACTTGCAGGGAACCGTCCGAGGTGAGCACCGCCGGGATCTGACACCCTGAAACCCCTCCTGCATCCCAACCCGCTGCCCCAAGCTCTCTCCCAGAGCCCTCACCCCACACCACCTCCTCAAATGCTGGTTTCTAGTGTCTTCCAGTTGGTAAAGTGCCAGGTAACACAGCTTTTACTGTACATTGGGTAAAATATTCAAAAATTCCTATGTCCCATTTTCATAAGGGGAGGTTGTATGATTTAACTGGGTGCAGAAACACTTGACAATATACAGGGCCTGCCCTCAGTGTGAGAAAATTATGACTTTAGAGTCATATGACTGTTACATCTGACTGCATATACAGTATTTTTATTTTATATGTTCTGTGTATTTTTATTAACATTTTATACACTTTACATATTTGCGTGGGTAAGGTACTCATGAGGAAGGCCATTTTGTATTGTTAATGAAAAATTTTTAACAATGGGATGAGAACTGTAAGCTAAATATAATAATTTAATTGTGTACCTAGCATGATATTGACTCCACTGGACAGTTGTTGGGAAATATGAATGAAACTGGGTCTTATTCTAGTTCCTTTGACACTCCACTTATTGCTTCCTTTCTAAACAGGCTATGTCTAGAGATAATATGAGTAAATTATCAATTGCTAAGTCAGTCGTTCATCCACTTTTGAATTTCATCATAAGGATGATACTTACCCATATATGCCACATCATTCTTTTAATGCAGCACTGTATCAAAAGCTGCCTTGAAGTGTAAGTACATTATATCCATTGTCTCATCCCTATCAATTCATTGTCATTTTTTAAAAGACATTAATATGAGGGTATGTCTATACTGCAATGTAACCAGGGCCGTCCTTAGGCATAGGCAACATAGGCAGCTGCGTAGGGCACCTGAAAATTTGGGGCACCACTGGGTCTTAGTGTCCACCCTCTTGTTTTCCAATCCCTGTTTTGACCCTTCCTGCAGGCTCCCACAGATGGCTGCTCTAGCCTGGTGAGTCTTCCTTGGGAGGGAATCTAGTAGTTAAAAGTGAAAAAACCTCCAGCCTGCCAGACCCATTAGCACAACATTGAAACTGTTAAAGAGACATTCAAGGGGTAATAAAGCCATTTAACGGGCATTTGCCAACCCCAAGGTATATACTGACAGGTTTCAGAGTGGTAGTCCTGTTAGTCTGTATCAGCAAAAACAAGGACGAGTCCTTGTGTCACCTCAAAGACTAACAAATTATTTGGGCATAAGCTTTTGTGGACTAGAACCCATTTCATCAGATGTCCACGAAAGCTTATGCCCAAATAAATTTTTATACTGTCAGTTTCTGACTTTACTGACAAAAACAGTTGTGCATTAATGTAATATTTACACAGAACATGTCAGTCTACAGGACCTTAGTTTAAAATTTGCTTTAAAAATATTTCATTAGTGAGCTGGTGAAGATTATAAAATCACATTTCTAAAAAATTGTTTGCATAGAGTTTTAGATGCACAATCATCTTTAGCCTTAAATGTGTGGATCTTCACACATAGGTTTTTAAATAAATCCTTCAAAAGACCTCCCTTATCTAAAATACACATTTTAATTACTATAGTTAAAAAAAAAAAGTGCTTCCAAGTCTTCCTGTCCTTTCTGTCCATCCCTTCACCACCTCTCCCTCCACTCCCCACTGAAGAGAGTCCTTAAAGGGACAACAGTCCTTCCCTTTCAGATAGCTGAACAAAGAGTTCCCTTTCTTTACTTCTGACTATCCGACAAACTAGTTTTAAAGGAACCCTCCAGCAAAATCAGTACCTTAGTAAGACAAAATCCTTGTTATACCTAAAATCTTTGGAAACATATTTTTTTAAAGTTGGTGAAATTTCATAACCATGTCTCTTGTTATGGAGATCACACAAAGTAAATTACTGTTCCCTTTTTCTAAAAGCAATGAACATTGTTATGAACACACTAAATCTGTCTGATTAATTTAAAAGAATGTCTTTGTTTCAGTGAGTTAAATATGTAGTAATCTGGAATGCTGGCTTAAGATTTGAGTACATTTAAAATATAAATTCAACTTAGAAATACTGATGAAGAAAATGTAAAACAGAGAAGAGCTGCATCATGTATTCCATTATATGTAATGTTGTATTCAGCAGGACAGCTGACTCACCCTTACTATGAAGTTTTTGCAAATAAATCTCTGACAAACTTCAGGGCATATCAAAAAACCTGTGACTGACATTTTTTATTCCCAAATTTTAGTGCTTTTAATTAGGTACTTTCTTCATGTCCATTCTGCATGAGGGAGAGTGCATGGAAGTCTCTGCAGGGATCTCTGCCACCATGAGGCAGGCTGGGCATCTCATTATCCTTTGCTGTCAAGTCCCTCCTCCCCCTCCCCCACCAGGCTGTGAGCTTGGGCTGCCATCCGGCATAGGGGCACCAGTTTAATAATACTGCCTAGGGCCCCATAAATCCTAAGGACGGCCCTGAATGTAACCCCAGGTTTAATGGGACTCGGACTCTGCTGAGCCTGAGTTAGAGAACCCAGGGCTTGAGCATCTACACTGATTGTTAATCCTATGTTAAGAATTTCCTAACATGGTCTCGAACCTGGGCCTCTGGAGTCCACGCTGTAGCATGCAGACCCAGAGCCATATCCCAGACTCTCTAGCACCCTCCTATTGCATTGTGGGAAAACTTGACTGTGCATCATGCACATTACAGGAAGTTAGAACAGCTCGCCAGCACAACGCCAAGCAGCCTTTTCTGTCTGTGTGTGCCCAGCTACTGGAGCCAGCAACTTGGCAGAGGCAACTTTTTAAAACTTCTCTTGTACTTTTACTCCTATGTCAGGAAATGGGCAGAGCTTCTATGATGTAGTGTTGAATGTTTCAGTGGCATTTTCTGACCTGCCAAAGGAACCTGACACAGGTTATGATGGAGGAGGAGGAGGAAGCATATCCAGGGATGGGAGACTCACACTGGCTGATGCTGTTCATGACACACTATATAGCAGCTAATGCCCGTTATGTGTACTGGCTCTTCTGGTGCAGGGCCACAAGCACGGACTTGTGGGATCATATAGTCATGCAAACCTGGAATGACCAGCAGTGGGTCCAGAATTTTCTCAAGTAGAAAGCTACATATTTGGAGCTTTGTGAGTAGCTTGTCCTGACTCTCCAGCATAAAGATACATGCATGCAGGCGCCTTTGCTGGTCCAGAGGTGGGTTGCTGTAACCATGAGGAAGCTTGCTACTGCAGTTCCATTGCCACCAGTTTGGTGTTGGGAAGTCCACCATGGTTGAAGTGCTGGTGGAGGTTTCTGAAGCAGCTGGATATGTGGTTTACCCGAGGGTGGCAGGCATAAAAGGTATTCCTGAAGTTAAGTGCTGGCTTTAAGAGAATGGGGTTTTCAATCTGCACTGGGGTCATTGATGGGACTCGTGATTATAGTTTGCCCTCCTCAAGGAGCAAATGAGTGCATAAACTGCAGAGGGTACTACTCCATCATTATGCAGACCTTCATGGACCACAGAGGTCAGTTTATGAACATCAGCGTGGGCTGCACAGGGAAGGTTAATGATTCCAGAGCTTTTTGCAGATTGGTAATCTACATTGGTGGACAGGCTGGGACACTCTTCCCACCAAATAACATTGTCATAAATAGAGTTACTCTCCTCACCATTATTCTGAGGGATCCTGCATACTTTTGTCTTGGCTTATGAAATCATACCCAGACTTAAGAGGCTGTGGGCAAAGATGGTTTAATGACACTGTCAGCATGTGTAGAATGGTTATTGAATGTGCTTTTTGCAGATTGAAATCCCATTGGAGATGTCTACAGACCCATTTGGATTCCAGTGTCATCAATGCTGTCTGGGTTACTGCAGCTTGCTCTTCGCAATTTTTGTGAAGTCAGAGGTGAATGGGCCTATCACAGTGAGGGGCTGCTGAATTGATATGCTCAGCCAGAAAGTGCAGCTGTCACAGCTGGAGCTGGATGCACCCAGGCAACAGAAGTCAGAGATTCTTTGTGCTACCACTTAATGGACTTGCATGGCCCAATGGAAGAAGCGGAATAGTGCCTTTATGAATGCACTTTCGAGGGATGAAGTAAAATGAATTGATTGTGTGTGGTTACAGTGCTTGGGGAGGGGTAGGGAGTTGATTGCCATGCAATGAAATTATGAAATGGTGGGGTGGGAGGTGTGGATTGATGTAAGGAAGTGATTGAAGTGTGGATTGCTGGAGGATTCTCAGAATCAGCTGGGAAGACCAACGCACTAACATCAGCATTCTCTGAGCAGCCAGCATCAGCAGTATAGAAGTGCAGGTCATGAAACACCAGCTCCACTGCGTACGTATGCCTGACACTCGCCTCCTGAAGCAAGTACTTGTCTCTCAGTTAAGTCAGGGTAGAAGGGCTCACGAAGGGCAGCAAAAGTGTTTCAAAGACAGACTGAAAGTACGTCTTAAAAAGGGAGGCATCAACCCAACAAACTGGGAGGGCTTGGCTCGGAACAGAACACAGCAGCATCACACCATACATCAAGCCACAGCCCACTCTGAGGAGAACAGACATGCTCATGAGACGGAGGAGGAAAGAAAGGGCACAACAGTCCAGCCAACAACTATGTCTCCTCCAAGATTAAACCTGCCACTTCTGTGGGAAAATCTGCAGGGCAAGAATTGGGCTCCTCAGCCACTTAAAAACTCACCAATGAACCCCCTTGTCAGACATCATCCTCACATCAAGGGGTAGCTGAAGAAGCTATATGTACTGAAGAATAGTGTTTGCATACGAATTCCTAATTGTTCCTTATCATTTGTTTACCTCTATTTTAAATACACATTGAATATGATTTGATGCAGTGGTGCAATAAACTTTGTTCATGAAATAAAAAGATTTATTTATAAATATGTATTTTAAAAGAACAACATTTACCCATTGGCTGGCAGGCAGGCCAACTGCCAAAACCACACCAGTACACCTGTAACAATAGAACCTTAAAAGCCTGGAATAGGACAAGACATAAGATTATTCTCTCAAATAGCTCAGTGCAGGAGCATAGAAAAAATCCTTGTGGAATTTCAAGGGCATAAAATGTTACTTTTCCAGTGTAACTTTGATATGTTGTGGGAGGGATGCTTCAAACTGCAAAAGACTCCTGGACACAAGTTGATTCATTGCAGCAAAAGAAATGCAGAGACAATGATGATTAAAAATTCGAAGCTGTTTTTTGTTTTCTAAGAAGTGCAGAATTAGTTGGATTGGGAGTTGGGCGTGGTCAGTGGCCGTGCTACAAAAGCTTTTTCTATCATTTCAGGCCTACCACATTTTGGAGGACATAACAGTTCTTGTGGTGCCTGAATTGCAAAGGGAAATGTTATTCCAAGCTGCTAATGGAAAGCCTGCAGTGTATGCAATCAAAGTATTAAAATGTATAGTGACTGAAGAGCACATCAGTGAGTGGAATGGGCTGCTCAGCTACTGAAGTGGCCCTGGAAAATGATGCCTTTCACTGAAATGCGACTGTCTATCTGGAATTCCTGCTGCAGGGCAAGTTTGCAGCTATCAGCACCTAGGATTGGGTCAGAATTTATGAGAGATCAGCAAGATTCTGTGTTAGTTTCCACGTGGCTTAGCCTGTTATAGCTGCATGCAAACACACAGAACTCCACAGCCATTCTCCTTACCCCCACCACAATTCAAAAAATTCAAACTCCAGTCAAATTTGGCACAAATTACTTTGTCCCTGTGGGCTGAATGGACTACCCATAATTGAAATGGACTAGCTTTGTAAATGGAAAACACTTCTCCGCCCGCCTGCAGTTCAGTGTTTCCAGGCAGCTTGTTACATGATAGAGTAGTTAAAGCACGGTGTATTTATGGGCATGGTAATATAAGGTGGTGGCTATTTTTAGGAAAAAGGAATAGCCCTAGCAAAAATCTCTACCTTCTCAAGTAAAAATACACTTTCCAAGTGTTCTTACTGATTGCATTTCCCAGTTGCCATTTTGAACTGCACGTGGTGAAGGGGGAAGAGTGGGGGAAGCCAAGCTGCTGTTGGCATACAATCCACCATTAGCAGGTATGTGCTGCTAGCTGGTGCCTGTAATAACTTTTGCATTGTGTCATATATTGGCAATCCCTCCCATTACTGTATTACTAAACATTCAAATGGAGCCAGAAACTTGCCGGGCTCAGGAGCAGTTTTTGTCCCTTCTGTCTGTTGCTGGCTCCATGGTGGGTTGTTCCTGATGGAGAGCATCAAACAGCTCCTCCAAGTATGGCCTCAGGCTGTGTTGCTGGTTCTCCTGCTATAAAGCCTCCTTTGGGACGGATTTCAGCAACTGTAACTTCACAGTCCTCACTTGGCACCTGTTGCTGGGTCTCTTCAGTTCCCATGCTGGATTTTGAGGCCTGCAGGGTGCCATCCTGGCTGACCAGGTTATCCTGCACCACTGTTGGCTCCGTGTTTGGCGCAGTGGCCAGCACCCAGTCAAACTTCTTGTAAAATGAGCATAACGTCAGCAAGTTGCCAGAGGTGTGGTTCTGGTCTCTGGTTGTGCTGTAGTCAGCCTTGAGCTACTTAATCTGCTCCCTGCACTGGTCACCGATCTGGTAAAATTGCAAAGCTGCCAGCTTCTTTACTATTTGTTGGTATACATGGTCATTCCTGGTATTTTTACGGAAGTCCACTGTTTTGCTGGCCTTACACCAGAAATTTACCAAGAGCTGGCTGTACACCCCTGGCCATAAAGCAGGGTGCTTTACTAAAGACTGTTTTTGTTCAGTCTCTGTTGCAAACACAGGAGTCTCTCTTCTGGTGTGTTTGCAGCGCGATGGTCAGAAGACAATGGAAGGCTTAAACATTGACTCATTGAGCTGATGCATTCCACCAAGGAGGATTGCTTCTCTTTTCATTGGAGTTGATTGAAGATTCTTGGGATAGAGAGGAAAAGGAAATTGGCCTATGTGATTGTGGGATACTTTTAGCAGGCTCCCAAGACCGAAGTCGGAGGTGGGAGATGGGGAAGCAATGGGGCCCAAACCCTGGGTTCCAGATTGATATGGGATCAGACCATACACCTGTGTAGGGTCCTAGGTCCGAGCCCAAGTCTGAAGGATTTGTGTGTAGATGAAAGTGGGGTTTGGGCTTAACCCTGATTCTGAGCCCAGGCTTACATTGCAGTGTAGACATACCTTGAGTAGTTAAGTGTGAACTGTGCTTTATAAATCCTTGCTATCTGTTTTACTAGTCGTCTCTGTGTCCAAGAATTTCTCTTGCGCTCGCTTTTCTCTTTCCCCCACACCCATTGCTGTAGTAGTTTTCCCAGTACTGCGATTACGCTTATAGTTTCCTTTATCTTCCGCCATCCTTTTAAAAACATGGATATCTGGGTCAGTGTCTCTCCACTCTCTAGGTTATACCGTTTTGAAGTGATAAAACTCTACTTAGTTACTAGGTCTTCTTTAGTCTTGCTTCGAATTCTGACTTCAGAGATACTGGCTCTTGGAGCCCTCGTGTTGGTTGCAGTTTATTTTCTGTCTGTTATTATGTGACCCTAAGATTTCATTTTCCCATCGAAAATGTATATTTGTGCTGCTGCTTCTGCTTAAAGTTTGCCGCACATACTAGCCATACCAGGGCCCTGTTGTGTTAACTGCTCTACAGACTCAGAGACAGCCCTGGGCCCTGCCATAAACAGTTCACAATCTAATAAATACATGTAACTGCTCTTTCAAAAGTACCTAAGGTTCCACTGACTTTCAATAAAACTTAGGCTCCTAAATGATTTAGGCACTTTTGAAAATTTTACCTGAGGCCTGCGAGTCCTACTCTCTCTGGTACTATTTAAAAATGAAAAAAATCTCAGGCCAATTTTTTTTTAATTTTATTTTAATGCGTATCTAACGGTAGGTGGCTGAATAGGGAATTAGGAGCCTAAGTGGCCTGATTTTCAGAAGTGCTAACTATGAATACCAGGGCACTTTTATTTAGGTGACTTCTTAAGAAATTAGGCATGGGATTTTCTAAAGTGCCTAAGATATAGTCAGGTGCCTGAAACCCATTGATCTTCAAAAAGAGCTGGTCACCAACTCCTTTGAAATTCCCAGACAAGGAGCTTAACTTCAGTCATGTACTTTTTAAAAATCTCAATTCAGAACTCCAGGCACCTGACACCACTCATTGGCTGGGAGAGCGATTGCACAGGCCGAGAATTTGCACAGGTTGATTACATTTGTGATTCTTGTCCAGGTGTGGTCTGCTGATTCTTTGAGAAAACAAGCATGGGAAAGAGGGGAAAGATCCCCTCCATCTTCTCTTTGCTGCTTTAAAAGGGGGGTAGCCATGCTGACAAAACCAGATACGCTGCAAGAGCACTGGATAAACTGAGACAAAAATTCCATTGCCCAAACCCAGCACAGTGAAACATGCAGCTTTAACAATCACTGCTTCCTCAGCCAGCGAGAACAAGACATTTTACCTGGAATGACTTGGAGATGGTTGTACTAATGTGAAATTCCCTCAAGCATTCTCTGAAATTAGGAAGGAGTTTATAGCTAAAATCTTCCCATCAATCACAGCTTTTTTCTAATGAACAAAACCATTTATATTAAGATTGCTTATTGCTGAGCATCTTTTGATTTCTTTCTTTTACATAGAAAAATCAACCAAACCTAGAGTATAACTCTTTTGTAGGCTGTGTCTTTTTGCCATGAATTGCAAACTTGAGGGGTGGAACTATTTTAGTACATGAACATCATTTTTCAGCATTTTCAGTTTTTATAAAAAAGGTTTTATCTTTTATTATTTAGCGATCAATCCTTGAGGTCCCTACTCAGTTTGCCTAAGTAAGGGCCAAGTAAGGAAGCAGTCATTGATATCAATGGCTGCTTTGCCTCAGGGAAGATTGACTAAAAATCTCAGGTTTCGGATCTACATCAGCATATATTTGGTTGCACGTATTTGCCTATTTCTGTAACACTTCTGAATGGTTGCTCATGAGTTCTGGTTAAAGAGGTTTTATAGTAAAGACATTCTTCAGGGCATTTACATCCATCTCCTACATGTCTTAGTCTGAAAATGTGTCTCTCTTTTTTCTTTTCTTTTTTGACCAGGTCAACTAGAACAGTCTCTGTAGTGCAGAACTCTCATAAATGTGAAGCAAACCATCCACCATTATGTTTGGCACTAAAAGGTCAGTTTCTGTATTCTGTTTTTCATCATTCAAAAAATGTATAGTGAATGTGACCATACTGTGAAGCGTTATTTGTGGTAAATATAATATTATGCAAGGTACATAAACAGGATACATTGCTATTGTTGTATTATCTGTTTTTTCCCCTCCTGCTGTATAGTCCCTTAGTTCTTTTTCATGCAGGGAGCAATATATAAACAGAATTATATTACAGCTACCAGAAGCACAATGTGACACCTCTAGTGTATGAAATAGAACATTTATATTAGTATCAGAGTACATCCAGCATTCAGAAGGAGAGATGCTGGAAATACACAAAATGGAGTAATACGTATCCCATTTTCATGAGTGCAAACGTATCATTGCGGGGTCCATAGTAATGGGCTTCTAAAGCTGCAATTTTGTGGATTTCCATTTCTTGCTGATTGTGTTTCAGGGTTGTGGGAAGTTAAAGCTTGTGCCAGATCAAATGATTCTACTCAATGTAATATTTATCCCATGAATTATGCTACAGTTAAACTGGGATTGATATTTGATTTATCAGTGACATAATTTAATCTGTAAACCACTGGTTTCAAAGCATTTTGTTCTTCTACTATCTCTTTATTTCTTCAGAGTTTTACAATAAAAGGCCAACAACAGGTTTCATCCATTTTATCCATCCAGTGGCCTCGGAATTTTATTCTTTTTATTCACCCTCAGATTGCATCTTAAATATTATGTAAATGAAAATTTCCCATACAGATTCCTTTCTGAAAGCCAAACACTTCTGTGTTGTATATGATAAGGTCAAATACATGCCAAGAATTATGTGAGGTATTGTTAGACCTTGGGTACAATAAGTTCTCACTGCCCACCTGTGAGATGCAGCTATTATGTAACATCTGTTTACTGTGTGTTCCCTACCTCAAACAGCTGTGCATCATGTACAATAGGTAAATGGTTCACTATATTCTGGAAGGATAGGGACAGAGTAGACCTTCCTGGCATACTGTAGATTTCTATGTATAAAGTGAGGAAATGCCTTTGACTAGAAAGATAAAAAGGGTAAAATGTGTCATCACACTGTGTTATTTTCAATAGATCGTGATCCCCTTGTTCAAATACTAGAAAATTGTAATGTGTTTAGGTCCAAATTTTGAAATGTGGCCATTAATTCTGGATGCCCAAATTTTGGGTGCTCATTTTAGAATACTCAGAGGTGCTGAACCTGCTAACCTCACAGGTTGACCCTCCCCCAAAAATCAGTGGGTACTTCTTTGAAAATTTCAGACTTCATATTTAATTGTCTGCTTATGGAAAAATACTGTTTGCAAGGAAATGTTATGTTACATAAAACAATTAACTTATGGAAAAAAAGAAGTAAGAGTTTCTTTTCCTCTAAAATGAAATCTGAATGAGTTCTAATATTGTGATGCCAATTATAATACAAAAGAGTTATTTTTAACAAAATCACAGCACTTTGATTTAAAGCCTAAACTCTCTCGTCATCAAATTGTCAAAAGCTACCAGGTATATTGTAGCTGAACTCTTTTATTTCTGCCTATTGCTGTGTTTTATGTGCAAGGTTTGCATTCAGTGAATCATATCTATTTGAATTAGTCCTGACTGAATAATAAAGTTGAAAAAAGCAATTGTTCTATTAGAATAATTTTTTCAAACATGCAGCTTCTGAGGAAGGAAAATATTTCTAAGATGCTTTATCACAAGCCCCATTGACAACAGGTACTGACATTTTTAACAATAGATATGAATTCCCCTTCATTTCAGTTTAATTTAAGAGCTGATCCCATGCCTTTAAATACTAAACTGTCGTAAGTGTTTTCAGTATTCCATTCTCATCTTTTTTATTTACCATGCGAATTTCTCTGTGATTAATTGAATCTACAAAAGGCACCAGCATGGAACTAGCAGAGTTGAGTATTTTTTCTCCCCAAATGAGTGTCTGATGTGATGTTTTATTCATGCTACATACTTACTCCAATTTTGCAAAAGCAATTTTTCATACTGTGGCCCAGACCATCCCTTTGTGGAAAAACCCGTAGAAGGGGAGTCGTGGGTAGAGTTTATATGAGCATTACCTTGCAGAGATCCCCTTCAGACTATCCTATTGGCATGGGGTGGGATTTTCCCCATCCATAGAAGAGCCTATGTGGTCTGCTGCCATACCTGGCAGTGCATCTGCGATTTACAGGAGGGTCTGGCTAATAGCTCTATCTACCTTCCATTGAAGGAGTTAGGCTACCAGGGATATCCCAGCTCTGACTATCTCTGGGTTCCCAAGCAGGGGCTACACAGAAGACATAGTATAACCCAAGGCTCCTATCTTTCTGAACTTATCCCATATGGCTGGAGGAGATTTCTATTCATTGGCCTGCAAACTCTCCATGCTGTCCCCCAGTACAGACCCTGCAATATATCATGATGTCAAGGGGGGAGCTGCCACAGAGGCAATTGCGGTCCCTGTATTCCTCTTTGTATCATACAGCACATTGACAGCACAATAATAAGTAAACCTGGAATAGGCTTCCCCGGGAGGTTTTGGGATCCCCATCATTGGAGGTTTTTAAGAACAGGTTGGACAAACACTGTCAGGATAGTCTAGGTTTACTTGGTCCTGCCTTAGCTCAAGGGGCTGGATTTGAGACTTCTTGAGATCCCTTCTAGCTCTACATTTACATTCCTATGATGCTAAATCAGTGCAGGCTCAAAATTTAACTTAATTGAAATTGTTAGTTTGGTTGGAAACATTTTCTGGATTCCATGTGTGTTTATAAACTCCATCAGTCCTTAAGAAATTTGTAACAAGCATAGCTATAACTGGTATTTCTGAGGGAGACACATAACAACAATGGTTTGTGTCTTTGTGCTCTCTGCTGCTGGCTGTTTATTAGCAATTAACTAATACATTGTGGGCTGCTTTAGTTCCCCTTCCCTCCCCCCGTTAGATGGACCTGCATGATTCTCCCAAAGTGGAGACAGAGGACTTAGATGGAAGTCCACAGAGTTCAGGAAAGAGCTGGTGCAGGACTGGTGTGTTTCCTTTTTGGATAGATTGTAGAGGCCTTTGCCTTAGAGGAATAGGACTGGATACAACTGAAGATGATTACTTCCTGGAAAATTAGAAGCTGGATAAAAAAAGCGAAAGGTCTCCGTGACACACATGATCACAATCTCTTGTTGCAGGAAGTTGTGGGTGTTCCTTTTTGAGCTCTTCTTTGTGAAAACCCATTTGTTTCATTTAACTTTTGTCCATAAGATGTAGTTTTACCCTGAGGCAGATGAACAGTGAATATGGGCCAATCACTTTCCACTAAGTGTGTGTCTACACTCGTGCATAGTCATGTGCGTTATTGTGCCATAGCCCTCCTACTGTCCTCATCTGAAGTACATTCCTGAAGCTAGCATGCATAAGGGATGTGGGTATGTGTACACCTCCGCTGTGGCATGGTCTTGCACTTCTATAGTGCAGTGTGGATTGGGGCAAGGAGTGTGCACCAGGTCACAGGTACTGATAGTCCTTTAGGGCCATTTGCCCAATGCACAGATCACTTTGCTGTCTGATGCTTACCCAAGGTATAAAGGTCCCTGATCACCCATTGCCAGCAGTACTGGGCTACACTGAGCAGTTTGTTCTCCTATGAACTGTACTCCATGAACTGGAGCATGTTCCAAGAGCTGCTGCCTGGTCTCTGGAGCACGCCAAGGTGCTGATTAATGTGTGGGCAGAATACTCCATCCTCCATAACTTTGCCTGTACCAGCAGGGACAAACACCTGTATTTGGAGATTTCACAGAGGCTGGAGGAGGCAGGCATTCACCAGACTCTGTCCGTGTGCTGGGAACACATCAAGCACCTCAAGCTCCTGTACCAGAGGGTGAGGGACTCGTATACTCACTCTGGGAGAGGACTTAGCCCTTGCTAGCCTCATTGTACTGTGGGATGCTGGTGATGGGCAGTGTGAGAAGGCAGCCCAGGCCTCGGAGATAGTTCCAGAGGAAGCCATGGGAGATCCAGAGGATTCCACACAGCTACCCGGCAGACCCTGTTGAGGAAGCCCCCTCTGAGGAGCCTGGGGAAGACCCCGAGCTGTGGCAGGAACAGGGATCCAAGTCTGGTAAGTTGTAATATGCCCCCAAACACCTGGTAAATATCCCCTCTTGCTCTGGTAATACATCTCTGAAGCCAGCCCCTTCTCCCTACCCATGCTCCACCCTGACATGGTCCCCAAACAAGACATGGCTGGAAAGGGGTGGTCGGGAGGGCTGTTCTCTGTTCCTCTTCCATGGGAACTCAGTCACTTTCCTCGTGAATTGCCATCAAGTCCTGTAAATCTAATCCAGCAAATTTTTGTTTTAGAAGAATTTGAAGCTGGTTCCTCAGGTTTAACGGCAGGACAAATGTGCTTGGTCTCCCTTCAAAGCTCACCAAACCTCTCCACTCAGCAATATGAAGAGGGGTCACCACTATCAGAAACATCTCTCTTGCACAGGTGGCCAGCTGTTCTCCACAGTACTGGAAAGCCACTTTTCTTTTCCATTCTGGGGTAACTTCAGTACAGCTATGTTCTCCAAGTGATGGCCAGCTTTTAAAGAAGAGAAAGGTGACTTGGTAACATTACCCTAAAGAAACCAAACCCCAGCCCACGTAGTCCATCCATGCACTGTAAACTTTACATCCGAATAAAATTAATTCATGTATCTTACTATTTTTAACATCAGCTCTTTCCTTGTGGGCTGCAAGAGTAGCCTGAAGGAAGGAGACTGTAACAGCTGTGTTCTTGGATTCTAAGTAGTATCAATGTTGTGGCCTTTGGCAGCACAGTTGTGTTATGTGTGGGGGAGGGGAGATTTAGGTACTTTCCAAAGAAAAATGAAATATTATGCTACCCTTGTCTTTGACTTGTTAGGACATTCTGATGCCAACAGAGAGCCTATTCCACTGGGAGGACAGAAGTGGCACTGCAGAGATAGCAGAGGAAGACGCCAAAGGACTCTGGAGGACCTGCTTGTTGATATAGACAGAAGGAGTCAAGGGTAGCCAGGAGAGGATTGGGCTCGAAGGATGAGGCATTCCTGCACAGAGAGAACAGGATCTTGCACTCATGCAGTCTCTAGTCCAACTTGTGGTGGAATGCTTTTGAGTCCTGTCTGATGCCATGGACACTGCTCCTCTGTGGGAACAGGCACTACATGTTGCTCCTCCAGCTGCTGTGCAATCTGTTGCTGAAGTGGTGAATCCCAGTTCCCCTGCCAGGGAAAAGCATGCTGGACACCTGGCACCACATCCTCCTCAGTCACCTGAAACCCCTCTTGGAAGAATCCCTCCAGTGTTTTAAGGAGGGGAATGATAAGCCTGACCTAGTCCCTATTGTCTAGCCTGTTTTCAACCCCCAAATCCCACTCAGGACATGTCTACATTTATCCTCCCATACAATATTCCATGGCTGTCCCCCCCACTTGTCAGGAGGAGGGGGAGGTGAGGGGTGAGGAGATGTCTCCTGAGGGGATTTGGCTTTTTTTGTTTGTTTGTTCATTTGTTCTTATTACAAACTGTTCCATGTATGTCTGTAAATAAAAGTTACTGTTTCTTCACTTGTGTCTGTATCTTGTTTTCTGAGTATGATACTTGATATTTCCCAGAGATTTGGGGTTAGTAACAGGATTCGCAGCACGTGACTGTGTGATTTCTGTAAAAGTCTTGTGCCAAGGAAATGCTAACAATTCTATCCCTTCCCAACCCTTCCCCATGCACCTCAGCTATTAAGAAAAAATAAAAAAAGTTCATGGGTTCAATGAAGTATACTGTGGTTGTCTAAAGCACCACAATGAAAAACAGAGGAGAATTTTATTGAGAAGTCTTTGTCTTGCTTAATAATAAAAGTGAACAGAAAGAAATCAGAACTAAACTAACAGTGAAGATACCTGACACCGAGCGGTATTTTAAGGACACATCCACCTGCACCAAACAAATACCACTGGCATCTAATGCCATGGGACCAATCATAGAATTGTAGAACTGGAAGGGACCTCGAGAGGTCTTCTAGTCCTGTCCCCTGAACTCATGGCAGGACTAAGTATTATGTAGACCATCCTCTGTTTGTCTAACCTGTTCTTAAAAATTTTCAATTATGGAGATTCCACAATCTCCCGAGGCAATTTATTCCAGTGTTTAACTACACTGACAGTTAAGAAGTTTTTCCTAATGTCCAAATTAAACTGCCCTTGCTGTAATTTAAGCTATTGCTTCTTCTCCTGTCCTTGGAGGTTAAGGAGAATAATTTTTCTCTTTCCTCTTTGTAACAGCCTTTTATGTACTTGAAAACTGTTGTTATCCCCCCACCAGTCATCTCTTCTCCAGACTAAAGCTATCCGATTTTTCATTCTTCCCTCCTAAGTCATGTTTTCTAGCTCTTTGATAATTTCCGTTGCTCTTCTCTGACTTTTTCCAATTGTTCTACATCTTTCCTGAAATGTGGCACCCAGAACTGGACACAATACTCTAGTTGACACCTGATCAGCACATCAACTCTCTTGAACTGTTTTTCCCTTTAGACTTGCCTTCCATGGGACCTTAACTACTAACTCCCTGAGTTTGCTAAAGTCTGCCTTCTTGAAATCCATTGTCTTTATTGTGCTGTTTTCCCTCCTATCATTCCTTAGAATCATGAACTCTCACATTTCATGATCACTTTCACCTAAGCTGTCTTCCACTTTCAAATTCTCAACCAGTTCCTCCCTATTTGTCAAAATCAAATCTAGAACAAACTATCTCCTAGTAGCTTTCTCCACCTTCTGAAATAAAAAATTGTCTCCAATACATTCCAAGAACTTGTTGGATAATCTCTGCCCTGCTGTGTTATTTTCCCAATGGATGGCTGGATAGTTGAAGTTTCCCCACCATAACCAAGTCCTGTGCTTTGGATGATTTTGTTAGTTGTTTAAAAAACTCCTCATCCACCACTTCTTCCTGGTTAGGTGATCTATAGTAGACCCATACCATGACATCATCCTTGTTTTTTAAACCCCTTTTATCCTTACCTAGGGACTTTCAACAAGTCCGTCTCCTTTTTCTATCTCAACCTCAGTCCAAGTGTATACAATTTTAATATACAAAGAAATACCTCCTTCCTGAACAAGCTGTACCCTTCTCTACCAATATTCCAGTGATGTGTATTGTCCCACCTGTGATGCCAACTAGATTGTAGTTGTTTATTCACTAGCATTTCTAATTTTTCCTGTTTATTCCCCATGATTCTCACATTAGTATACAGACATCTAAAATACTGATTTGATTCCCCACCTCCATTCTGTCTTGTCTCTACCTTATCCCTACTTGTCATAAACAGATAGCTAAGGGTTAATGTCTCTTTCACCTGAAGCACCTGACCAGAGGACCAATCAGGAAACCGGATTTTTTCAACTTTGGGTGGAGGGAATTTTGTGTCTAAGGTCTTTGTCTGCCTGCTTTCTCTGAGCTTTGGAGAAGTAGTTCTACTTTCTAGTCTTCTGTTTCTAAGTGTAAGGACAAAGAGATCAGATAGTAAGTTCTATGGTTTCTTTTCTTTGGTATTTGCATGAATATAAGTGCTGGAGTGCTTTGATTTGTATTCTTTTTGAATAAGGCTGTTTATTCAATATTCTTTTAAGCAATGGACCCTGTGTTGTATCATCTTAATACAGAGAGCACATTTGTATGTATTTTTCTTTCTTTTTATATAAAGCTTTCTTTTAAGACCTGTTGAAGTTTTCTTTACTTCAGGGAAATTGAGTCTGTACTCACCAGGGAATTGGTGGGAGGAAGAAATCGGGGAGATCTGTGTGTTGGATTGCTAGCCTGATTTTGCATTCCCTCTGGGGGAATAGGAAAGTACTTTTTGTTTCCAGGATTGGGAACAGAGAGGGGGAATCTCTCTGTGTAGTTTCACAGAGCTTGTGTCTGTGTATCTCTCCAGGAGCACCTGGAGGGGGGAAGGGAAAAAGGATTATTTCCCTTTGTTGTGAGACTCAAGGGATTTGGGTCTTGGGGTCCCCAGGGAAGGTTTTTCAGGGGGACCAGAGTGCCCCAAAACACTCTAATTTTTTGGGTGGTGGCAGCAGGTACCAGGTCCAAGCTGGTAACTAAGCTTGGAGGGTTTTCATGCTAACCCCCATATTTTGGACGCTAAGGTCCAAATCTGGGACTAAGGTTATGTCACTACTATGAAAGCCCATGTTCCCCTGGATTCCGACCCTTCTCTCAGGTCTCCATATTTTTGACCTACCTGTGGGCTTTTGTCTCCTGCTCCCATCGAACCTAGTTTAAAGGCCTCCTTTGTAGGTTAGCCAATCTGTAGCCAAATATGCTCTTCCCCATCCTCAATAGATGGACCTCATCTCTGCTTAGCAGTCCTTCTTGTAATAGCATCCTGTGGTCAAGGAAGCTGAAGCCCTTCTGACGATACCATCCTTGCAACCAGGCTTTCACCTCCAGGATGCATCTGTCTCTTCATGAGCCCCTACCCTGGACCAGAAGAATTAAAGAGAACACTCTCTGTGTCCCCATCTCCTTCACCCTTATTCCCAGAGCCTTGTAGTTACGTCTGATCTGCTTAGGGTCACACTTGCAATATCATTAGTGCCCACATGGATGAGTAGCATGGGGTAGTAGTCAGAGGGCCAGATGATCCTCAACAATCCCTCCATAACCTCTTGGATATGGGCCGCTGGCAGGCAGTATACTTCCCAGGAGGCCATGTAGGGCTGACAGATGGGTGCCTCTGTCCCCTTCAGAAGCATCACCAACCACCAATACCCTACATTTCCTCCTGGAAGTGGTGGCTGCGATTCTACCAGCTTTGGGGGTTCATGGCTTCTCCTCCTCCACCTTTGGGGGTGATTCCTCATCACTTGTTGCTAGAGCAACATAATAGTTCTTCATCACCATGGTGGGTGTGTTGAGAGTAGAGGTGGAGCACTGCCTGCTGCCAGAAGTAACCAGCAGCCAGTGTCCTCCCCCGGTGGCATGACAGCAGTGCATAGCACTTGATAAGAGCTACAGTGTCAGAGAGAACTGTGTGGAATGAATGTCTTAAGTCCCTCCCAGAACCTTACAGAACTGTTCTTAATAACTTTAAACAATGCTTCAGTGCTCCCTATAAAACAACTTAAAACAGAGCAGATAACATATGGCAAAACATTGCTATGGCATTAAAGTGCACTAACAGTCTTCACAGCACAAAACCACAGCCAAAGGTATTAATCTCGAGGGTCCGCCCCCAAATGGCTGCTTTCAGTTAGTACATTACCTGTAAGGAATCAAAACCCATCAAAGTATCTAACAACGGAAATACATGGTGGTGCTCAATTGAGAACTTTCAAGCAGCACCATAGCATCGCAATAGTGTACCTTGACAGTCCCAAGTCACCTTCTGACTCTCCAGTGTTCCATTATGTATGAGCGCACAGCATCACAAATTTCCCTGGCCTGTTGGGAACCAGGAGCTGTGTGCACAGTGTGGGATTTGTCTACCTGTAAAGGTTTGGAAAACAGAAGTGCCCTGTGCCCAATCACTATAGCAGTATTCTCTTTTAGCCTCACATATATTATGCAAAGCACAGTATGCCACAATAAACTCAACTGTCTTGGCCATATTGGAATCCAGATGGGTCTAAAGGTGTCCCCAGTGGGTTTTCAGATTCCCCAACGCACACTGCACCACCATTCTACAGCTACTCAGTCTGTAGTCGAATTCCCTTTTTCTTGGATCAGCGATGTTGGGGTAAGGTTTCATTAGCCACAGTAGTAGAGGGCATGTGGGATCCCCCAAAATATGTCTGCACAGAAACACTGTACATTGTCACATCGTTTTGTGGGAATAAAGTCCTTTCTTCCCTCCTGTAATACAGTCCCAACCTCCTAAGCACCCTGCTTTCATGGACCTTTCCCATGTGTCCCAACTTTGTGTTCGTGAACCGATCTCTGTGGTCTACTAAGCTATGGAAAACCAGCAAGTGGTAACCTCTGCAGTTTACATATTCACTGACCCCTTTTGGTGGGCAAAGTATAGGGATGTGCGTTCCATCAATGGGCCCCCACACTGTTTGGAAAACCCATCCTCTGAAATCTTGCTATAATTTCAGGGACTTGGGTTATGGGAATCACCTGTGGGTAGATCGCAGTATTGATAGTGTAGCAGACTGTACAATTACTGCCCTGACAGTTGACTTCCCAGTCCTAAACTGGTTGGCAACTGGCCAGTAGCTGTCAGGTGTTACCAGCTTCTGAAGGCAATAACCACCTACTTCTGTACTGGTATGGGCTTCTGAAATCAAGTGGTCTGGCACTGGAGAGTTGTGAGAGCAGCTTGCACCAACTTCATGACTGCCTGCTTCCTCATTCTGAAATTCTGCAATCACTGTTCGTTATCCCCGTTTTCCAAGACTGTGTTCCTACCACACTATGCTGGTTGTCTGGGATCAGAAGTGGAGTTCCACCTGTGGCATTCAACACATCTGTTTCATGAGACACAAGTGGATTTTCATTCCCCTTCCCCTGGTCAGCCATCTTTGCTGTCTGAAATCTCTTTGGACTGATTCAGTCCAGAGTCCAGCATTGCACCACATGAACATTTGCCCAATGAGCGGGAGCAGAACCACATCTTCACGGACTTACTTCATCTCTCCAATGGAATTTGGCAGAAGGGCGCGATGTCAGAGAGATGCAGGAGTGCTCGATCAATTTTTTATAATGTACGTGCTGACAGCCATTGAACCAAACTACAAACCTTGTATATAATGGAAACTCTTCAAGCTAGGGGGTGCGGCATCACACCTAGTTCCAGTACTTATGGGAGGTTCCATTGTCAAATGTGTGTAGGTGATGCACAGTGCTAACAATATGCAGCAAATCTGTTCATAGAGCATCTCCTGTGATGCACAGGAATCTGGGATACTGCCCCTGAAATGTTAGTGCATCACTAACATTTCAGGGGCAGTATCCCAGATTCCTGTGCATCACAGGAGATGCTCTATGAACAGATTTGCTGCATATTGTTAGCACTGTGCATCACCTACACACAGTGATTGAAAAGGGGCATGGTGGATGAGGTTACATACACCTGTGTGCAGAGTGTACCTGTGCCTAGCACTGTGTATGTGAACACTTGGTGCAAGTATGGAGAACACGCACAAGTAACTGTCCACTTGAAAATATAGACATACCACTGCCCCCTAAGGGTAAATTAAAAGAAAAACTGTTCCGTTTTGCATTGTCATGCTTTCAACCATCTACTAAAGGGTCTTCTGGTTAAAAATGTAAGCATCAGACTAGCCTTTTGTATTGTACCATTGTAAATCCTGAGATCCTTTTCTGCGGTTAGCCCCAGAGCCGTCAAACCTGTCACTTTGTAACTTCTCTTGTTTAATGTCACCACTTCGCTTTGTAGTTTATTGGTAGAGGAAAGAGGCATTAGTGTCCACTGCCTACACCAAAGATTGAAACACCATATCATCCCATTCATCGTTAAGCAGAACTCCCCTTTGAACTGGATAGTTTTCTGAAAAAGAGATGGGATGATACAGTCCACAGCATTATGCTTGAGGCTTGATCCTGATTAATTCTATTCCCATGAGTAGTCCCATTGCTTTCACATAGTGGGCATCTGTGCCACATGTTGTGTGAAACCAAACACTGCATTTATGCCTGAGATTACTAATGGCTTTGTAAGGTATGTTGCGTTTTAAAGTAAATTTGTGGCTTAACATGTAGACTGAGATTCATATATAGACCTTTGGCCTCACTCCCTATGCCAGTTGCCACTGGAGTGCTGAGGAATCTCAGTGTGGGCAAGGAACACTTCCCAGTGCAAGTAGAGTACCGGCGTAAGGGGACGAGAGCTGAGAAAGCATTGTTCTAAGTCAGCCATATAAATGTTGGCATACTGAGGGGTATAGCAATCTTGCTGACTTGAAGGTATAAATTGTCTCCAAATCTGAAATAGTTATGGGTGAGGACAAAGTCACAAAGTTCAGCCACCAGGTTTGCCATGATGGTATCAGAGATGCTATTCCTTATGGCTTATAGTCCATCTTTGTGTGGAATGTTGGCATAGAGGGCTTCTATATCCATAGTGGCTAGGATAGTGTTTTCTGAAAGATCACCAAAGGATTGTCGTTTCCTCAGGAAGTCAATGATGTCTCGAAGATAGCTGGGACTGCTGGTAGCGTAGGGCATGAGGAGAGAGTCTACATAGCCAGATAATTCTGCTGTCAGGGTGCCAATGCCTGAGATGATAGGGCATCCAGGATTCCCAGGTTTATGGATTTTGGGTAACAGGTAGAATACCCCTGTAGATTTGTAGATTTGTTCCTGTGCTGCTTTAGGGAGTTTCTTGAGCAGATGATGTACCTTCTTTTGGTAATCCACAGTGGGTTCAGAGGGTAATGGCCTATAGAATGTCCTGTGGGTTCAGAGAGTTGTCTAGCAGCCTCTTGTTCATATTCCAACCTATTCAGGATGACTACAGCACCTCCTTTGTCAGTCTTTTTTCTTATGATGTCAGAGTTGTTTCTGAGGCTGTGGATGGCATTGTGTTCTGCATGGCTGAGGTTATGGGGCAAGTGATGCTGCTTTTCCACAATTTCAGTTGTGCATGTCGACGGAAGCACTCTGTAGAAGTCCAGTCTGTTGTTTCTACCTTCAGGAGGAGTCCACGCAGAATCCTTCTTTCTGTAGTGTTGGTAGGAAGCTTCCTGTGTGTTAGTGTGCTGTTCACCTTCGAGTGACTGGCTTTGCAACTGTAATAACATTCTTTTAATGTAGTATTTTTGTGTGTAATCTAGAGTAGATTCTCTAGACTAACTTCTGAAGGCAGCACAGATTCTCAGTGACTGACCGGAGGTCCAGCTTCTGGTAGCATTAGATCTGTTCACATTGTCACCTTTAAATTTTGCACATCCCCATCCCTCTCATTTTTCACCATATCTGGCCTTTCCATTTTTCCTTCCTTTTTCCTCTCCCTAACTCACGTCCCCTCAGCCTGTCCTCTCAATTCTTAACTTCAGTTCTAATAAGTAAAGAAAATATCTAGGTAAGAAGTACGAGGATGGGAATGGGGAAGGGAAGAAAACTGGAAAGGACCCATGAGAATGTCATGTCTTATTGCTTAAAAGAAAACACTCTCTGTTTATCAGAGACTTATATAACATTGACCAAATGCATTTATATTTGAAGATATGGTTACAATATTTTGATAAAAAGTGACTAATTGGTAAGACTTTTGGGGAAAGATTCTTCCAAACCCCTTAAAGCAAGTGGTCTGAGACACTTGTGAATAAATTCTGCACATGCCACTGCAAATCTGGTTTTCCCTACCATTTTCTGTTGCCACCACCAACAGCCCTGGCATTTTGTTGGTTGAGTGACAATACAAGCCCCCTTTCTCTCAGCTCCAATACTCTCAGCTCTAAACTCAGCTCCATCACTATGATGACCAAAGTAACAAATGTCAAGGTGTAGCTGATGCTTCTCAAGCAGGGCCATCTGGCTCCTTTCAGCCTCTGCAGCTGCTCCAAAAGCTTTTAAGATGCCTCTGCTATTATCATGAAGATGGTTAAGGGAATGGCTGGACAACTTTGCCCTCCTGACAACAAAATTTCTTTTGACTCATCTTTGCTGTGCTTAAGCCAATCGTATGTTAAAGTACAAGTTCCTTGCATAACCCCAATGATATCCACAAGGCATATTTATAGAACAATAATAAAAAAGTTCCAGGTGGTATGTATTTGGCTAAACTATTGATATTTAGTTAAAATCGTGGGCCCGGCTGAAGTGAATAAGAATTTTGCCAAGCCACGATTTTGACATTAGAGACTGCCTTTACTTACAGATATTATGTAGATCTGCATATATTATGGTCATACAGAAAAAATTCACTATTTTTTCTTTTGCTTAGCACAGTTTGGAGGAGAGATGAAAAGTGCTTAATTGGTAAGACTTGAGATATGCTGAAATCAATGAGAGCAGAGAGTACTTAGGTCCTGACTCAGCAGTCCATCCCTATCCAGAAAAGCACTTAAACATATACCTAAGTACTTTACTGAATAGGGGTAGACTTAAACATGTGCTTAAATTCTTCGCTGAATTGGGCCCTCAGTGCTTTGTTTTGAGTCCTTAGTATGCTAATAGTTAGCTCTGATTCTGGATATAGCTCCAATTTTACTAGAACTGTTGTTCTTGTCAGCTTTTGGCCTCAAAATATCTGGAATCTCATGAGTACAATTTATCTTAATGGCAACATCTTTGAGATCTGCTGGTCCCACAAGATACCAGCCATGATCGTTGAATTTTACTGAGACTCTTTCTCAAGATGATCAGTGCTGTGAAACCTGAAACCTAGCCCTGATTTGGAGCAATCCTAGTTTCCTCTTAATCTGAATGTGAACCCTCCCTCCCCAATCTATCTGAAATGCACATGTCTGGTAACCAGTGTCTGATATAACACAGCAGCAGTCTCTAGGCAGGATCACAATACAAATAATAACTGCCTATTCTCTTTCAGATATAGAAATAACAGCACTTCATCTTTGGCCAAAAGGAGACGTTTCCTGATTAGGATGTCTAGTAACTTGCTCACTTAGGTATTTTTCTGCTGCTTTCTGCTGCCCTCTAAGCATCACAAGTGCATTGTAATGAAATTTTTTGTAATATTTTGCAGGTTTTTCAAACACTCCTTGCAATAAATATTTTTTTTAGTTATCTTCATTTCTTCAAGTGCTTTTTTGTCCCAGCCCACAAATTATTACAGAGTCTTTCATTTGTCTTTTTGAACCTTTACATCATAACAAGAAATCCCAACAATCTGATTTTTTTGGTGAATTCTATGATGTAACTGTAATAGCTGCATCCAGTAACAGCTGCATTTTTATTTTTATTTTATTTTATTTTTGTGTATAATGCCCTAAGGGTAAATTTTATAAGTGGAGAATAGGAGCAATCTGCACAGATGTTATTTGATAATGGGATTTGTTCATGCAGTTCTCTAGCACCTTTTAAAGGCTCAGATTGGTGATTTACTTTATTATGACGTTCTAGAAGATAACTGGTGTAGTATCTTCAGTGAGTATTTGGTAACATGAACCTGTCAGAAGCAACTAAGCGACTGTGTCTGAGACTGTATTGCACCAACTGCAGATGGTACAGATGGTAGACATATGTTGTCTGCTGTATATTTTTATAGGGTATGATCATAAATCATCCTTTTCATTTATACTTTAAACTTCTTTTCATTAACTTAAGGGAAGAGTTAGCACTGCTGGTTTTCTGGCAGGGAGTCTACCTACAACTTGGTATGCCTTGTGTGTCTAGCTAATGGTGCTTTAATGGAAAGTTTTAATTAAGCACATGTCTCTGCATGCAGAGCGGAAATCAAAGGCTTTTGGGAAACTCTACTCCAGACTCACTTTTGTGAGAGCACCAGATTAATTTAAATTAATTGGAATATATATTTTAAATATTGCTAGAGAAAGAGAGAGCAGCTGCCATGTAAAGGAGGGTTTACAAATGTTAGTCTGTAGACATTTCTCTTATAACCCATTTTCTTTCCATATCTGTTGGAAAATGTCAATGAACGCAGCAGCATTATTCAGAGCAGTGATGTTAGATACAGGACTGTGGCTGACAACTGCCAGTTTGTATTTCATTATCCTTCTAAATTTTAACTAGCTTGGGAATACTGGTAGCCGATGTAGTCAGTGGTAAGAATATTTTTGATTTGCTATTCATGCAGCAGTTCCTAGTCCACTAAACATCCAAGTATATAGTGTTGCCATTTTATTGCAAGTTACGTGATATTTGTATTGTTCTTAAAGCCTAAGGTCTTGGAGTCAGGTGGCTTACAGGTCAGTTTTTATTTAACAAAAATGTCAGTTCGTAGCCCTCAAGATTGCAGAGGAAAATTTGAAAACAGGAAAGGAGTGTAACTACAGCCACAAGGCAAACATATGTTTTTTAATAATATGATTTTTCATCTATTCATTTGTGGAGATCTGAGTCATGATTTTTGAATGCTTGTGGTTGGCAGTGCTGAGTATGGGCTGATCATGCCTATCTGTTTCGAACAAATGACAATGCCAAGGAATACAGTTTTAATCTTGGACACGGTGCCATTGTGCTAGGCACTGGGCATACACATCATGTGAGACAAAATCTATTTGTCTTGATCACCAGAGTCTGTTCATGTCCTCTGTTGGTTTTGAGTGTAGCCAGACACAACATTTATTCAAGTTTAAATCCCTCTGTGGGCCAACACCAATATGCTGCCTAAATGCTTATAGAGCTTTCTCAGGGGCTGGCCCAAGGCTGTGGGACAAACTCCCACAGGAACTCAGGACCATCACAGATTCGCCACCCTCCAATCCTAGTGCACGGTGCACTTCTCTGACCTCCCTTCTCTAATACAAATACAGAGCAGCATGAATATATAAAAGAAAAAAAACATCAAAAACCCTGCCAAAACAGTGTACCGTGAACACAGCTTTTCCCCTAGGAAGAGGATAAGAGAAGGAAGGAACCACGTGTGACAGATGTTAGTCTTGTCGCTGAATGCACTCAATACTGCAGGGATGAGAATGGTGTAAGAACCTAGACAGAATAACACTCACTCTGCTGACAGCCACTGAGTGTCTGCACAAGGAGCTAAATGCTTTTCCCGCTTCTATTCTATTGGAAGATGATGGAGCATTCAAAGATTGTTTTTTAATGCAGACTCCTTGTGATTTGTACTGGCAACCAAACCACCAACCTGGTCAAAAAATTACCCTATTTTATTTTTGTTTCTTAGCATTATAGACAGAATAGTTTTGTGATCCTGCCCTCTTTGAACTACATGACAAAAACGTTCAAAATCAGGTTTGTCTTCCTGAGGATGTGAAATTTATAAAAGATTTTACAGCATTTTTCTAATATCCTTTACCAATCCCATGAATATTTATGTAAAGGTTAATTTGATTACATAAATGGGTAAGGTAGGGCTGTTTCTTACACTGAACATAAGAACATAAGAACGACCATATCAGGTCCATCTAGCCCAGTATCCTGTCTACCGACAGTGGCCAATGCCAGGTGCCCCAGAGGGAGTGAACCTAACAGGCAATGATCAA
This sequence comes from Gopherus flavomarginatus, assembly GCF_025201925.1. Lineage (NCBI taxonomy): Eukaryota > Metazoa > Chordata > Testudines > Testudinidae > Gopherus > Gopherus flavomarginatus. The sequence continues at coordinate 267,204,599 of NC_066618.1, forward strand.
GTGATCTCTCTCCTGCCATCCATCTCCATCCTCTGACAAACAGAGGTTAGGGACACCATTCCTTACCCATCCTGGCTAATAGCCATTTATGGACTTCGCCACCATTAATTTATCCAGTTCTCTTTTAAACGCTAGTCCTAGCCTTCACAACCTCCTCAGGTAAGGAGTTCCACAAGTTGACTGTGCACTGCGTGAAGAAGAACTTCCTTTTGTTTGTTTTAAATCTGCTGCCTATTAGTCAATCACTGTTTAATTTCTAGTCACCAGTGGCTGGTGAGAACAACAACAAAAACAATCCTCTTATGTATAATAAGAGCAAAAAAAATTTACTATTTAAAGGTTTGCTTATAAGAATAGAATAAGATGTCGTCAAAGGGTTATAAGAGTTAGTATTAGCTCTAGTTTAAGAGCAGCTCAGTAATCAGTGGAAAAACTTAGAGGGGAATGTGTTCTGGGAGGAGATGGGAATAGCATGGAGTTTACTATTATAAGCCATGGCTGAATAGGAAAGGGAAGGTCCTTGATATTTTTGGTACTGTTCTCAGTGCTGATATTTCTCACCCCATATATAGGCCACACCTCCCCCACTGCTCCAAAAAACAAAACAAAACAGCCTTCCATCCCCCCCAAAATCTTCTGCTCCTCTTTATAATGTCTGGAAGTCTGTAGGCAACAGTCCCCCATCCCCTATCTTTTTCTTTTTTAACAATAGTATTTAAGTTCTTCCTGCTCTGGGAGAGTTAGTAATGGCCAGAGATTTTACAAAATTATGACACCACAGGAGTCAAAGAACTGAAAGCTGAGCAGCTCTGAGGAGAAGGGTGTTTTAGTTAGACAGTTTAGAGCTGTTTGATTTTTGTTTGTTTTTGATATCAGGTATTTAATTTCAGTGTTTAACAGACTTTTTGGCAGGTAGACATCTTTGTTAAAGATTCTACAGCCTACTTCTTTAATTAAAGTGCAGGAGCTCACAATACTCATGCTTTAAAACCCATATGAGTTCCTCCAGGAAAACCTGGAAGACCAAATTTAACATTTCTGATATTTCTAAAGCCAGTCAAACAAACAAAATAACCAAATACCAAAAAACCTTTTATTTCTTCTTCATATACTATAAAGAAGCAAAAAAGGACACAACACCAATTATTTTAGAACCCATAGCTGGATGTTTATAACAACTTGCCCCTTTTACATAATCATATTTCAATAAATCTAAGACTAGGGTCTTGGGGGAAAATAAGACTTTAATCATCTGCAGGCCTAGTCTCCCCTTCATATGGCACCTTACTCGCTTTGACTAGAGAATAAATCATGGCAGTATTTTAAACCTGCCCTTTTCTGAGAACCCTCCTGGTTGTTGATTGTCCTTCTGGAGGAGGTTGTGATACTTTTTTACTTTAGGTCATGCCAGTCAAGAATGCAAATATCATTATATGGTATTGCACTTTTGTTCCTTATATGCCATTAAGTACTCTATAAAACTATGTTCCTAAAATGAAGCAGTAATTCTTGGGTAGGTGATCATAACGTATCGGACAGTGGCCATAAGCTGTGATAAAGGCCTCAGGAAACAACTTCTGTACGCTGTGGAATACCAGCATCTACCATGGAGAAGCATAAAGTATGTACAAGTACAACTGGAGCAGTAAGCCTGAATTATCAGAAAAGAAAATCCCATGACTTGTTAACATTTGCCCCATTAAAAATTACCAAAAACTTACCATGATTTAGGAATTTCTAGTCGATATACCGGTAGTCTCTTTACTAGGGAGGCCAAAAACTTTACAGGATTAAAGACTATGTTAGCAGTTTCCACGGAGCTTGAATATTCCACTCTATTTTCATACCTTTAATAAAAAATAAACACATACACACTGCATGCAGGCAAGGAACTTGACTGGTACTCTGATCTCCAGGGAAAAGGTGCCATGAATGTAGGAGTAGGATACTAGGGCTGGGGTAACAATTGACTGTGGAACACAGTGCTGATGAGCAATGTTTGACCCTCCTGAATAAAGCAAGAGATACATAGCACTGGGAGATGTAAAGGTTAATTTTTTCATGAGCTGTTTCCAGTCCAGCACGGTTCTTCTCAGTGAGGCACCAACGGAGCCTAATGAATAGCTCAGCTAAATTTTCTGAGGTAAAGCCTCTGCTGGATGGAGAGTCAAGGACCTTGACAAATTATTATATGTGAATATTGATAATGAAAATGTTGATTTGCGAATTGTTTCTTGATTGTGATATGTGTGTGTTTATTACAAGAAGGCTCCATAAGTACAAATATAGTTCTAATCTCTCTCGTTTTCTGCCAGGAGAAGGAAAAGATTGTGTAGGAGGTGAGGGATTTAGTTCGGATTTTCTTGATGATCATGTTGTAAGAAGTTTGTGTGCCCTCTTCACTGACATTGTATATCTTGAAAACAATTTGACCTGACATGTACAATTGTGTTTCCTCTTCATTGTTACTTTGTGGCAGACGGCTGCAGTTAGTAATGTTGTTTAGGGCAGAAAGCCATTAATCCAGCCACAAGTCTGCAGATTGGTAACAGTCACTCAGATGTAGAAAATGATTCTCAAAAATGTAGCAGCACGTTTTTGTTTGTTTGTTTTAAAAAATCTTTAAAAAAACTGAGAAGAAATAAGAAAAGTTAAGTACCCCTGTGCCCTCCCCCAAATTAATCATAACAAATTTGACAACAAGAGGTAAGGGAAGAGGTAAGGGAAAATCTCCTGTACAAGCTTTTCCTGCTCTTTTGCAATAGGCTAGCTTTGGATTGATGTGTGTGCACAATGCACATGGCATTTTCCAGGACCTATTGTAAAAATCTGCCTCTTGAAAAATAACTTTCCACATAGACCATATGGACTAGATTGTCTTGTCCACTAAAGTCACTTTGAACCACTTATGTGGAGCAAATGGCCTTAAAACAGCTGGGGATGGTCAGTGGAGAATCCATTGTGTGCAAGGGAACTCTGCTGGTGCAAACCTGGTGAAGACAGCTCTGACTCCTATTCCACCACCACCACCCAGTGCGAGGGGAGGGTGGAATGCGTCAGGGTTGTTCTGGGAGTGGGACAGGACAGGACAGGAAGGGGAGAAGGTGTGGCAGAGCATGACCCTCCAGTGGCATAAGTCAGCACTCCTGTGCAACTCAGAATTAGACTCATAGACTCATAGACTCATAGGTCAGAAGGGACCAATCTGATCATCTAGTCTGACCTCCTGCACAAGGCAGGCCACAGAACCCCACCCATCCAATTTTATAACAACCCCTATCCCAGGACCGAGTTATTGAAATCCTCAAAAATGGTTTGAAGACCTCATGCTGCAGAGACACCACCAGCAAGCGACCCGTGCCCCACGCTGCAGGGGAAGGCGAAAAACCTCCAGGGCACCTGCCAATCCGCCCTGGAGGAAAATTCCTTCCCGACCCCAAATATGGCGATCAGCTAAACCCTGAGCATGTGGGCAAGAGTCACCAGCTAGCACCCAAGAAGGAATTCTCCACAGCAACTCAGTACCCATCGCATGCAACATCTCCCCGCAGACCATTGAGCAGACCTGTCTGGTGGTAATTCAAGATCAATTGCCCAAATTAACGATCCTATCATAACATCCCCTCCATATACTTATCAAGCTTTGTCTTAAAGCCAGGAAAGTCTTTTGCCCCTACTACTTCCCTCGGAAGGCTATTCCAGAACTTCACTCCCCTAATGGTCAGAAACCTTCGTCTAATTTCAAGTCTAAACTTCCTAATATCCAGTTTATACCCATTTGTCCTCGTGGCTACATTAGTACTAAACTTAAATAATTCCTCTCCCTCCCTAACGTTAACCCCCTTGATATATTTATATAGGGCGAGCATATCCCCCCTCAGCCTTCTTTTGGCCAGGCTAAACAAGCCAAGCTCTTTGAGTCTCCTTTCATAAGGCAGTTTTTCCATTCCTCGGATCATCCTCGTAGCCCGTCTCTGAACCTGTTCCAGTTTGAATTCATCCTTCTTGAACATGGGACACCAGAACTGCACACAGTATTCCAGATGGGGTCTCACCAACGCCGTATACAACGGTACTAACACATCCTTATCCTTGCAGGAAATACCCCGCCTGATGCATCCCAAAATCGCATTTGCTTTTTTAACAGCCGTATCACATTGGCGACTCATAGTCATCCTGCTATCAACCAGTACCCCAAGGTCCTTCTCTTCCTCCGTCGCTTCCAACTGATGCGCCCCCAACGTATATCCAAAATTCTTATTATTAATTCCTAAATGCATGACCTTGCACTTTTCACTATTGTATTTCATCCTATTTCTATTACTCCAGTTTACAAGGTGGTTCAGATCTTCCTGAATAGTATCCCTGTCCTTCTCCGTGTTAGCAATACCCCCCAGCTTCGTGTCATCCGCAAACTTTATTAGCACATTCCCGCTCTTAGCTATCACCATTTCCCTGAATGCACATAGAGAGTAACTTGGGGCCCTGGTACATCATGTTCACTGGGGCCTCATCCCCTTCCCTTTATTTACACAGACCTTACAGATGTTTTGGGAGTTCCCGTGAGCTCAGAGGCCCTGGTATAGTGGTCCCTCCTTTCTCCCCTTCCGTCAACCTGCCTCCCTGTGACTGACTTCTCTCCATTGTATCCAAGCCCAGCTCAGACAGAATAGAGAATCAGCACTCGTATATCTAGAAGAATAATCTGTCTCTACATCGATATTTATTATTGCAAAAACAATGCATCCTTAATATGAACTCAGAGTGCAATTATCTAATCTGAAACTAGCCCTGGAAGCCGCACGTCATGAACATCAGAGATGCCTTTAAATGTCTTCAATAGAGTTATCCCAGATGTCATCACTTGTAGCAGTGAGCAGTGTGTGCTCCAGGACCTGCCTTTCAAGGTGGAGTCACTTGCTGCTGGCTTGCTCTTTAGTAAGATAAAGAAATGCAGCATTCAAACACACTTTGAACTACCTGCATGAGCAGGTGAGCTCTGATATTTCAGTTACAATCCATTGAGATACTGTAATAAACATCCTCATAAGAATACTAGCAGTTAGAAATATACAGTACTGCACTCTAATAAGCAACACAACTAATGAGCTTTGTCTCACTAGAGCTTTAACTATGTTGCCCTCAATGCCTATTCAAAATATGTTTACCTGAACTTTAGATACTTTTTAAGTGACACAAAGGTTTGGTAAAGTACAGAATAGGTGGAAGTAGATACTATTCAATTCAGGCGTTTGTTCATTTGTGTGTATATGTGGTGGTAGTGCTTAGAGCAGTGGTCCCCAAACTGTGGAGTGCTCCCCCTAGGGGTGTGTGGAGGAACATTTGGGGGTGCATGCAGCAGGCCTTGGGCCTGCTCCCACATGGAGGGGGGAGCACCACCCAGCTCCACTCTGCCCCCAGCCCAGCCCAGCCCCTCTCTGCCCCCAGCCGAGCTCTGGCCCTGACCCCAGCTCCGTCCCCTGCGCCACACCCAGCCCAGCTCCACCCTCATTCCCTCTCCAACTCTAGGCCAGCTCTGCGTCTAGCTCCAGCTCCTCTCCCATCCCCAGTTCTACCCCCAGCTCCACCTTCAGCCAAAACTACTCTAGTGAGGAAGCCTTGGTTGTGTAGTAATCAAGGGTGCGGGGGGCAAGGGCAGATTCCATTACTGGTCGGGGGCGTGGTGGGGTGACAGGAAAAGTTTGGGCAACACTGGCTTAGAGGCAGCAGCCAAGACTGGGGCCCCATTGTGTTAGTCGTTGTACGAACAAGCCAGAACCTGTCCCACTTCACACTACATTCATTTCCGTTGTACAAAACCAGAGGAGCAGGAAGGATTTGTGCTGGGGACCAATGTTTTGCAAGGAGGTGTTGTGTACCCTGCTCCATGCCCTCTATATGGGACATGTAGTCAGTGACTTGAGTTTGAGGATCCAGAAATGATAATTTTACTACCCTTGGCCTATTCACAAACCAATCTTCATCTTCCCATAGAGAAAGCCCACACAGAACTCTGCTCTGGTAAGCAATAAGATAAGTAGCGTCCTCCTTCTGTCCCTGCTTCCTGACCTCCAGGTGCAGTGGAACTATTGTGGTTACAATGACGTCGTCTCTTAATAAAGCTGCACAGGAAGTCAGAAGATTTCACCCTGACGTGTTTGGAAAATGGAAGGAGAGTATTTAATGAATATCATATTAGCATTTCTAAAAATATATATATGTGGGCATTAATTCTTTCTTTTGATAAAGGCCAAGTTCTTCCCTAGGTTTCATATATAAGGCTTGCATTGACTTCCTATTGAATACGTTCATGCATTTGAGAACATAAATCTGTCTCTTACACACTGAAAAATAACCGAAGGACCTAATAATGTCCTAGCAGCTTCCTTTTCATTTGCCAGAAGTATCACACTGTCTGCCACTTCAAAGGGATTAAGATTTCAGAGCTTCTTTCAGTTTCATAATTCCTGTTGTGAAATTTTCGTTCAGAAAATAATCTGCTCTGTACATGACTAGTCAGTATAACATATTTTTAGTTGCAAACCTTGTTGGAGGTGGTTGTGATGCAGCAGGTTTTAATCTCATATTAGAACAAAGTAATCACTCACTTTCCTAAATGGAAGAGATTGTTAGAGATGGAGCCTCTTTTCTATTTAAAAATAACATTTCTTTATTTCAGTTTTAAAGCACGTAGAGGGCTGATCACCAATTTATATGCAGGCCTTGCTCTTGTCTTCAAACTCAGATATATAGCTATACATCTTATATATAAAATCACATGCATGCTTGAGTCTGATTTAATTATGCTGGTATTTCAATGTTTTCATATTGATGATTACCTTGAAAGCAAATAACAATACCTTCTGTCTATTCAAGGACATGGCCTGTAAAATTACTGTCCATTTGGGGGACAACAAATGGAGAAGTTTTAATGATTTAAAACATGTTGATAATATATTATAAAATTTTAGAAATTAGCTGATAATTATTATTATTGTTTCAGACAATACGGTATACACTTTTAGTAGTGAGGTTAATTAGCCATTGGAACAGTTTACTAACACTGCTGTGCTTGAAATCTTTAAATCAAGATTAGAGGTCTGCCATAAAGATCTACTGGAATTGTACCATAAGTTACTAGGTTTAATTCAGGAATAATTATAAAAAAAATTCTGTGCCCTTTGTTATCATAATGGTCCCTTTTGAACTTAAAATCTGTGAAATTATGAACTGAGAAATAAAACTTGTTTTGCCCAATTATAGACAGTGTGTGTAGAAAGATTAGCTGACCTTACACAACAGTTTGCAATGGATGGCATTCTACTGGAAAACCCACATGAAATTTTATGTTCTTAATTGGTTACTTAAAATTAACTGTGAATTTGAAAAATATGAATATAAGCAATTCTTCCTTTGCCAAGTGCTCATGGGAGGTAAATGTTGCTTGTTACAAATGTTGTAAACCTCATCACCGTGGAATGATTAACATTTGATACTTTTCATGGCTCCTGTTATGTGAATGGTACTTTAAAAATGTCACATTTTTTGCAAATCTAAAAGCAAAGACCATGTTTTGAAACATGAGATGAAATCCTGGCTCCACTGAAGTCAGAGTTTTTCCATTGATTTCACTTTCATAATCCTCTAAAATGAGGATTAATTGATTCATTAAATAATTGATTCATTACTACTAGAATGCTGTGAAGTTGTGAAACATTTTGTAAGCCTTTGAGCAGGAATTGAAGCATACAGTAAATGAATGTATAGAAAATGAAAGATATCATGCTATATGCACTTTTGAGTGCAAAATCTATTTACTGACTCCTCCTGTCACCAGTGATTTTATGAGGACATTTTAACCACCTCAGATATTATCATAGATAATTTTGCTGGTTTTTGTGATATAAGAAGGGATCATTGTGCGTGTGAGCATAGTAAGGGGCTTCTAGACTTAACAGATTAAATCTTGTCCTAGACACACACATTTATTGTGTGTCAAACATATCAAGGTTAATTACTTCACAACCATGGAAACATCTGTGAGAATCTGTGTGGCCAATTTCGGTCAGCCAAGCTAATTATCTAAGTTTGGCTTGTTACCCAGACAAGGTGGATAACGTGCCTAGTCTTGCAAGAAGTGTTATTGGGTCTTTAATGACCATGACCAGCCAGGATGTTTATTTTCAGTTTTACCCAAAGAGGGTGCCAATATAGGACATTTGTTCAATAATGACTTGGAGTGAAGATTCACAGCTACTTAATTGCCTTTTTATATGGCACCAGCAGGGTCTACATGGGACAGTTGGAGTGCAACACAGTAGAGTGCCTTACAAATCACACCCCTTTAGGGCACTTTGCACCATGTAAACAAGCTCTAGTTGGCTTAAGAGATGCCCCATTCAGATCTTGATCCAACCTAGCCCTGCTTAGCTAGATCACAGCATAAGATTTGGTTGCAGATGTCTTCTCAATGGGAAGTATGGATAGATGAGCAACTCTAGGCTGGGATTTCGCTGACACTGCCACTTGTGGAAAGTATTACAGTACTTACCTTTAGCTAAGTCTGCATTCATATCAGATAGTTAAAAACAATCCCCCTGTTCATTCATTTGGAATAATTCATTAACTCAAACGTTTCAGCTGTGATTGTGTAATGATCCATTGCTGGTGTGCATTTAGAGATCGCTGTTGCTGGTCAACTAAATATATGCAGCCCTGGGAATACAGGGGTCTTGCAACTTTTGGCTCCAAAATGTCAGGTCTCTCCCCAGTGGAAGATGGAGTGGCTCCACTAGTTCATTCAGTCAAAATGGGCAAATGTGGTTACATGAATTCTTCACAACTGATGTTTGTGGCCCTGTTTCAGGAGAGCATCCATGTTCCAGAACAGCTCTTAAGCAGGTGCTTAACATAAATATATAACATGCAACTTTAGAACATGAGCTGATCTAGTAAACTAATTTCTTTATATGATTTTGAAATGATGTAAATTTCAATTAAACCAGAATATAATAATCATAGTACAATAATTTTTCTTAACTTGACCAAAAAAAACCCAAACGATGCTCTAATAACTGTTGCTGGACTCTAGCTGCAAAATGTAAATCCAGATTTTGAAACCCTAAACATGCAGGGGCTGTTTCAATTTGAGGTTTAGGTTCAACCAGTTATAGAGATAGAAAATAGCTGCAGAATTAGGGTTTGGATTCCTAACGGCCTCTTCCCCAGGTTTGGGGGTAAGCAAATGTTTAGGGTTTTAGTTTAGGATTGGGCTTACCGCTAGCAGTAGAATTAGTATATTAATGAGCTTCTGTAGTGTTATATTTTATCATTTTTACTGTGAACTGTGTTTATCTTAACATACATTCTAAACTAAAGTGTTTATTGCATTGAAAATAAAATAATTTTGAATTATTGATGGCGTATTTGATGTTTACTTGATATATTGAGCTGTTCTGTAAACACCTAACTTCAGACATTTGTGTACTTTCAGTGAAAGCAGGAACTGTGACTGCATGCATAAGTCAAGTACAATGTATTGTTAAAGTTATTATATTCTAAGGACACATGGAGATGAATTTAGTATGTTGCACAAGAGAATTGCTTAAGGCTGATTTGTTTCTTGTGACATGCACAGAAATCCCCCTGATACAGAATACGTTCTTCATGATGACATTTGAAAGAGGACAGTGACACTGAAGCACCTCGTGATTTGCTGTTACTGCTGTACAGCTTTATTATAAAATGTATTTGTGCATGCTTGGAAGCTGCATTCAGAGGTGATTAAAGCATATTCACTAGGGAATGTTTTCATGGAAAAAATATATTTTCATTAGTTCAGAAAAGCTACCCCAGGGAACATCTATAATGGGATGCAGGGAGGGGGAATCTCTGGAAAGGATGCCTTTCTCAAATTAGGGTGGAAAAGGAAGCTTAATAGAGAATGCACTGAATATATTTGTAATGGTTGTACATTCCCAAACTTAGCTCCAGTAATTTTGACTTATTTTAAATGTGGATTCAAACCAAACCTCAGGAACAGGACAGTCCTGAATTTTGAAGATGTTCAGAATCTACACCTAGATCCAGATCCAAATTTCAACACTGGCTACTCTCTCTGTAATATGCCAAGCTAAAACCCTGGTTTCAGCCCGTGAACTCTGGGGTGCCTTCAAAATCCAGATCTGATATTTCATCTTAATAGATTGCAAAATGATTTACAAACATTGGCAAACCAATGCAGACTTACAGCAGTAGAGATCAGGAGGCCTACAACACCTGATTGAAAGTGAAGAAGGAATGTAGCTTAAATGAGTCGGAATTTGTCCAGGAGCCCATTGCTGCTGTGAAAAGTCTCATAGAATCTTTAGAGACCACAGTAAAGTAAGGACTTGTTAATTACTTCACCGAAAAACAGAACTTCCAGTAAGATAGTTACCACTAACATTTTGTTGTGATACTCATAATGAAAATAGCACAGTTACACTTCGGTTGTGCCTATCAACAGTGGGTCTCAAAGGATTTTTACAAATGTTAATTAATGAATCCTTACAATGCCCCAGGAGTATTAATCTCCCCCATTTTTGACAGGGTGATTAATGCATAATAATTAATTAACGGGTCCCAGATCACACAGCAAGACATCAGCTTTGCTTGGAATAGAACACACATCTCCTGACTCCCTGCCCTGTGTTCTACATACTGGACATATTCTTTCCACCTATTAGTTCAATACAGGGTTAGGGGAAGAACATAATTTGCTGCAGCATGTGGGTATTGCATTAAGGTCTCTGTAGCGGGGTGATTACCCTGCTCCTGTCTGAAGGGCTTAAAACAGCCCTGGAAAAAGGTTGTGGCTTGAAAGCTACAGCTCTAAAAGCTGGGCTGATAGGGGAAGTGGCCACAGGTGGGCCACACCCGGCTGGTATAAAGAGGCTGGGAGCCAGGCACTCAGCAGTCTCCTTCTGGCTGTAGAGGGAGATGGGCCTGGCTGCATGGAACTAGAGACAGGCTACCTGACTGGAGCAGGGTTGGGGAGCTCCAGCCTGGAAAGCCCCAGGCTGTGACCTAGCAGAAGGCCAAGGGGTACTGGGGGTTGCAGGGGGCAGCCCAGGGGTAGGCCAAGGCAGCAGGTCCAAACCCTCCTTGCTACTGATGAGTAGGCTGATACTGCAGTCTGCCCCAAGGCATGGGGCTAGATGCGTGGCAGTAGCCTTATACTGAGGTGAGGTGGGAATAGTGGATGGGGGTTCCCTGGGGAGGGGAGACCCTAAGAGAGAGGGGTTATTGCCAGGGAGCAGCACCCCAGGTAAAAGGGCACTGGGTCCAGGGAGGGACATAGGGGCCAGAGTACAGGTGGATCACTGGGCTGCAGAGGGTGCTCTAGAGGCTGGAAATTGAGCTAATTCCCAGAACAGACCAGCAGGAGGTGCTGCAGGGGCGAGTCCTCTTGTCTACGTTCTCCCATTCGAGTATTGGCTCAAATCAACCTTGCTGAGATTGGGATAAAGATTGGTCGTGATTAGTAGCAGGCCATGTTTTCATAGCATATTAACTTAATATTTTTGATATTTGCATCCAACATAAGCACATGAAGCAAATTCATCTCTGGTGTAATGCCATTGCCAATGATAAACATAATCTACAGAGTCTGTTTTTAGTTTTAAAATTAAAAGCAACAGGAGGATTACTTCCCTCTCTTCGAGTTAAATCTAGATAAATAAGACATTCTCCTAAAATGAGAAATTCCAGTGGTAGATATTGGCAACAATGCAGCCACAAAAGAAACTGATGTTTCTCTGCCTGCCAGTACACGCTGAATTTGAAACCTGAAGTTGATCAATCTTTTGTTGTTCCACCTTTTTTCCCCTCCTTTTTTTTTTTTTTTTTTTTTTAGGCAGGCCAGTAAAAGATAAGGTTCTGAAGTTTGTTGTCAATTCTGTAGGACATAAGGAGATTTTGGGGTAGAAACAGACCTTATGTAGACAGAAAATTCAACCATCATAATTTCCAAGAGACCCATAGGACCTTTGGAATAGTTTGAGTCCCCAATCTATCTGTGACAGAGCACAAAGATTCTGAGTTAGGGCATGTCTACGCTGCAATAAACAACCTGCGGTTGGTCCATGCCAGCTGGCTTGGGCTAAGGGGCTGTTTAATTGTGGTGTAGACATTGAGCCTTGGTCTGGAGTCCAGACTCTAGGATCTTGTGAGCCCTGCAAGCTCAGGTCAGCTGGCACAGGCCAGCCATGGGTGTCTAAGTGCAGTGTAGACATGCCCTTTATGTCTAAACCCAAACCCTGTCTGAGATTTGGTGTCACTGTGTTTAATTTAAAACACAATACCCACCCCATCTTAAGCTTTTTGCCTTAACTTTGGCTCTTTCTAGGGTGTCCTGAGCTTAGGGTTGCCCAACAGATGAGCCTGGTATTCCTATACAGGGTCTAAATCTTCCAGGGGGAGGGATAACTCAGTGGCTTGAGCATTGGCCTACTAAACCCAGGATTGTGAGTTCAATTCTTGAGGGATGAGGGGCAAAAATCAGTACTTGGTCCTGTTAGCAAAGGCAGGGGGCTGGACTCAATGACCCTTCAGGGCCCCTCCAGCTCTATGAGATAGGTATATCTCCAGACATGCTGCAGTCCTGCTAGAGCCAATGCTTGACTGGAGAAAATATGCATATGGAAGTGTTGCTTCTCACTGAAAGCAATTATGATCAAAGAGCATCACATCAGTTCCAGATAACAGATTCTGAACAATTTCATTTAGCCTCAGAAATTTAGCTCACTAATACTATACCTAAAATGGGTAGTTATTAAAATCAAATACTGTAATTTAGCATTTTTACTCTAGAAACTCCATTCACAATTATTTTCAGGCCCAGTATCAACTATCTATATAAATTCTATCATCATAATTTGAGTGCCTCACAAAGATTAGTGTATTTACAATAACCTTATGTGGTAGGGAAGTGTTAACTTTTACACATGGGAAACTGAGGCCCTGATACAAAGTCCTCTGACTTTGGTAAACCCATAGAGATTAATGCTCTGACTGACTTCAGTGGGATATGTGCTTTGAATAGGAATGGGATTGCTCACATGTTTTAAATTAATCATGTGTTTAAGTGCATTGCTGAATCAAGGTTTAAGTGTTGAAGATCACTCAAAGTTTTATGGCAGAATTAGGAAGGAATTCAGCCCAAATTTCTTGCTTCGTAGTTTGCCACAAAATCATCTTTCCTCAAAAGATGCCTAATAATTTTACTTTGCAGTGTACTTGTACCCATTTTGGTCCCAGGATATTGGTCCAATAAAAGATATTACCTTACCCACCTTGTCTCTGTCTTGATTTTAGTGTAATTTGATTTCATCGTTGAGCATTTACACAGTCAGTTTAGCACAAAGCAATGAAGAAGTCTGAGTTAGAAGATAATTTAATTGGCAAACTAAGCCAAAAGATCACATGTAACCTTTATAGAATTAAGGGCCTGCTTGACTTTCATATGTTCTTTATTCAGAATGTTTAATTAAACAGTAGAATATCATCAAGCAGCAGTTACATCAATCTCCTCAATCCCATTTACTAAATTGTGGATAAACCTGATGGATTAGTCTTTTACATTTCACCTTATTGATCCTGGTTCAAATAACTCATAGATCAGAATACTCCAAAGTTAACATTTGGTAAAATATGCAACAATGTCATTTAACTTAGCTTTTAAAGGCTGGTTGAATAATTGTATAAAGTTCCACACTTCTTTGTATGCCATGCACATCTAATGACCGGCTCAATTTGGCCATTAGGACACTCCAAAGTGAACGTGAATTGGTCTCTCTAGAACAAGGTGCAAACAAATATTCCCTATAAGACAGTGCTCTTGTAGTGTGTCATCCATTTATTGTAAAGCCACAAGTAAAATGAAATGGTGATGGAAAAAGGCATATTGCTTTGAGAGTATTTATTTAGCTTCCTGCCAAAGAGCGGAAAATCGTTTTTCATCTGTGGAAGGTACAAAATGTATAGTGCCTAGAGATCCAACAGTGTCATTGAAATAAAACTGTATACCAGATTCTTGGCGAACAGCTGCTTTATTAGATGAAGGTGATAATCTCTGTGTAGTTAATGTTGCAACCAAGTTCCATGGTAATCCCTGACTGTATTATTTATTAATTTTTGCTTAGGAAAATCAGTTTGCTCTGAAAGCTAAACTTTTCTACAAAGTTTAAAGAAAACTGGTTGACCTTTTTAACCTATAGGATATTAAAATATTGCTTCAATTTGAAATGTCTTAATGTTTCCTTGAGTTCCTTTAGCTGAAAAATATATCATTACTTACCCTTCATATTTCCCTTATAGTTAAATCTCCTCAATCTTGTGCATAGGTAATATTTTTTAAAAATAGGTATAATTAAGCACATTAATGATTGTTATATGTAAGCCAAACTGTTGTGGGGCTTGATTTTTCATCCCTGTGGTTCTTATTGACTTAATTTGGGAGTTGTGGTTGCTTGATACTGCTAAAAATCAGCCCCATAGGATATAGTCAGGTTTTAGAACTCTGTGTGAAGAGCTGTTCTGCTAACCAAATGATTCTCAGAACTACTTAGCAAGAGAAAGGGCTCTGCTAGGTAACTGAGCAAGAGGAAGAAATAGGAAGTCCTACTGGAAGAAGCTTTGTGAGTAAATGACCCTGAGAGGAAGTTTTGAGGGAAGGTCCATGGAGAGCTGTTTTGGGGTACAGTCCTCCCTCTGTGTTGTTACATGTGGTGATTTTTCTAAAGCCACAGAATAAAGGCAAATCCCAGGAGGAGTAAAGGTTTGAACCAAGATCGTCTTGTGTGTGTTGTGCACAGGAACAGTGTACTGGATGCCACTGACAACCAGCTGAGCCTGACATGCATTCCCATGTGCATATCATCCTCTTGCTCTGCTTGCTGCACTGGCTCCTCATTAAACTCAGAGTCCCATCTTAGGTCTCTGTTGTGATATTTGAAGTCTGCCATGGGAGTGCCCCCTAACTGTCTGGGAGACAGCCACTGACTCAGCAACCATGACGTGTCGTGACTGCTACAGTCTACAGGAGCAATAAATCTATCTGTTCCTAGACGGAGACGTGAGCACAAGAAATATCCTATAGTGAGTAGAGGTAGCTTTGAGTGAACGTTAGGTTGCTCTGTAGCTAACAGAGAGCTTCCTTAAACTCAGGTCACAGAATGCTATGTTTTTGGAGCTGTAGAAGCAGAACAGCTCAGCAGGTGCGAATGGTTCATGTAGTTATTGTCTTCTTTGTTTATTTATAACAGTGGTTTTCAACCTCTTTTCATTTGTGGACCCCTAAAGAATTTTGAATGGAGGTGTGGACCCCTTTGGAAATTTTTGACCATAGTTTGCAGACCCCCAGGGGTCCGCTGACTCCAGGTTGAAAACCACTAACTTATAGGAATGGATTTGTTGTGGGACAGCACTTAACTGTCTTAGTCTGTATGAAAAAAGTTAGTCGAGCTGTTCATGAGATGCAGGGTTTGAGTAAATCCATTCTCTAGAGCTCTGTAGTTTAAAGTTCGTACCAGAGTTCCATTATACATTCTTTTTTCATTCTCCTTATAACTTGAAATGCATTTACACATATATATGTAAAGTGTGTGTGTATATATAATATATATATAGCTATACTGCTGCACACTTTTTTGGAAAGTTTGAAGGTGATTCATCAAACTCTTTAAGTTATGGATACTTTAAAATGACACTTAATTTTTTTTACTCAGGGTCTGTTTTGGGGATCCTCTAAAATAAAGCTTAATTGTAACACTTCAAAAGCTATACAGAGTTAATATAATTAAAATTTAGTGCATAGATTAATTAAAACTTGTAAACTGCAGAGGGCAGTACAAAGGATGATACCCTGGATAGCTGTTTAACCCATGCAACTCTAAAGCATTGCAGGGCAGACAGAGCAAGTGAGAACTAGAAACTCAGATCCTGGCACCAGTGTTAAGAGAAATTTACTTCTATTTAATTGAAGAGAAAAGTCAGTTTATACTAATTTTCCAGACCATGTTAT
Source organism: Gopherus flavomarginatus (assembly GCF_025201925.1). NCBI lineage: Eukaryota > Metazoa > Chordata > Testudines > Testudinidae > Gopherus > Gopherus flavomarginatus. Next base: position 267,220,662 of record NC_066618.1, read on the forward strand.
ACTTTTCTTTGTATCCAGTTTTACCACCCCATATACATCAATAACTCCCATTGGTATCATTGGGAGTTGTGGCTGTGGGTCTGATTCTACGTAAGACCCACAGCCACGATAAGAACATGAGAATGGCTTACTGGGTCAGATGAATGGTTCATCTAGCCCAGTATCCTATCTTCCCACAGTGGCCAATGCCAGGTGCTTCAGAGAGAATGAACAGAACAGGTAATCATCAAATGATCCATCCCCTGTCGCCCATTCCCAGCTTCTGGCAAACAGGCTAGGGATACTTCAGAGCATGGTTTTTGCATCTCTGTCCATCCTGGCTAATAGCCATTAATAGACCTAATTTATGATAGTTACCAGGTGACTTACCTATTCTTACATCTTGTGTGTAGTACAAAGACTGGCTCAGGTTCTGCAAGATCTCAGTAAACATGGTGATAAATAGCTAGACAGGTGTTTAATAATGGTCTGTATTAAGGTATGATATGATTTCAGAAGGCCTGATCTTGAGAGCCTTAAAGACACTCAGCACAAAGCGGGAGGTACTGAGCACCTTGCAAATCAGGCCCACTGGAATCCTGACACCATGCCTTACTGAAGAGTAAAGTTAAACAGAAGCAATGTTTAATAAATCATCAATCTCAAAATGAATTCAGAAAATGTTCCCACTTGTAAAATAAAACCACATGCTGCTGATGTTGATCTTTCTGCTTTGATGTAAAGTAGCTGTTATGAATGATGTGTGTTGACTGTCAAAAGTGGTTTGTATGAGACGAATTTGAGTAAAGAGGCAGCCTCACTAATGAAAGGAAGCTCTTTTAGATGGTATCTGTATGTGCAACAAACTTTCTTTTTTAGAGTCAAGGTGACTCACTGAAACTGGAAATTTCAATGCAGAAAGATTCCAGAAAGTCAATGAAGATGCATTGTTTTCTTTTTGAGTTCAGAGTTGCATGTCACACTGCCTTTTCCTCCATTTTCCTACCTAATCCCTTTTTAATAACTATGGGTTCGATCTAGTTCAGCCCTGTGTGAGTGGCTACACTAGGAGGAAAGGAAAGAGGATGACTTCCTCCTCAAAGTGAAAGGAGCTACAATATTCTCCAAACTTGATTCCTCCAATGAATTCCGGAAAATTCCTTTAGCCAAAGAATTCTAAACTGACTACATTTATCACATCGTTTGGGAGATTTTGCTTTTGAAGATTACCTTTTGGGATTACCAGAAATTTTCCAAAAAAAGGTGGCAGAATTGTTAACCAAAAGAAATGGAGTTGTAGTTTTCATGGACAATATTTTTATATATGGGTTTTTAATAGAAGAACACAACAAAATCCTCAACAAAGTCCTAAGTCTGATCAGTTGTGGAATGAAACTACACAAGGAAAAGTGTTTTTTCTGCCTACCTGAATTAAGTTTTTGGGACAGATAATAAACAAAGATGGAATCAGTCCTATCCTTGAGAAAGTAAAAGCAATTTGAGAATTGACTGCACCAATGAATGTACCAGAATTGAGACGTGTACTGGGAATGGTGAATTACCTTGGTAGGTACTTCGAATACCTTTCTATAGTGACAAAACCACTGAATGAACTGTTAAAGTCCAACACATCTTGCTTATGGGTGTCAGTTCAAGACAAAAAGATAAAGGAAAATATTTCAACCACTTCAAATCTCAATTACTATGATGTGAACAAACCACACTGGTCAGTGTGGATGCAAACATCTATGGCAAAGGTAGGCAAACTACGGCCCATGGGCCACATCCAGCCTGTGGGACCCTCCTGCCCAGCCCCTGAGCTCTTCCCCCAGGAGGCTTGCCGCTGGTGCAATGCTCTGTGCTGCTAGCTCCTGGGGCAATGCAGCTGCAGAGTTTGGCCTGACCTGGTGATTTGTGCTGTGCAGCATGGCTGTAGTGCCGCCAGCCACCGGTGCTCCAGGCAGTGCGGTAAGGGGGCAGGGAGTGGGAGGGGCGGGGGGTTGAATAGAGGGCAGGGATGTTAGGGGTGGTGGTTGGGGTTAGGGGTGTGGATAGGGGTCGGGGCGATCAGAGAGCAAGGAACAGGAGGGTTGAATGGGGGCAGGGGTTCTAGGGGAAGGGGGCAGTCAAGAAGGAGGGAGGAGTTGGATGGGGCGGCGGGGAGCAGTCAGGAGCAGTCAGGGAGTGGAGGTGGGGTGGGGGTTGGCCACACTCCCTTCCCCTAAGCAGCCCTCCATACAATTTCTGAAACCCGATGCAGCCCTCAGGCCGAAAAGTTTGCCCGCCCCTGATCTATGGCCTACGTGGTGTATTGTTGCAACAACATGGCTATGAATGGAAGCCAGCTGTATTTTGCTCTTGTACACTCTCAGAAGCAGAAGGACAATGTGCACAGATTGAACAGGAGTGCCTGGCAACCATATGGGCATATGAGAGCTTTTACCGATATCTGTGTGGATTGGATTCATTTACATTGATAACAAACCATAACAGAAAAGACCTGCGTCAAGCACCACTGAGAGGCCAACGTGTATTGCTAAGGTTAATGCAGTTTAGCCCAATTGCTAAATATGTTCCTGAGAAAAATTTAGTGGTAGCAGACACTCTGTCACTGAGACAGCATCACACTCAACTAATTGTTAGTTTGAATATGACAAAAAGGCCCTTTTAATGCCTTCAGGCCTCATTAATATTAAAGAAAAATCTGCTTTCATTTATTGCTTGTGTGACACTTCTGCATGAAATAATTTCCTGTGGCAGTTTTTGGAGAGGGTTAGTGAATGACTTCCCTGAACAAGTACACTTTTATTAAATAATTATTCATGTTCCTCGCATGTAGATCTATCCCAGCTACTCCTTAATTGGTATTTGTCTTTAAAGTAACGTGATTATGGTGACTGTTTTCAGTTGGAGGAGCAGTTCTGACTACTTCTGAGAGCAGGCACGCCCTCTTGCAGCACATCCTCACATCTTGCTGCAATAGCCGGCAGAGGTTGATATTTCACTGCACAGGTCTCAAACATGCTGCATGTGCAGCTGCAGTGTAGGGAGGAAGGCATCCTGAATGTGAAGTGCTGATGTGCATTAATGAACACACCAATTCTGTGGGCCAAAAAAGCATAGATTCAGTTAGCAAATACCTGATTGGCCAGTGGAGCACTTTGGACAGGGTTAATTTTGAAGCTGGCAACCATGAGACCTGTACCCGTGGATCTTAAAGCAAAATTTGGTCTGATGCCACTGGTATTATGTCCTGCAAGGTACAGCATTTTATACATCTCTCTGTGTTATCATGGCTTTCGCCCTTTAGGCCTTATTTTTAAAAATTGTGTTTTGTGCCCTGCACTGACTCATATATTTAGTTTCTAATCAGCACAAACAGAGTAACTACGTTAGATTCTAAGATGGGACTTTCAGCCTCTCAGATAATGTAGTTAACTTTATACTGGATGAAGCTTTTAAATGAATTAAGATTTTGTTCTGATTTTTCTGGAATCTGAGAACAGAGAAATAACATCATTAAAAATGATTGCTAGATTTGTCATCATTATTCAGGCTGCCCCCACCAGTATGAATTGTGAGATGCAGCATTTCATTTTTAGTAGAGGGTAGAGGAATACAGGAAACAATTGCAGTAATTCCACACAGCAATCAAATCATACTGAATACGTGGGCATGTTTGTATTACATGTTTTTAGATTGTCCCAGTGCATCTTTCATTATGAGGAAACCCTGTCGATAAAGCTTCTGTGTTAAGACTGCTCAACACTTCTAATCTTTTTTTTTTTAACTTAGGAAATTACACACACACACGGTGTATTAAAAACACATTATTAAGGTTGAAAGTCAAACACTCACAAGTTAGGAAACGCTCCAATTAAGGTTGACTACATCTTTAATTACATGCTCTCATGCTGCTTTTCCCTTAGGATTGCTGATAAATTCATTGATGTTTGTGAGGCCGAAATAATTTTGTGTTGCAGAAGCTCATTGCAAAAGCTAATAGGGATGTTTAATAATTTTGTATTCAGTGCACAGGTTGCATGGTGTGGAGTAAATAAGGTATGAGGGACCTTCCATTCTGTGTACTGATTGATGCAGGGGTCCTGTGGAACAAGGTGAATGAAAAATGATTTTTTTAAAAAACATTGAATTTGTTAATTTAAATTAAGAACAGGTTCATTTTTAAAATAAACCTATTTAAAATTGATAACCAATGTTAAAGTCTAATCTTATTAACTGTATATTAATATAATTTACATTATATACAGAAAATAACATTAAGCAGTACATGTTTGCTGCCAAGTGTTAAAGAAAATCAAATCACTGAGCTTGTGAAAGTTGCTGGTTAAGCATCTGGAACCAGAGTGTGTTGGACTGCTAAACTGGCTTTTACAGCAGTAGCCTCTTTTGCCAGTGTAAAGCGATTTCTTCATTTTAGTTTATGCAGCTAGTTCAGTACAATGTCTAGTTCATTTAAAGTTAAGAAACCAGTTAGGAATTGAAAAAGAGGAAAGCTTGTTTTCCTCTTCCAGCCTGTGAATAAAAACAGTGGGAGAGGATGAGATCTACAAGTTCTAAAATCTTGACGAATATGGTGACCAGAAACTATGAGTTCAATTCATTAAATACAGATAATACTTCCTTTGTTTAATAAACCAGTTAATTTACAGTGTAAAACATTTTGATAAGCTTTTTTTTTCTCATGTATCCAGCACATTTAAGGTAGTTTTATTTAATAAAAAAATGTGCCTTTTTAATTGTTTGAATTTCCATTGAAATAGAGCTTGACACAAATCAAAATGAATCATCAAGTAAATAAGAAATTATTCACCAATTTAATATAATAAAATGTAAAAATTAAAAGTCTGAATAAATGTAAGTCAAGCTATATACTTGCTTAAATAAAAGTGTATCGATATAATGTATCCCCTGGTCAGTAAAAAGAAGAACCAAATTTAGTTTAAAGGCTGTATTTAGTTTCAAATCAACATGTTTTTATGATTACCAACCAATGAAAGTCAACCTTTCTTTAGGAAAATAACTGAAGTGTACAAATGCAAAACATATTCAAGAACTATGATTTAAAAATCAAGGCTTTCTGCTTGCTGATTAGGAGCCTAAATACCTTTGAGGATCTGGGCCTAAGTGACTTGCCCAAAGTCACATAGAATCATTGAATAGTAGAACTTGACGGGACCTTAAGAAGTTATCTAGTCCGGACCCTGTGCCCAGGGCAAGAATAAGTATAGAATAAGTATAGACCATCCCTGGTGGGTGTTTGTCTAACCTGCTCTTAAAAATCTCCAATCTTGGAGGTTCCACAACCTCCCTAGGCATTTTATTCCAGTGCTTAACCACCCTGACAGGAAGTTTTTCCTAATGTCCAATCTAAACTGCCCTTGCTGCAATTTTCTGCCATTGCTTCTTGTCCTATCCTCAGAGATTAAGAAAAACAAATTTTCTCCCTCCTTCCTGGAATAATCTTTTATTTACTTGAAAACTGTTATCATGTCCTCACACAGTCTTTTCTTCAGACTAAACAAACCCATTTTTTTCATATCTTCCCTCATGGGTCATGTTTTCTAGATCTTCAGTCATTTTTGTTGCTTTTCTCTGGACTTTATCTAATTTTTCCACATCTTTCCTGAAATATGGTGCCCAGAACTATACAGAATACTCCAGTTAAGGCTTAATCAGAGCGGAGTAGAGCGATAGAATTACTTCTCGTGTCTTGCTTATAACACTCCTGGTAATACATCCCAGAATAATGTTGTTGTTTTTTTTTTTTGCAACAGTGTTACACTGTTGATTCATATTTAGCTTGCGATCCGCTATGACTCCCAGATCCCTTTCTGCAGTACTCCTTCTTAGGCAGTCATTTCCCATTTTGTATATGTGCAACTGATTGTTCCTTCCTAAATACTTTACATTTGTCCTTATTACATTTCATCCTGTTTACTTCAGACCATTTCTCCAGTTTGTCCAGATCATTTTGAATTTTAATCCTATCCTCCAAAGCACTTGCAACTCTTCCCAGCTTGGTATCATTCACAAACTTTATTAGTGTACTCCCTATGCCATTATCTAAATCATTAATTAACATATTGAACAGAACTAGACCCAGAACTGATCCCTAGGGCCCCACTTGATATGCCCTTCCAGCTGGACTGTGAAGGACTGATAACTACTTTCTGGAAATGGTTTTCCAACTAGTTATACACACACCTTATAGTAGCTCCATCTAGGTTGCATTTCCCTAGTTTGTTTATGAGACGATCATGCGAGACAGTATCTAAAGCCTTACTAAAGTCAAGATGTACCATATCTACTGCATCCCCCCCCCATTCTGAAGGCTTGTTACCCTGTCAAAACTATTAGCTTAGTTTGACATAATTTGTTCTTGACAAATGCATGGTAGCTCTTACTTATCTTAATATCTTCTAGGTGTTTGCAAATTGATTGCTTAATTATTTACTCCATTATCTTTTGGGGTACTGAAGCTAAGCTGATTGGTTTACAATTCCCCTGGTTGTCCTTATTTCCCTTTTTATAGATTGGCACTATAGTTGCTTTTCTCCAGTCCTCTGGAATTGTGCCTATCATCCATGACTTTTCAAAGATAATCACTAATGGCTCAGATATCTCCTTAGTGTCTTAAGCATTATAGGATGTTATTGGTAAAGTCATGACCTTGAACGTTGGTGTCCAAAGTATGAGGCTACTGCCCTAACCACTCAATTGTCCTTCCCCTCTGCCTGCACAGAGCTCCTTAATCAGGACATGAGAGATTGAATTTTCATGTCCTGTCCATTGTGTTATGCTATGCTCCTAAAGATTTTTATGTCTGCGGCACCCAAAAGAATTCTAGAGACTTTTGTGAAGAAAAGAGGAGGATGTGCTCCCTGATGAGTGTACAATCTCAGTGTAGATGTGAAGGTAAGAAACAGCATTACCAATGGAAGGTAACTTTAAATTGCAGATAGGAATCCACAGAAGATGGATAAGCACATGAGGCTTGATGCAAATCCATTGAGTCAATAAGAGTCCTGTTGATTCATAACCCATTGATATCGAACCTTCAAAGGGCTGCTCACATATTGTGGTGACAAGTGTGCTATAAAGACTCAGTCCTGGTAAAGGCAGTGGGAGCTTTGCTATTGAATTCAATTGGATCGAGCCCTATTTGCCTAGACGAATAATGATAGATGCACCGAATCAGGACTTCTCCCAGTGGTGCTGACCGTGCCTCTTCCCAGCTAGGACTGACTTTTCTGGGACTGTGTCATCTTGGTGCATGTACTCCCCTGTAGCAAAGAGGATGCCAGTGCCCTGAGCCATCGCAGTCTCCTCTACAAGGGGGCTTCTCCCTAGTTTCTAGGGTATTAATCTAGCCCATTGTGTATTGTAATAAGTGCATTGATAGAACAATGATAAAAGCAATTTTAATCAAAGAACTAGATGATGCAATGCATTTTTATTGCTGGGTGATCTGGTTTTCGGCTTAGTTATTGGTCTGTTCTAAAAGAATCATTATAAACTGATACCTGTAGATACCAAGAATGTGTGATCTTTAAGCGACAGATCATCCTGCTTCGCTTTTCTTCACGGAGCAGGTGTGGATCAGGAGTTATCAAGCGAGTTTTCTCAGAACTAATACCCTTCTTAAGGTGTTTTCCATTGCAGACATTCCTGTTTAGAGGGCTATTTGCAGGAAGTGCAACTGAGGTCTTGCATTATCATATGCATTTTCTGTGAAATTATAGAATAGTGTGCTTTCAAAACAGCAGCATTTTTGCTGCATTGTTTATTTCATTTCTAAGCCCTTTGGGGTTTGGGTGATGCATTGTCTTTATTGGTCTATGACTGTTTCCCTGCCTGGAGAAAGAACAAAAATGGACAGAAAGGATATTCATCCAAAGGGCAGAGTCCAGTTACATTAAATAAAATAGCCACAACTCAGAGATGAGGTTGGGAGTCAGCCAAAATCACGACGTGACATTTTTTAATAGTCGGTCCCTGTATCTGTCTTTCCATGATTTACAAAGAATGTAATTTTAACTTCCAGACTATTCACTTATTAATACTATGAAGTGAGTGCTGGTCTGACTTGATTCTAACAGTGTCAAACTAGCTCCAGATTGGAAGGCATTTTTCCTTCAGGTGTGTATTTTACTTTACCACTGGGGTAAAGTATCAGATACTGTGTAATTGGTAAGTAAATTATTATTTTTTGAGTATCTTGGCCCTTTCTGGATAATTCTGTTCCTGTAAAAAACAATCCTGCACTGGCAGGAGGATGGACTAAATTAACCAAATTACAGGAGGAGGGATAGCTCAGTGGTTTGAGCATTGGCCTACAAAACCCAGGTTTGTGAGTTCAGTCCTTGAGGGGACATGCAGAGATCTGAGGCAAAAATCAGTACTTGGTCCTGCTACTGAAGGCAGGGGGCTGGACTCAATGACCTTTCAGGGTCACTTCCAGCTCTATGAGATAGGGATATCTCCATATATGAATATGAACCTAATAGGTCTTTCCCATTCTATGCTATTTTGATCATTTTGTTTAATTTTAGTTGGTTTGGTTTACATCTCTGTTCCATTAAAACTGTTAATCTCTACTTTCTATGTGAGGTCACACTGTGAGGTATTAGATGTGATATGAGACAAATTTGACTGACTTTTGTAATGTGAGCAAATGGGTCTGAGTCACATGATGTCTTCTCTTAATTCCAGATCTCTTGGAGTTCATCTGGTGTGTAGTCAGGTGTGGTTGCTTAAGGACCAGAGTCCGACCTCATAACCCCCCCCCCCAATTTCAATATAGTTGTAACTCAGTTTTGTCCCAATATATAGGCACTAAGTGTGACCTCACAGTCATGTAAATCAGGAGTGATGCCAATGAAGTCCACAGGGTTGCACCTGTTTGACACCAATGTAACTATGATCTGAATTATGTCCATTGTCGCTTCAGTGCAAGCACAAGTCCCAGTAGCATCAGTGGGAGTTACATATTGTGGCAAATTCCTGGCACTATTATGATGGGTCTCACGCTTTCTCTTCTTTGGGGGGGGTTCAGGGCACCATTTCTTGCCCCTGAATTGGCATATTAACTGCCCCACTAGTGTCCTAGAAGAGGGAAGTGGAGAGGGAGGGACTTGGGCCCGGCCTCTACTCCAGGTCCCAACCCAGGGGCCCTGAGGATAGTGGTGAACCACTTGAACTGACGGTTCCTTCCCCTGGGCTACTTCCCTCTCCTGCCCTTCAGCTTGTGGGGGCTTTCTGCCCTCCCTCTGTACAAGCCAGGTGCCCCTTTACGTAGGATCTTGGACTTCTTAGCCCACCACAGCACTTCTCCAAACTTTCCTCTGCTTTCCTTCAAACTGTTCTCTGTTCCAACACCAGTCCTCTCTGCTCCAACTCCTTCAAACTGTTCTCTGCTCCAGCACCAATCCTTTCTGCTCCAACTCCCACACTGTCTGATTGAAGCAGGGGTTTTTATCATTTGAGGAATTGCAGGTGCTCTAATTAGCTTCAGGTGCTCTAGTTAGTCTATAGCAAACTTTCTTCCCCTTACAGGGAATAAGGCTCTCTTCTAACCCTCTCCTGCTGCCCTCTGGCCATGCTGTATCACAATATGTACTCCAGGGGAGAAGTATGCATTTACTTCTATGGCTCAGATGATGTAAGGACATTTAAAAATAGTAAGTTAAATGGATGTAAAATATAGTTCATTAATAAAATACGAGCCTCACTTCCCACAGTCTGGCCTACGTTCAAGGTCTTTCAGTTGAAATATGTTTGTTTATTCCTCTGGTATATATTTTAGTCCAGTGCGCATTTTTCTTGCTAAAAAATAGGCATTATATTTTAGATGTGCTAAACAGAATCTACTCTATTCGTAACAGTAGAATAAAAGAATTTCCTGGGCAAATAAAAAAATGACAACATTGAAACAAAGTCCACATTCTCACAATATACAAGGAACACTGTTATTTTGTAAGTGCCAAAAAATGTGCTCAGCACTGTCCTAGATACAAGTTAAAAACAGAACCTGTCCTGAGGAGTTTACGATCTCTCTTAGGTATATATTCTGGCCCCATTACCCTAGTGTCTGCGTACCTCACAATTTTTAATGTGCTAATCCTCACAGTAACCCTGTGAAATTGGGGATCCCTATTTACAGATGAGGAACTGAGGCACAGAGAATGACTTGAGCATGATCACACAGTGCCCTAACCACTGGATCAGCTCAAAAGCCCCAGTCCTCCCCTTGACTGTGTAGGCAGACCCCTGAACCAACACAGTGTCAGTTCCAGGATTGGAGTCTAAGGGCTCAGTGTCACAAACACAAATTACCCAGGGTAGCATACTCCCAGGAGGAGTTTCATTGTCTTCAGTGCCTGTGGGGCTATCTGAATAAACACTCCATAGGATTTGGAGGATTGGGCCCTAAAAAATGTTATGGCCAAATTCTGCCCTTGGAAGAGCATGCACAGATCTGAATGAAGTCAGTGGGAAACTCAGGGGCTTCATACAAGAACCGAATTTGGCCTTAAGTTTTCTCACTGAGTGTAAGAAAGAAATGTAACTGTATTTAGCTAAAATCTGTGAATTTCCATATTATTTAATTATACGGCAGCAACTAAAGCTGCTCTTGTCATAACTCTCCTACTCAGCTCTGAACCTTAAAGTTCAGAACATGAGAAGCTAGCATGAGACCTCCAAAGCTTAATTACCAGTTTAGATCTGATATCGCTGCCACCAGCCAGAAGATTCCAGTGTCTGGCTCACTCTGGTCTCCCCAAAACCTTCCCTGGGGGACCCCAAGACTCAGATTCCTTGAGTCTCACAACAAAGGGGAATAAACCATTTCCCTTCCCCCTCCTCCCCTCCAGGTGTTCCCTCCCTGGGTTCCTGGGGAGATATACAGATTCAAGCTCCGTGAATCTAAACAAAGGGATTCCACCCTCTTTACCTCCTCCCAGATTTCCCCGCCCTGGGGACCCTAGGATACTCCCTGCTTCAAGTCCTTGAAACACAAGTACTGAGAGATCTAATCTCTCTCCCCCCTCACCCAGAGGGTATGCAAAGTCAGGCTTAGTAAATTTAACACAAAGAGATTTTCCCCCTCCCTTCGTTTCTTAGCCTTAACCAGTGAAAAACACTCAAACAGGTCTTAAAAAGAAAGCTTTATATAAAAAGAATGAAAAAGGACATAAAAGGGTCTCGGTATTAAGGTGACAATATACAGGGTCAATTGCTTAAAAGAAAAATGAATAAACAGCCTTATCCAAAAAGAATACACTCCAGCAACTACACACATGTAAATGCAATAAAAAAAACCAATATAAACCTATTGTCTTACTATCCTTGTACTTACAACTTGGAAACAGAAGACTAGAAAGCCTGGAGATTCCTGTGGTCACTCTCAGAGCCGAGAAAGAGAACAGACCAAGAACAAAGGACTCACACCCAAAACTTCCCTCCACCCAGATTTGAAAAAGTCTTGTTTCCTGATTGGTCCTCTGGTCAGGTGTTGTTTGTTACCCCTTTCCAGGTGAAAGAGACATTAACCCTTAGCTATCTGTTTATGACAGCTCTAGTCATGACAGTCATATTCAATAACAGAATCCAAAGTGTATGTGTGTTGGTGGGGTGAAAGATCCATTTTATATCCACCTTTAAATCACAGCATTCTGTAGGAATATTGCAATCCAGTATATCACAGTTTCAGGGTAACTGCACTGTTTCCCACCGCCTGTTTGCCCTTCGTTTCTGGAAGCACTGTCTTTTTCGGAATCATTTTTGTTTGCAAAACTGTCTGCCTGGCTTTTTCTCTGAGTATATTATTGAAGAAGTGATGGAAATTTCAGTTTAACATATGAGCATTCTGGGATTTACATATAGAAACTTTAAACACAGAGCACTGTGTATTGCACGTGATGTGACTGAAAAGCGAACATAACTGAGTAGCTTAGCCATTTGCAAAACAGCATTTGGCAGGTGAAGAGAGGGCAAAGATCAAGACTTAGCATTAATATCTACCCTATTCCTATATAGAATTCACTAGAACTTAAAGTAAAGGGAAGCCTACTGCATGCAGTGGGGTAGGGCTGCTTGTGAGCTCTGCCCTGGACTGCATCTGCTCCACCTCATACAGCAGCCCTTAACTAACAACAGTAAGTAGACTTAGCTCAGTGGTCTCCTTGTTCTCCAGTGTGAATGCTGATCATGGAGCTCCACTTCCCGCTAGATTTTTGTGGGTGTCATAACATTTTTTCCCAGATCTGGACCTTAGCGTTTAAAATATGGGTGTTAGCATGTAAACCTTCAAGCTTAGTTACCAGCTTGGACCTGGTAATTGCTGCCACCAGTTAGGAATTATACAGTGCCTACCTCACTGTGGTCTCCCCAAAACCTTCCCTGGGGGACCCCCAGACTCAGATGCCTTGAGTCTTACAACAAAGGGAAATAACCCCCTCCCCTTGTTTCCTTGTTACTTTCTCCCAGGCTCCCCTCCCTGGATGACCCTAGGAGATTCCCTGCTTCCAGTCCTGAAAACACAAGTACCGAGAGATCTAATCTCTCTTCCCCCTCACCCAGAGGGTATGCAAAGTCAGGCTTAGTAAATCTAACACAAAGAGATTTTCCCCCCTGACTTCTTCCTCCCACCAATTCCCTGGTGAGCTGCAGACTCAATTCCCTGGAGTCCCCACTAAAGAAAAACTTCAACAGGTCTTAAAAAGAAAGCTTTATATAAAAAGAATGAAAAAGGACATAAAAGGGTCTCTGTATCAAGGTGACAATATACAGGGTCAATTGCTTAAAGGAAAAAAATGAATAAACAGCCTTATCCAAAAAGAATACAATTTAAAACATTCCAGCAACTACACACATGTAAATACAAAAGAAAACAATGTAAACCTATTGTCTTACTATCCTTGTACTTACAACTTGGAAACAGAAGATTAGAAAGCCAGGAGATAGAAAGATCACTCTCAGAGCCGAGAAAAGAACAGACCAAGAACAAAGGACTCACACCCAAAACTTCCCTCCACCCAGATTTGAAAAAGTTTTGTTTCCTGATTGGTTCTCTGGTCAGGTGTTTGGTTCCCTGTGTTAACCCTTTACAGGTAAAAGAACATTAACCCTTAGCTATCTGTTTATGACAGTGGGAGCAGGGGCAGAACTGAAGAAGGAGAAGAGGAGGGGAAGAGAGAGCGTGGCAAAGAGTGAGAGATAATGGAAAGACTGAGACAAGGAAGAAAGAGGGAACACATGGGCACGACTAGGAAGGGGGAAGAGAAGGATGAAAGGGCAGAGACTTAACAGAGGAGGGGAGGAGGAGGAGAGAAGAATCAAAGCAAAAGTATAAAGAGAAAATATTCCAAGGGCAAAATACTTTGGAGTAAATGATATTGAACAGAAACAGGACAAGAAAATTAATTTACCGGGGAGAGGGAAAAAGACAGATGTGAAAGATGTATTAAATGGGAAAATTAATAATAAATGAACTAATATTTAGGCAGTAATTAGTAAATTGGTCTAATTGTTAAAGTATTCAGTGTGTAAAAATTAGACTGAAGCAAAAGAGATGCTGGAAAAGAGGTATGGGAGGGAGGAGCGAGAAAGCAAAGACTAATAGTGACCAAGAGAGGAACAGAAAGGGAAGGAACAACAAGGGCCAGGGAGACATGGTAACAACGTTCTGTTTGAACTTGTGTGAAAATACATTCAATGTGAAGGGCACTGAATATTTTCAGTGTCTTGCTTCAGTATTTATTTTTTAAGCAAATAAATACCATTTCCCTCTATTTTGATTCATATCTCCAAGGATACAAAAAAAAAACAAATTATAGGACAATCTAAAGATGTATGTCACATTGCAGCAGTACCATCTTATCCAGAAGTCCCCTTGCAAAACCTACTGCGCTTTTCCAAGATCAGAAAGATTGGGTCCTGTGAGATTTCACCTTTGACGGAACAGGGCACTCATAAGCATCGCACGTTTGAAAACAGGTCTGGTTTTGTAGGAACGCTGAAAATCTCAGTGGATAGTACTCTTGCAAAGCTCTCTCTGGGCACAAAGTACTGAATTCATTCTGCCCTTCTAAAAATGTCATGAGGTTTTCCTCAGTGATTACTGTAGGTCTAATTTTTGGAAATCTACCTTTTAATACAATTACTGATATTTTTCTTGATCTATTATTGGAAAGCAGCTTTTGCACTTTGACCATTTTAAAGAAACCTTCAAATATCTGTTCAGTAAAAGGGTATACTTTAAGTATCATAACAACCCATGTATCATGTGATACCAATGATATTGCTGCAATACAAAACCCCTTATTAAAGGAACACAATAACATGCAATATGAGCTCCAGTTCCATCACCATTGTTGTGGTGTGAAAAGTATTCTTTTTGGAGTTGATTTCTTATTAGACTTGATTTTTTTTTTAAATATGCAGTGAACATTTATTCATTTATGAAACTAAATGGGATGATGGAGGAAGTGAAGTACCTGAAAAGTAGATGGTGTATGTCTGTTGTAGGGTAGTTTTCAATGAAGTAGCATCTTTCTAATCTGGTTTTCTCAAATACACTTATGCACATGCATTTTCTTCGAAGTGTGTAAGGGGTTGCAAGAGTGGGGCCCTATTGCTAATTCTTAAAAATTAGTACCATAATTCTTACTCGGTCTTTGAGTTTTAATGGAAATTAATTAAGCTCTGGTCAACTTCGGTGTTGACTTTAAATGACTATTATTGCTTATGAAAAAATTATTAAATGCACAATGGTTCAAACAAATAGCAGGCCCTATGTCTGGAATGCTGTTTTAGGGCCAATCCTGAAAGGTATTATGTTGTGCCTTGTACTCCTATTGAAGTCAATAGGAATTGCCTCAGCAACGCCAAGGAGGTGCTCAGTACTTGGCAGGATCTGACTCTCCAGTACTGAGTCTCCTGTGAATCCCAAATTCCTTCCTCACAAGCCATTTCCATTGCCTCCAAATAAAACCTTCATCTGACATGAAAACAATGCTTATCCTTAATTCCATAGAATGTTCTTCCCCTAACCAAAACTCAAAGCATTCAAGTATCTACTCAAAACCACATCCATTTCTTCTTTGAACATGAGATTAATCCTTCTGTGGGCAAGAAGGATGCCTGTCTAATGGTTATATTTGCCATCTACTTGTAACCACACACACTCCTCCGGGACACTGCAAATCAGTACTGCACTGTCTGATAGTTTAAAATACTCTTTATTGGGTTTTGATTTTTAATTCCACAGACACATCAGTCCAAATAGTAGCACAGCTATTTTGTTAGGGTTTAAGCCTTTCCTGCACACACGTTGCCTCATTTAATCTGCTGTATTCAGCTCAGAGTTAAATGAAATAATAGTATATGACACATATTAATGTAGATATTATTTCAAGTAACTGGGGGTGACTTCAGTGATAATATCCACAGTCTCTTGTGGTGATTGGTTCATCTAATAATAATTGTTTTGAACATTGACCTCAAGATTGTTTTGTGTTTTGGATATTCCTGTATTATTTTGTTATGTTTTAAAAATATGACAATTTTGTCTAATCTATGGTATCTTTGTCTATCTCTAGCTACCTGTCTGTCCCATCTATCCAGATAGATTAAAAACACAAACATCTGGTTAGTATATTCTTTGCTGGCATGACTCCATAAGATAGCTGATAAATCAGCTGTATACACATGTATCTGCACAGGGGGAAAAAAGGGAAGTTGTGCTACATTTTGAAGCATGCAAAGCAGAAGGTGTAAACGGGATTCAGAGAGGTATAGAGAAGATTTCATTATGGGAAGAGATTGAAAAGAGTGGGTATATTTAGTTTATAAAAAGAAACAAGAGTGGGCAAACTATAGAAAGAGAGAGAGAGAGAAAGAAGGTGAGTGAGACAATATCTTTTACTGGACAGACATTGGTCGAATAAAAGATATTATTTCACCACCTTGTCCCTAATATCTAGGGCCCAACACAGCTACAACAACACTGCATGGACAAAATATAGTTGTAAAAATAAATGATATGGTAGGAGGTAAATGAATCCTCCTATTACATGCAATACTAAAAGAAGGGATATTTAATAAAATTGAAAGATGGTAAATTCAAACCTATTAAACTTTTTACACAATATGTAATTAACATATGGAACTCATTCCCACATGACGTAATTGAGGCCAAATGTGTAGTAGATTTTGAAAAGGATTTTATGTGCTGATAGAGAATGAAACAATCATTTTATTAGAAGGGTTTTAAAAGTTCTTTTTTATAAAAGACAGGGTATAAATCCTCAAGGTTCAGATAATAAACCAACCACTAACTGACAAACATTTGGAAGAAATTCTTCGTGTTGGCTGGTTAATTTCATAATTGTCCTATCTATGGTTTCCTACCCCTTTCTTTGTGAACAGCTAGCATTTTCCTCTATAAAAGATCAAATATTGGATTAAACAGATCACTGGTCTTATCCAGTATGGCAATTCCTATATTTCTAGAAGGTGTTTCAAGTGGAACCTTCATTCACTAGAAGGAATGGGACTAATTATGAACACAAAGCAAGTCCAAGAAAAAATGGGAAAATATCATGTTCATAACAATTGTAATTGGTGTACCACTGATGTATGGTTCTGGTGGTGCATAAAGTATGGATAAAACAACATAAGTACTGGATGTGTTTTGCTTAGCATGATGGACAGACACATCCACTTAAGAGAAATGGTAGTCTATTTCAGCAATCATATGAAAGTAGCTCAACACTACTTAGAAGAACATCTTTACATTTTGCAGTCATTGTGCTTTAATCCCAGTAATGAATAGGAATGTTAATTGTGTTAGTGATTATATTAGTAAGCTCTGCTGAAACAATATCGGTGAGTTTTTCTTATTTTATTTTGTTTGCACTAACTATTAAATTTACGTACCTGAGCAACCTTATGGGTAATGACATCTAAAAATGCAATTTAGACATAACCTTGCAACTTCATACCAGAATAGCTCTTTGGGACAGGGAGTATCTTTTGTTCTGTGTTTCTACAGGGCCTCGTGCAATGGGGTGCCAGCTCATGACTCTGGCTTCTAGGGCTATGATAACATTAATAATAATAGAAGATACTTCTTGGTAGAACAGGGAGCTCATTTACATGAATTTATCTCCTCGTTCTACCCTGAACATATCTAAAAATCCAGGCTGTGGAGTTGCTCCCTTGTATCAGAGTGGTAGCCATGTTAGTCTGTATCAGGAACGAGGAGTACTTATGGCAACTTAGAGACTAAAATTTATTTGAGCATAAGCTTTTGTGAGCATGCAGTGGAAAATACAGTAGGAAGATATATATATATATATATATATATATATATATATACATATATATATATATATATACACACACACACACAGAGAACATGAAAAATGGGTGTTGCCATATCCACTATAACGAGAGTGATCAGTTAAGATGAGCTGTTATCTCGTTATAGTGGGTATGGCAACACCCATTTTTTCATAGTCTCTGGGTGTATGTATATATATGTGTATGTATATACACACACACACATATACATATATATCTTCCTACTATATTTTCCACTGCATGCATCCGATGAAGTGGGTCTTAGCTCACAAAAGCTTATGCTCAAATAAATGTGTTAATCTCTAAGGTGCCACAAGTACTCCTTGTTCTTTTTGCTCCCTTGTATGTTGTTCTGAACTCTTCCTGGCTGCTCTTGTGGGGACATTAGACACACCTCTGGGTTCCTACCCCACTGGAGGAAGCTCCAAGGCTGGCCTGAAGACAGTGCAGAAGTGAGGGTGGCAATCCCACGATCCTCCCCTACAACAGCTTTTTTGACCCCCTGCAATCCCTTTTGGGTCAGGACTCCCATGGTTATAACATTGTGAAATTTCAGATGTAAACATCTGAAACCATGAAATTGACTAATATTAAAATATTATGGCCATGAAATTGACTAAAATGGCCTGTGAATTTGGTAATAATAATTAATAAATAATATATTAATCTGTGGTGAATCCTGGCCCTATTGCAGGCAAAGGGAGTTTTGCCATTGACTTGAATGGGGCCAGGATTGCTTTACTATTACCTACAGCCTCCCTGGGCTGTATTCTCACACTTCAATATATATTCATTAAATCTCTTTGGCCTTTTTGTATGAACTGTCTAATGGGATCAATGGTTTCATGAGATTGAGTTGCAAACTTGTCCCAAATCCTGTTCACTTTCTTTCATTAAATTTCTTATTGATGAAATGCTGGGTTGAAAAGTACAAAGAAGTACATTCTTTGCTAGATTTTCATATGGAAAATATAGCCTGGTAATTCCAGAGAGGTCTATACAATCACAAGACTAGTCATGCATGTGCTTTACCATTCTGCAAACTAGCTTGATGCAAGTTAAGATACATAGGATGTTCAGGTAGATTTGAAAAGGCAATTGAGAGTAACATATCCTTGAGCTTGATATTATTATAGAGGATTTTATGTGGAGTAGACGTTCTAGCATCTAAAATAAAACAGAAATTTTTTCTTTAGCATGAAAGTGCAGTGGATCAGATTACGTAGACTTGGACTGATTTCTTGCTCTAGATTTCCATGTCTCCATTTCTTGTTCTAGATTTCACTTTAAGTAGTGGAAATACCACCAGGAAGTATTTTGCCTTTTTGTTTTAAGAAAAAGAAATCTGAGTGAACCTGATTTATTCTGATGATAGCAAATAGAAATTTTTACATGAAAATCCTATTCTGTGTTATAAGCAGCAGTAGACTATAGGTCATTAAAGTACTGTCAGTAAGTTACTGGAATTAATAAAATAGTATCTTGCTAGAAAAGCATAATACCTGACCCATGACCACACTTCCTTAAAGAAGTCACTGTGTAATATACGCATGTTGTGTGTGTGTGTGAGAGAGAGAGAGAGAATGTATTGACTGTTTCATAAGTGGTCGTCAGAGGAAAATTCTGTTCCATAACTATAGTCTTTCTTCCTGATTCAGGATATACACATTTATAATAATGTTCTGTGGCAAATTTTCCAAAATAAGCAATTTTATTGCTGTATTGATGCGGTTGCCAAAAAATTGAAAATATTCTTGCATTTGTTTTTTGGCATTTCTTTGTAGGGCTAAGTATCATTCCTCTTTATCTTTTAATAAGATTTTAACTAGAGAATTATAGTCCATTTGAGACTACAGAACAGAATATGAACATTGATAATCAGCAAAGGATTTCAAAAACGATTGACATATTAGAGACATCCTATAAGAACAGGTGGAGACGGGGCTATTTAGGATGTTAAGGAAGAGGTGGCACAGTTGGAACCTGACAGTTTTCAATTCCTGATGGGTAGAAGTACTAATGCAATACAATAATATGGAAAGGGCAGCAGCTAGATTATTCCAGGGATGGCCAACCTGAGCCTGAGAAGGAGCCAGAATTTACCAATGTACATTGCCAAAGAGACACAGTAATACATCAGCAGCCCCATCAGTCCCCCCACCTCGCTCCCAGCACCTTCCGCCCACCGGCAGCCCCGCCGATCAGCGCTTCCCCCTCCCTCCCCACCTGATCAGGAGGTGTGTTTTGTGGCGTACAGGAGGCTCTGGGGGAGGAGGAGGGAGGAGCGAGAGCATGGAAGTCTGAGGGGAGGGAGTGGAAGGAGTGGAGTGGGGGCAGGGCCTGTGGCAGAGCCCGAGGTTGAGCAGTGAGCACCCTCTGGCACACTGGAAAGTTGGCGCCTGTAGCTCCAGCCCCAGAGTCGGTGCCTATACAAGGAGCCACATATTAACTTCTGAACAGCCACATGTGGCTCCGGAGCCGCAGATTGGCCACCCCTGGATTATTGAAAGCAGTTGAAGGCAAGAGAAAAGGAAATGATGTGGAGACAAACACTCTCCCCAAATTTTTAGCTACTATTGAGAAAAAATTCCTAACAGTAAGGACCAATCAGATAATAGAGTCATCTACTGAGGAATGTTATTGAAGCACCATCGTTTAGGCCTTGAGTCTTCTGCCACAGAAATCAATGGCAAAATTCTCACTGACTTCATTGTTGGCAAGATTGGACTTTAGATGCATGTCAGAGACTTAGGTTTACCACACAGAGAAGTAGTGTAGCAGATGCTCTTGCACTGAACTAGATGACTCAGGAGTTTCCTGCCACAGTCATGAAAGATGGTTGATAATTCTTCACCCAGGTAAAAATTCAGTGTAAGTTGGTTAAAAATACTGAACAAAAAAGTGACCTTGTCCTTAGCTCAGTGCTTGTAGGCTATATTAATTAAGTTTCCTGGGTTCAAATTAGGCTTAGGCTCATGTAGTGTAAAATATGAGTCTTAACTGTTTGACAGGAAGGCTACCCACTATACCAGTGCTACAGCCACTGAAGAACAGTCATGTTCACTTATGGACAGAACACCAATTGCCAAAACAACCAATCAGTGGATAAGAAGCAAATACATGAGTTAAAATAATTTGCATATGAATCAGAAAGAAGTACAGATCTAGCATTTTGAAAAAGTCATATGGCTAATTGAAGCAGTTCTCTGAACGGCACGTTACCTGGGAGCAGCCACAGCAGAACATAGACTCATTGACTTTAAGGTCAGAAAGGACTATCATGATGATCTTGTTTGACTTCCTGAACATTGTAGGCCACAGAAGCTCACCCACTCCTGAAATAAACCGCTAACCTCAGGCTGAGTTACTGAGTCCTCAAATCCTGGTTTAAAGACTTCAGGTTGCAGAGAATTCACTATTTATACTAGTTTAAACTTGCAAGTGACCTCTGCCCCATGCTGCAGAGAAAGGTGAAAAACCCCAGTGTCTCAGCCAGTCTGACTGGGGATAAAATTTCTTCCTGAACCCCAAATATGGCAATCACTCAGACACTGAGCATGTGGGCAAAACCCATCAGGCAAATACCTGGGAAAGAATTCTCTGTAGTAACTCAGCCCTCCCCATCTAGTATTCTGTCTCCAGCAGCTGGGAATTTTTGCTACTGGTAGTTGCCAATGGGCCACACAGCCATCATACCATCCCCTCCATAAACTTATCAAGCTCGGTCTTGAAGCCAGTTAGGTTTTTTTTGCCCCCACTGTTCCCCTTGGAAGGCTGCTCCAGGAGTACCCGTGTAGCTTATCACATGATGTCCACTTGTTCCTGACTATTACACACCAATAGAGGTAATTTCAGGGTAGTGTTAGCTGTACAAGCTGTATACTATATTGCTTATTCCCTTTATGTAGTAAAGAGGAAATAGCTGCTTTTGTCCTTGTGTTTAAATGTGTGTTCAGGTACATCTGCCACTGCTTACACAGTCTAGAGCTCTGCTGTACATGACCAGGCACAACACTGTTGTTGATCCAAATGATGGATGATAGTGTGGAGATTACACAACTATATATCCACAAAGAGGAATTGTATATACTCTCAGGGAAGTTACCTCTGTGTGGATGTGTAAAAGAGTTCTAATATGATAACACAAATGTAACCGGGAAACACTCTTTTCTGTTGTATCAATGCATTTCTGGCAACGGACCACCATGGTAACATTCCACAGTCTTATTGTTTTAGCAGCTTGTGCTGCATTATAAAGAAACTAAATTTTTGTTCCATGGTATGCCCACCAACTGTAGCAGTGCCATGTAACTGTGATCATTCAACCCACTTATCTCCTACCATAGTAGTGTATAAGAAAACTTTTCCATTAATATGATAGATCAGCGCAGATGTACTGAGCATTGAGTATGACATTTAAAAGACTTTTTTGGATTGTTGCCGGGGTATTGGACACAAACTCAGAGGATATTGCAGCTCTTATTGAGAATGTGCAACTGTGTTATTAGTGAGTGGATTTCAGATAACTTTAGTGTGTGATTTTTCATGTTGTTTGGGGCTAGTTTAAAACTTACAAATGTGTGTGTCCATTGTAAATTATAAAGTATCATATGTTAGGAACTACGAGTCTCAACTTCAAACGACGTTGCACATTCAGGCAGTTTTATAATATTTTGTTAAAGCCAAGCTAAATTGATTCCCCATGACAGCAGTTTTAATGAGGCTCAATAAATAGTACAGTCTATAACCTCAGGCCAACTGCTGAGCAGAAGCCAAGAGCTGTGCTACAGAATTAGTGAACCCATTACTGTGAAAGATGCTGGATCGTAGAGCAGCCTGAGTCACCCATTGCACTAGAGATGAAGCTCCGGTAAATCTAAATGAATATCCAAGGTGACAGGTGACAACTTGGTGCAGAACTGACTTTCTTTGATTTGACAGTGCCTCTATATGGTCTTAAGGCATTTAACTTACTAGCAACCAATTACATTTCTAGCTGTCAAAGATTCGTTTTCCTTGCAACCGTTAACAGTGCTGTGTTGTGATTTCATATACAGTATGCATAAAAATTATTTTGTCTGTCTTCTTGCTTTTTATGGGCCTGAATTTGAGAAGTGCTGAGTGCCCGCAACTCCCTTTGAGGACAATAGGGGATCCAGGTGTTCAGTACTTGTCAGGATGATACCCCATTATTTTACCATCATATTGTCATTAAATTATTTTGCTAGGGAGGCAGTAGAAATGGCATTAGCTGCATTATGATTTATCATGCACATGAAGATCCCCCTGCCACTGATTACAAGTTCTATCACCAGACTATTTGCTCTTTAACCTTTAAACATAAGAAAATTAAATCTGATTTGTCACCTATCCTGATCTATAATTTTTCCCTGTCTATTTTTTATTTAAAGCATCCCTTGTTAACAAATATCTTCTTTTTTAATTTGGTGATTCTAATGCTCCTGAAACAGAGGGACTAAGAGCAGTGGCTGCAGCCAGGTGCAATGTTGGTATATACTAACTAGCTTTCCCATATCATTCACCCACAGGCCCGCCAACGGGAGAGAGAGGGTGCAAAGGGGGCAACTGCCTAGAGGCCTGGCAGATTTAAAAGGGCCCAGGGGCACCGGGCTGCCGCCTCTGCTGCAGTAGCGGTGAAGCAGCTGGGCATCCCAGGCTCTTTTAAATCGCATGAGTGGGCTGCAGGGTTTCTAGGCACTCAGGTGGTGGCACCAGTGGCGGTGAAGGCAGCCAGGTGGGCATGTGGAAGCCCTGGCCATGCTGGAAGAGCATGCCCAGTAGTGCAGCCAACAGCTCGCTGGGCACCGGCATCGCCCAAATGTCAGGTGGACCTTTCTAGGTGGCCCATTGAATGTTCTGTCCTGCGCCTCAGAATTGCTGTCGGCAGGCCTGTTCACCCAATATAGTTCATTGTGGACTTGTGACATCTCTGCTGTTTCAGTATTCTGAGTAGAAACAGCTAATCACGCTGAATTGTTCTGGGATGCAAATAATTGTCTGCTGGGGACTGCTATGAGACCACCAGATCCTTTCACTTCTGATCTTGCTTAGATTTAAAACTAGGGGTAAAAACTCCCTGCCTGGAGAATGAAGAAGAGGGCTAAAGTGGCTTTAATTCACCTTTGCACCTGCCCCATCCTGGGAGCCTGCTCTACAAAGAACTCCACAGATGCCCTGTCTATAGGTTACAGAACTCCCTGGAATGTCCTCAGCATTCCAGACTAAACAAACCCAATTTTTTAAATCTTCGCTCATAACTCATGTTTTTTAGATCTTTAATCATTTTTGTGGCTCTTCTCTGGACTTTCTCCAGTTTGTCCACATCTTTCCTGAAATGTGGCCCCAGAACTGGACATAATACTCCAGTAGAGGCCTAATCAGTGTGGAGTAGAGCAGAAGAATTACTTCTCATGTCTTGCTTACAACACTCCTGCTAATACATCCCAGAATGATGTTTGCTTTTTTTACAGCAGTGTTACACCGTTGACTCATAATTAGCTTATGGTCCACTATAACCCCCAGATCCCTTTCTGCAGAACTCCTTCCTAGACAGTCATTTCCCATTTTGTATGTGTGCAACTGGTTGATTGTTCCTTCCTAAATGGAGCATTTTGCATTTGTCCTTAATGAATTTCATCCTGTTTACTTCTGACCGTTTCTCCAGTTTGTCCAGTTCATTTTGAATTTAATCATGTCCTCCAAAGTACTTGCAACCCCTCCCAGCGTGGTATCATCCACAAACTTTGTAAGTGTACTCTCTGTACCATTATCTAAATCATTGATGAAGATATTGAACAGAACCGGACCCAGAACTGATCCCAGTGGGACTCCACTCATTATATCCTTCCAGCATGACTGTGAAGCACTGATAACTACTCTCTGAGAACAGTTTTCCAACTAGTTTTGCACCCACCTTATAGTAGCTCCATCTAGGTTGCATTTCCCTAGTTTGTTTATGAGACGATCATGTGAAACAGTATCAAAAGCTTTAATAAAGTCAAGATATACCATGTCTACTGCTTCCCCTCATCCGCTGTTACCCTGTCAAAGAAAGCGATCAGTTTGGTTTGACATAATTTGTTCTAGACAAATCCATGCTGACTGTTACTTGTCACCTTATTATCTTCTACATGTTTGCAAATTGATTGCTTAATTATTTGCTCCATTATTTTTCCTGGTACAGAAATTAAGCTGACTAGTCTGTAATTCCACAGGTTATCCTTATTCCCCTTTTTATAAATTGGCACTCTATTTGCCCCTCTCCAGTCTTCTGGAATCTCTCCTGTCTTCCATGACTTTTCGAAGATAATTACTAATGACTCAGATAAGTCCTCAATTGTTTCCTTGAGTATTCTAGGATGTATTTCATCAGGCCCTGGCAACTTGAAGATACTTGTCTAAGTTATTTTTAACTTGTTCTTTCCCTTTTGTAGCCTTTGATCCTACCTCATTTTCGATGGCATTTACTGTGTTAGATGTCTAATTGCTACTAATCTTTTTGGTGAAAACTGAAACAAAAAAGTCAATTAGCACTTCTGGCATTTCCACATTTTCTATTGTCCCCTTCCCCCCCAAATGAGTATCGGACCTACCTTGTCTTTGGTCGTTCTCTTGCTTCTAATGTATTTGTAGAATGTTTTCTTGTTACCCTTTATGTCTCAGCTGGTTTAATCTCGTTTTGTTCCTTGGTCTTTCTAATTTTCTCCCTACAACTTGTGTCATTTGTTTGTATCTATTCTTCGTAATTTGACCTAGTTTCCACTTTTTGTAGAACTCTTTTTTGAGGTTCAGGTCGTTGAAGATCTCCTGGTTAAGCCAGGGTGGTCTCCTGTCAAACTTCCTATATTTCTTATGCAGCTGGATAGTTTTCTCTTGTGCTCTTAATAATGCCTTTTTGAAAAACTGCCAACTTTCTTGAACTGTTTTTCCCTTTAGACTTGCCTTCCATAGGATCTTAACTACCAACTCATTGAGTTTGCTAAAGTCTGCCTTCTTGAAATCCATTGTCTTTATTGTACTGTTTTCCTCCTATCATTCATTAGAACCGTGAATGCCCACATTTCATGATCACTTTCACCTAAGCTGTCTTCCACTTCCAAATTCTCAACAAGTTCCTCCCTATTTGTCAAAATCAAATCTAGAACAGACTATCCCCTAGTAGCTTTCTCCACCTTTTGAAATAAAAAATTGTCTCCAATACATTCCAAGAATTTGTTGGATAATCTCTGCCCTGTCGTATTATTTTCCTTGTCAGCTTTGAGCAAATAGGGAATTACTTTTTCTAAGATATAGTATCAAACTATTATTGATAGCATCACAATGGTATTGCCCATGCTTTTTGGCTGTTATTGTGGTTGGACATGCATCTTATGAACTTCTTGACTTCCAGTAGTACTGCAAATGTGTAGTAGCCTGTTAAATTATCTCTTTAGATAAACTTTTTACTCATAACATTTAAAGGCTATACTTACAGGTGCAACCCAAATGTTGTTATATACTCCTTTTAACTTCATAATTGCATTTCTAGTGTGAGGATCAACTTAATATCTAGACACGGAACAGGTTTTCTTGGAGAATTTATTGGAGGTCTCAGAGCACTCTCAGTGCGGATTTTGTTGATCTGTGTCACAGTTTCATAAGTTTTGAGGCCGAATGCATCTTAAGGCTATTTTTGTCATTGCCATTTTTTTGTTTTGATTATGTACAGGAATCAGTTTTGCATTTTATTGAGTAGAACTTCATTATTGAGTTTGTAGTCTTTATTGCTGTGTATTGATGTAAGGAGTTATGCCTTAGTATGATTCTGCACTTGTGTCTGATTTTACATAAAGGTTTATTTATCATTAAAGTCTCAATTCTGTGTTTATCATTTGTACTTGCAGTAGCTCATTGATAGCTTTCACTTTTAGGTCGTCTTGTTGTGGTGTCTCATGCTGCCTACTGCCACATCTGTGGACATGATTGCCTGATCATTGCACTCTGCCAGGTCACTGGAATAGCATTGACACTCAAGTAGCTGGCTTCACAAGTGATGCTTCATATTTTGAGGTCCTCTGCTGCTGTCACAAGTGTTGGGGCCAATGATGTAGCTCCACTTGAGCTTTGCATCGCTAGACCTGCCAATTCCAGTGCACAATTGATTAAGACAACTCCATATAGTTTGGGGCTGATCTTTACTGGGTAGTGAGTATTTGACTGGTGGGAGCCACAGTGCACAAGTTACTGGGTTTTCTTTACTCTTATTTGCCATAACTTAATGCTTGTCTCTTTGGGTGACAATATGAGGGGTTTAATGGTGTCAAGAAAACTTTGTCATAACTTCAGTTGACTCAGCTTTGGTGTTGTATGCTATAGGGGATACCTTAAATCTGTGCATTGCCTTTTGGGCTTGACTCTTCTAGTAAGTTCCTGGTGTACATCAGGAGGGGCAATACCACGAGGATTTAGAGGCTATTGACATGAGCGGTGTTAAGTACAGAGTCTAGCTTCTTTGTATGAGGGGATCATGCCCACACTGCACAAATGTATTTAGCAGGGGAGTAGCAAATTGCCAGTGCTGTTGATCTCAGAGTGAATGGGTCTGCATCCCACTTTGATGTAACCAGCTTGCTGAGATTGTTCTTTCAACTGCTAAGCTTTGGCTTTAGTTTTCTTGATGTGGGAGTCCAGAGTGCATATCAATGTACTAGAATTTAGGGTGGTTTGTCGAGCCTTCAACACCTTCCTCCCACTCATCCAATCCAGACAACATGGGAACGATATTTTATCTAAACAAGTGTGGGGTGGAGGATGAGATCTCTCCTTGAGTGAGTAGAGGCAGCCACCCTCTGGAATTAGGGTTACAGACTGGCTGATGCACCATCAGCAGCATAATTACCTGGGGTGCAAAACTCCCTAATGGGCAGTCTGAGCAGACATTTTTCCATCAATCACAAATGGGAGATTCACCGTATGGGTTCTTAACAACATCTTCACCCAATAGGGAACACCAGCCTAGGATCCATTTGCTCCATGGGCAAACTGGAAACTTCATCTGTACTGCTGCAGAGCAGCCCTGGCTAAGGGCTCGATGGGAGATGCCCTTCTGATGTCATGGAAGGATCTCCTGGGGTATACCTTCTCTCCCATTCCATTGATACCACAAGTTCTAAAGAAGATCCATCAAGATAGAGCAGAGGTAGGCAACCTATGGCATGCGTGCTGAAGGCGGCATGGAAGCTGATTTTCAGTGGCATTCATGCTGCCCGGGTCCTGACCACTGGTCTGGGGGACTCTGCATTTTAATTTAATTTTAAATGAAGCTTCTTAAACATGTTAAAACCTTATTTACTTTACATACAACAATAGTTTAGTTCTATATTATAGACTTATAGAAAGAGATCTTCTGAAAACATTAAAATGTATTACTGGCACATGAAACCTTAAATTCGAGTGAATAAATGAAGACTCGGCACAGCACTTCTGATAGATTGCTGACCCCTGAGATAGAGCTTGAGGCATCCTGATTGCTCCCAACTGGTGGCGACAATTCTGGTTTATGGATCCATGGAAGCTAGCAGTTTGACCACCCATGAATGGCCCTCCATTGCCACCCTTTCTAACACAGCACTGGGGTAGGTTCAGGCACCCCAATCAGGGACTGCCGCAACTCAGAGCTTTGTATTTGGATGGGCATTGGAAATAGAGGGCTGAGGTTCCAAAAGCGTGTAATGCATCCTTAGCCAAAGCAGAAAAGGCTCTATAAGGAGTTGTTAGTCATGAAAATGGAAGTGTTTCTCCTCTTGCACTCACTAGCTCCATTTGTTTCTGGAATCTGCCAGGATCCTTGCTATCTTAGCGTGTCTACTTACCTTGAACTCTTTGGGTCTCATGCTCAGTTCTCTGCGAGTGCATTTAGCAGTGATCAGCACTTTTCATCCTCCAGAGGATAACCATGCGATCTTCAGTCATTCTGTCAGAACTAGACTTCCGAAGGGACTTCTCAGATCCTTTCCACCATTGGTGAAGTTTGCACATCAGTGGGACCTCAATTTTGTTCTGTTATCTCTCAGTAAACCTCCCTTTGATATCCACATACTCTGTGGCCCATTTGTCTGTGAAGACAGCCTTTCTGACAGCCTTTCTAACAGCTATAACATCAGCTAGAAGAGTCAGTGAGCTGTGGGTGCTCATGGCAGACCTACCACATACTGTCTTCTATAAAGAAAAGGTCCAGTTATGCCACCACCCTTGATTCATGTGAGTCAGGTCATCCACTTACCATTATTTTTTCTTTAAACTACATGGCTTGGAGGAAGAGCATAGGCTGCATTCTCTGGACATCCAAAGGGCTTTGGCCTTTTATCTATAAAGAACAAAGGACATTAGAACACCACCTAAGCTATTTGTTCCATAGCAGGGTGATCAAGGGGTCAAGCTATATCTGCATAGAGACTTTGTAAGTGGGTCTTGGATAATATTACAGTTTGTTACCAACTAAAGGACCTATGCAACCAAAATGACTCTTAATTTGCAATTTTGGGTGTCTATTTTATTTTTTGTCTTTTTTGGTTATGTCTAATTTAAATATTGTGTTTGTGCACATCAGACAGCAAGTACCAGGGTAGTGACAGCATGGCATAATTTGTGCATTTTTTCTGTGCCTTGAGGAGGAGTTCTTCATTCCATGTATGTATCATTTACATTTTTCTGCAGTGACTCCATAAAGTCAGAATATGTGTAATAAAAAAGGAAAATAAAAACTCTCTGTAGCCTGCTTTATAATCCACAAGTGGATCTGACGGTAACAACAAGCAGTGACTGTAGTGCTCCAGAATTCATAAGTGGTTCTGAAAATATTTAGTTGCTAAATATAGCAATGAGAGAGACAACAACAAAAGACACAATTGTGGAACATTCAGGGTAGATTAGCCAGGGAATAATAATAAAATACTCCTTCAGGTAGCACCATAAGAGCTCTCCAAACTTCTGTCAATTTAAGGGAGAGAGAGGTAAGGCAGGAGATAGAGGCAGATGTGGCCATGAAATTACTAAGCCCACGTCCACACTACAGGGTAAAATCGATGTTAATAAAATCGATTTTATAAAGCAGGCTTTATAAAATCGATTTTGCGCGTCCACACTAGGGCTACTTACATCGATGTTGAGCGTCCATGTTCCCTGGCGTCCATCTTTTCCCTGAGCGTTGCACTCTGGGTACCTATCCCACAGTTCCTGCACGGGTCCCTGCCCTTTGGAATTATGGGTTACTAGCCCAGTGCATGATGGGATCAAAGTCCCCGTCCTGGGTGGTTCTGGGTACAGCCCCCCCCCCTTCCTGTAAACGGCACACAGTCAGTTCGCGCTGTTTTTACTGGCTGCAGTGAGGGAAACGCCATTTTGCAGCAAGCATGGATCCAGGTCTGCTCTTGTCCTTGATCGCGAATGCTGTAAATAATTCACGCATTCTCGTTCTATCACTGCTGACCCATGATGCAGAAATGCAAGAGAGAATGCTTGAATGCGGGGACGACAGCGATGACGAACTGGAGAACGAGTTTTCTGACTCCCCGGGCCCCTGCACGTTGGAGCTCCTGACGGTTACGGGTGAGGTTCTACCCGTTCCGCGCCGCTTTTGGGCACGGGAAACAAGCACTGACTGGTGGGACCGCATAGTCCTGCAGGTGTGGGACGATTCGCAGTGGCTGCGGAACTTTCGCATGCGTAAGAGCACTTTCTTTGAACTTTGTGACTCGCTTTCTCCTGTCCTGAAGCGGCATAATACCAGGATGAGAGCAGCCCTCACAGTGGAAAAGCGAGTGGCAATAGCCATATGGAAGCTTGCAACGCCAGACAGCTACCGGTCAGTCGGTAATCAATTTGGAGTGGGCAAATCTACTGTGGGGGCTGCTGTGCTGGAAGTATCCAAAGCAATCATTAAGCTGCTGCTTCGAAAGGTTGTGACTCTGGGAAACGTGCAGGCCATTGTGGATGGCTTTGCTGCAATGGGATTCCCTAACTGTGGGGGGGCCATAGATGGAACCCACATCCCTATTTTGGCACCGGAACACCAGGGTGCCCAGTACATTAACCGCAAGGGGTACTTTTCGATGGTTCTGCAAGCCCTGGTGGATCACAAGGGACGTTTCACCAACATCCACGTGGGATGGCCAGGAAGGGTTCACGACGCACGTGTCTTCAGGAGCACTACACTGTTTAAACGGCTGCAGCAAGGGACCTACTTCCCTGATCAGAGAATAACAGTTGGAGATGTCCAAATGCCTATTGTTATCCTTGGGGACCCAGCCTACCCCTTGATGCCCTGGCTAATGAAGCCATACACAGGCAGCCTTGACAGTGCTCAGGAGTTGTTTAATTACAGGCTGAGCAAGTGCAGAATGGTGGTAGAATGTGCATTTGGCAGGCTTAAGGCGAGATGGCGAACGCTTCTTACTCGCTCAGATCTTAGCCAAACCAATATCCCCTTTGTCATTGCTGCTTGCTGTGTGCTCCACAATCTCTGTGAGAGCAAAGGGGAGGCCTTTATAGCGGGGTGGGAGACTGAGGTAAACCACCTGGCCGCTGATTATGCGCAGCCGGACACCAGGGCAATTAGAAGATCTCACCAGGATGCTGTGCGCATCAGAGAAGCACTGAAAAGTAGCTTCCTCATGGGCCAGGGTACAGTTTGAATGCTGATTTTCCTTTCAATTGATTGCTGCCCTCCCCGTCTATGCGGTGTTGCTGCTGCAAGATACTTTGCCTGCAGCATTCCTCAATTGCTTGCTTAGGTTACTTGCAAGAGCTGTCCATTGGAAAACATATACTTCTGTATTTCCCAATTATTACCTACCTCCACCATTAGCTGCTTCCGTCTGCTGCTAGGCACAGTACCTGCAACCTTCCTTAACTGCTTTTTTATTGAAAATAAAGTTACTACTATTTGTTACAAGAATTGTGTTCTTTATTTAAAATCAGACCCTTTCATCAATCAAGCATAATGTTTGTTGTTACAATACTGTGCATGAAATTTCATAACTCATTGTTCTATGGGGGACGGAGCGAGGGAGGTTTGGAGGAAGGGGGAGGGAGGTTTGAAAGAAGAAAGTGCATCAGAGAAGACAGAACAAGAATTCTCATGGACCAGGTTACGGTATGGCTGCTTTCTTTGTTTTCCCTGTATTGCCCATATCCCCAATTGTCAAATCCTGATGCTGATAACTAGCTTCCGTGCAGCTTTCCAAAGCTGCTTGCTTTAGTTCATTACCAATCTACAGTCACACTGACTTAATAGCATGACCTGAGAGTAAAAAATAGGCAAAGGTGCCATGGTAGAAGTTTGGATCATTAGAGGAGGGAAAGAACAGGACACAAAGGGCTTTTCAATCTAATGAAAGCCTTCTGGTTGGAGTGTCCGCAGCGGTGGAGGGGGCTGGTGCAGAGAGCCTTCCCCCACGCGTTCTTACACGCCTGGTTCTGGAAGGTGTGGGACAGGGTGAGTACTGAGGGAGGTTATACACGGGCTGTAGGGGCATTCTGAAACCACGGAGCTCTTGCAGCATATCGCGGAGGATGTCAGTCTGATCACGAAGAAGATCCAGAGTTGCTGCTCGCCAGCGCTGATCTTCCTGCCACCTGACATCATTTTTGGCGTCCCTCCTGTCTTCGCGTTGGTCCCTCCTGTCTTCGCGTTGGTCCCTCCTGTCTTCGCGTTCACTGGCAGCCTCCCTGTACTTTGCGACCAATTGCTTCCATTCTCCCTGCTGAGCTCTCTCTGTACGGGTTACTGCCATAATTTCGGTGAACATGTCCTCACGCGTCCTCCTTTTCCTCAGTCTTCTTATGATACCACCCCCACGTAGATGAGAAGCGAGAGGGAGGCTGGAGAAATGTGCAGCTGTATGTGGGGGGGTGGGGTTTGGAAAGAGTGATAAAAGAATCATAAGAGACACATTTCACACAACCATGCATACAGTCTCTCCCCTCACTGACCTGTGCCTGTTACCGAACCTTGAACATTTTACTTTACCAAAAGGTCACCTTATGATTCCTTTAATACTTATTGCTTGTGGCTGAGGACAGAGAGTTCTGCTCAGACGCAGGTCAGGGGAGCACACAGACCATGTCCGGAGAAAATGGTAAGTTAATAATGGCTAGTAATCCCTGTAGTAGATTGTACTGGTAATCAAGCTACTCTCCTTCCCTGGTTTGCTCTCGCGTTCCCCAAACCACCCAGCAAACCGCAGGCAAGGAGCCCTGCTTGTTCGGGGAACGCGAGAGCAAAGCAGGGAAGAAGAGTAGCTTCCCGCGGTTTGCTCTCGCGTTCCCCGAACCACCCAGCAAACCGCAGGCAAGGAGCCCTGCTTGTTCGGGGAACGCGAGAGCAAAGCAGGGAAGAAGAGTAGCTTCCCGCGGTTTGCTCTCGCGTTCCCCGAACCACCCAGCAAACCGCAGGCAAGGAGCCCTGCTTGTTCGGGGAACGCGAGAGCAAAGCAGGGAAGAAGAGTAGCTTCCCGCGGTTTGCTCTCGCGGTCCCCGAACAAGCAGGATGAATCCGCCCTGTAACAATGGAGACTTTTCTAAAAACCACCTCATGGGTCACTGTTTTAGGAAAGGTTTTTAATCTACTTGGTCAGTGACTCTAAGTACAGGTAGTGATTTGAAGCACCCAGTAAAAAAGGCTTACATTAAACTGAAGCTTTTAGTAAAAAAAATTACACTCACCAGAGGATGGTCCCTCAGCTTCATTTTCTGGAGTACTGCCTTGAGATGGCTGGCAGGGAACCTCAGTAAGGGTGAGGAAAAGATCCTGGCTGTTTGGGGGGATAAAATGCTCTGTGCTCTCTGCTGGAGCCTCCTCCTCTTGGTCCTCATCATACTGATCATCGCCATCAAATAAATCTTCCGTAGTTGCAGGAATCACAACGCCCACCTCTGAATCAACAGACAAGGGGGGGTTCGTCGTTGCGCTGTTCCCCAATATTGCGTTAAGCTCGTCGTAGAACCGGCATGTTTTGGGGGCAGAGCCTGACCTGCCCTTTGCTGCTTTGGTCTTCTGATACGCCTGTCTGAGCTCTTTCACTTTCACTCGGCACTGTAACGAGTCCCTGGTATGTCCCCTCTCCCGCATGGCATTAGAAATTTTTTCAAAGGTTTTCTCATTTCGTCTGCTCGAGCGCAGTTCTGAAAGCACTGACTCTTCTCCCCATACAGCTATCAGATCGAGTAACTCCTGTGTGCTCCATGCTGGAGCTCTTTTCCTATTTTCAGGAGACTGCATTCTTCTCTCTGCTGCTGAGAGCTCCACGCTGTGCAAGCAGGAAATGGAATTTCAAACTTCCCGGGGCTTTTCCTGTTTACCTGGCCAGCAGAAGAGTACCTTTACCTGTGTAGAGCGGCCACTAGAGCACTGTGGGATACGTCCCGGAGGCCATTAACTTCGATGGCCGTCCACACTATCATAAAATCGATTTTAAAAAATCGATTTTGGGGTTACTCCTCTCGTTTTGATGGAGTTCCAAAATTGATTTTAGGGACCCTTAAAATCGATTTTATGCACTCTGTAGTGTGGACGGTTACAGCTTTAAATCGATTTAGAGCTCTTAAAATCGATTTAAAGCTCTAGTCTGGACCTGGCCAAAGAGAAAGGCAGATAACTGCAATCAAAGATGCAGCAGCAGTAGCAGCACAGCACGATGCAGGGCAGCAAATTGCAACACTAGCTCTCTTTCCTCCGCTTCCCAGTGAATAGACAACAATTAGTCCTTTTCTTTCCCTCAGTCTCAAGATTATCACTTGAATAGCAACTACCAAAAACCGCAGCTGCCTCATTCCTCTACAAATGCATTCTTTGAAATACAAGGGGTGTGTTTCAGGAAAAGTATTAACCATCCACTGAGATAATCAGTATTGGTGGCATCTGCTTAGTTTAGATTATAGGACATAGCCTACCAATGTTAATGGTTCTGAGTCAGACATCTCCTCTGACTCATAATATTAAAGGTGTTTGTATTGCTATGTGCATAGATGAATAGACTTGGACAAAAATAAGCAGAGGTACAGAAGCATCTGTTGCAGCAGGAGGAAATTTAAGTTATTTTCATAACTGTGGTTGTATGTGTTTTATCTTATATTTCTTAATAAAATGTTTAGGGAACTCTCATCAGTGGTGATTATGGTCATAGGTACTGTAGCAGATTTTCACTTACCAAAATAGCCTTATTTCCCTGTGTAAACCCTAAGTTGGCATACCTCTTAACCTAGTGAGTAGGGCTAGTAGAAAAAATTCAAATTGCGAAATTTTCTAATTGGAAAGAAAGGAGACATGTTTCATTAAAAATTGATTTTTTAAATTTTTTTTTCGCATTTTTATTGGCTCTACTGCTAAGACTTAAATGCTCTTTGTACTCTATATAGAGTCTTATACCACTTTACTCACTGTTGTACCTGACAGGTTTCAGAGTGGTAACCATGTTAGCCTGTATCAGCAAAAACAATGAGGAGTCTTTGTGGCACCTTAGAGACTAACAAATTTATTTGGGCATAAGCTTTTGTGGGCTAAAACCCACTTCATCGGATGCATGGAGTGAAAAATACAGTAAGTAGTGTGTGTGTGTGTGTATATATATATATATGGAGAATTGCCACTTTTTAAGTCTGTTGTTGAGTCTCCAGGGAGATTGAAGTGCTCTCCTACTGGTTTTTGAATGTTACAATTCTTGATGTCTTATTTGTGTCCATTTATTCTTGTGTGTAGAGGCGGTCTGGTTTGGTCAATGTACATGGCAGAGGGGCATTGCTGGCATATGATGGCAATTCTTCAAAAAAAAAAAAAGTTCAAAAGCAGACTTCAATGAGAAACTGCAGAACTGGAATTAATTTGCAAACTGGACACCATCAAATTAGGCCTGAATAAAGAAGACTGGGAGTGAATGGGTCACTGCAAAAAGTAATTTTCCCTCTGCTGATACTCACATCTTCTTGTCAACTGTTGGAAATGGCCGATGTCCACCTTGATTGCATTGGCCTCGTTAGCACTACAAAAATAATTTTCCCTCTCTTGATATTCACCCCTTTTTGTCAGTTGTTGAAAATAGGCCACTTCCACTGTGTGTGTGTATGTATATGTACACACACACACGCATGTATATATACATACACACACTGCTTACTGTATTTTTCACTCCATGCATCTGATGAAGTGGGTTTTAGCCCACAAAAGCTTATGCCCAAATAAATGTGTTAGTCTAAGGTGCCACAAGGACTCCTCATTGTTTTTGTCGTACCTGAGTATTTGCCAGTAGTGCATTAAGCTATGTGACATAATGTATGACGTATGTAATTCATTCTCTCTCTCCCCAGGGGGAGAATTCGTTGTGCAGTGTAGTATTTTATTCTTGTATGATGTTTTTTGTTTGTTTTAATACACATGCTGCAGTTTGTTAGAGAAACCTACTTTGAAGAAGTGCCCCTTGCACTTGGTGTGGAAGGTGGTGAGGTTTGTGATGGTCTTTGGTTCCTTGGTACTCCAGTCTCAGGCTGGCCCTGAGAAATCCCTGTCTCCTGCATAGAAGAGCTTTACCCTTTTGGTAGGATGTTCTATTGTGCCTGAGGAGAGCAGCTGACCATGATCTTCATCCCAGAGCTTTAAGTGACCTTTTAGACATGCTGGGTCCAGGCCATCGATCTCCTTAAAGACAAGGACCAAGACCTTGAACTTGACTTGATATTCTATGGGAAGCCAGTGTAAAGACTGGAGGACAGGTTTGATGGGAAAGACCTAAAATGAGAGAGAAAAAAATTATTCCTTCAGGAAACCTGAAATGCTGTGGGATTAATTCCTTTAGTGTGAGTAACTTTCTTTAACTTCAGTTTCATGATTCTTAATTTCTGATGTAAATAAAAGAAATGAAAGGTCACTAAATTTGTGCAGAGCATAAGAGACTTTGAAAATAAATTTAGTGACATCCCTCCAAATGGAAATATGTGAAACATATATATTGGTTATTTTAAAGTATATCCGCTTTTAATGGATTGTGTTACTGTAATTATAAATAGCATAAGTACAAATAAATATTACATTGGAGCTTTGAGATGCTAATATATTATCCATTTAAGTTTAATGATTTCACTTCCAGTTTGTGTAAATAGCTGTTTTTTTGCACCAATATCCTAAAAGTATGCTGAATTGGACATTTGTGCCACATAAAGATACCTGTAAGGTTATAGGATCTTTCGGCTTAAAGAGCCCTAAATATTTTCTGACAGGAAAGGGGTTAAAATACTTCCTGAATGGCCAGCTGCTCCTGTACACTGCTACTTGGGATTGGTATTTCTGCAGGTTCTTCCAATAGGAATCTTATTAAGTCTCATTAAAAGCAACTCTTAGATCCCATTGACAGCTGACTTCTAGAGGGGTGGAGTATTGTGGAGCAGCGGTGTTAGCTTCCACTAATAAACCCAGTTTTCAATGCCTCATCCCTCAAATTTTGCAGAACAAAATAATCCCCCCTAAAATTGCATATTCCATATTTCTTGCCAAGGTAGAATTATATTGGAAGCTTGGGGAGTGGGGAGAAGGGGGAGAAGCAGAGCCATTTTGAAGTTATGGTCTTCAAATCATTTTCCTGCCTTTAGATTTTTGAAAAATGTCCTGACATTTTTTGAGGGGCTTATTGTAGCTCCTACGCACCTTGCTCTACAAATTCCAGGTTTGTATTGTTTTGTAGGCCTTGCTGAGGGTAAGTGCTTTTTCTAGCTGACTGATGGGGGGATTAGATAATATATGCAATTTGTAGTCCAATGTACACATTTTACACTAAAGTAGACAGGGAAGAGTTAATCGTGGGTCATCAGTGGAGGAGGACGCAGTGGAGGAAGCAATCTCCATCCCCTCTTAGGTGAGGTAGAAACAAAGCCAGGAAGTACCCAACCCAAGGCCAAGTAAGCAAGGAACAACTGGGAAAGTGATTTTCATGCTTTCTAACATGGTGAGGCAGCTGGCAGCGTCTCTCCTGTGGGTATGCTGCAGAAGCCCAGAGTAAGACAGGGGTATATAGTTTAAACTACAAATCTCTGTAATAGATATATAACAAGATGGCTCCTACAGACTCAGAACATGCAGACCCTAAGTGAGTCTGCCTCATGTGAGAGACCCCTCTCAGTGGGAGGTCCTCTGGTGGTTACACTACCTTTTAAAGAGACAATACCACAGTATACTACAATGATCATCTTGGTCTTTTATTAGTTAAAGACAGTTTCTTTATTTTCTCTCCTTTAAGCAAGCCATCCCTTGTGAACCAGGCTGAAGTTACCTCAGTCCTGACTCTTTGTACATTCTTCCACGTGAAAGGAATGCAATACACAGAAGTGCATGTGCCTTAAAATGTGCATGTGCCAGAACCTAGTAATTTCTTGTTACCTTTAGCTATAGTTCAGGGGTAGGCAACCTATGGTACGGGTGCCGGAGGCGGCACGTGAGCTGATTTTCAGTGGCACTCACGCTGCCCAGGTCCTGGCCACTGGTCTGGGGGTCTCTGCATTTTAATTTAATTTTAAATGAAGCTTCTTAAACATTTTAAAAACCTTATTTACTTTACATACAACAATAGTTTAGTTATAGACTTATAGAAAGAGACCTTCTAAAAACATTAAAATGTATTACTGGCAGAACCTTAAATTAAAGTGAATAAATGAAGATTTGGCACAGCACTTCTGAAAGGTTGCTGACCCTTGCTGTAGTTCAAGCCAAGAGTTTCCTCTTGCTCATTCAGCCTGCCTGTTCCCCCTCCCCTTCTTTGAGAGCCTATGGTTAAGCCAAGCCTTCCAGTGTTGTTTGGCCTTAAAGGGACAGGGCATTTTCTTGTAGGTTTTTTCTTTTAAAATAAATTGTACTGC
Source organism: Gopherus flavomarginatus (assembly GCF_025201925.1). Classification (NCBI taxonomy): domain Eukaryota; kingdom Metazoa; phylum Chordata; order Testudines; family Testudinidae; genus Gopherus; species Gopherus flavomarginatus. The sequence continues at coordinate 267,258,927 of NC_066618.1, forward strand.
ATATTTATATGAACTCATCCCAGACATGCAGAATCCCTCACTTTTATCCTTTTTCTCAGGAGGACAAGGCTTTAGAAGCAGGACAATATGGAAAGAGAAAAAAAAATTATTAGCTTTACCTACTACTGTTGTAAGTGGCTTGTCATAATGTGCACACACAAACATATATATAAATATAAATATATTACGATGTTCTTTGTGGAATATTCTGACACTACTAAAGATAGATGGACTGTGCAATGTTTGCATCTGTATTGATAAAACAATGATTTTTGCAATCTGTGGTGCCCAAAATCAAATAATCAATAATCAGGTGCTTGATCATCAGAATTACTATTCCATAAAGTGTTACAAAATGCAGTTGTTTTTTGTATCAAGAATTTCACCCTAGAACAGCTTTGCTTTCTTACTAGTTGTTATCTTCTTAAAAGGCAGAGTCATTATGACTAGGGATACTATGTCAAAACATGCATGATGCAGACCCAAGGACTGTTATGATGTATTAGCTGTTGAATTTATAGTGACATGCACAGTATAGATATCTGGATGGTTTTAAAAAGGCATTTTTTTTCAAGCAGGTAATTGCATTGGGAGCAAGATATTGATTCTTTAAATAAGATTTTGTAATTAAAATAGTATCCCCACTTGGGTTTTTGTTTTTGTTTTCCTGCACTTGCATTTTTAGTACATTTTGGTTTTGTTTTTTTTAAAGGAATGTAAAAACACAAAAACTCTGGAACATATTTTTTTGTCTGTGGCTAACTCAGCCATTGTATTAAGGAAATTTATAACACAATTTTTTGACTTTAAGACTAGGATAAGATGCAAATTGCAGTGCCTGCTGCATTTAATAACTTTATCGCATCATGATTTCAACCATAAAGGATTCAGTCTTTTGCGGAGAGGAGTCTTTTTCTAATGCTTTAAAACAATTAATTTACTGCATTCTCTGGACTGCTGAAAGACAAACAAGACGTAGCTGAGTGAGAATATGAAAAGGGGGATTGAACTGAATGGGCATTAGCTGTTGTCTAGACAAACTAGGATAGTCACTAGCAGAGGGGAAGATTTCTAAACAAACACCCACAAAACAAATTAAATTAAATTAGACACAGCAAGATAATGTGGTTGTAAATAGAAGAGTGCCTGAACAGTAACAAGGTTCCAAGTGAGGATTCATTCCTCATTAAAACATCCTCTGGGATATAGAATGGACACTGAAGAAACTAAGTCAGTCCAATGTGGGAAATGTTCTTTTATCTAGATGAAAACAGAAGTAATATCTACCTTGTATGGCAGACAAGCTGGGTTTCCTTTCAGAGGGAGGGACTCTGAAAGCAACTGAAATTACTAGGCAAAACTAGGGAAGACATAATGGGTGCTCTATAAAGGAAGACATCAGAATTTGAGATTGCAGGTGGGATAGTTATGGAAGAATGTGAAAACTAAGGAGGAGAGTAGAGGGGAAATGTCTATGGAGTCGTGTACCTACTAACAACAATAGGAGTAATGCATTTTATTTAATGTTGCCCCCCAGGCTGCTGTACCTCATGCCTGGACTAGAGACAATGTAGAATGGCCCACAGAATTAGGATACCCCCGTCTCTCCTATGCCAAGCAGATCTTGGATGATGGAGAGAATCTGATCCAAAATGTATTTAAAGTGAGCGTATATAGATGTAATAAAAACTAGTGTTACTAAATGACAGTGCTTGTAACTTAGTAGGCTTAACTAAAACCTGGTGGGATGGTTCTCATATCTTGAAGGTCAATATAGATCTCTATTGATGGGTAAATTACCAGAATGATGACAAATACTCAGCAAGATTCAAAAGGGGTTATGAGGATACCAAGAATATCCAGAGATACAACAGTTAATGCTTAACAAATTCTGGAAGGAATATTAAACCTCATGCTTCAGGGTTTAAACCAGTCTTTAACTATTGGTGGTTATGATGAGCCCTAATGGGAGGAGGCATGGGCAGATTACCCTACATCTGTCTAAAGTGAGGTTTCTACCCCATTTCTTGAGGCACCTGGTGCTGGTTATTGTTTGAGATGAGATACTGGACTATGTGGACCATGGGTCTGATCCAGACTGGCAGTTCCTATGTTTTTAGAATTTCTGTGCAAAACTGTAATTTCTCTGAAAAATAACATAAGGCTAGGTCAGTAATCTCTGGCAGAGTTACAGAGTAAGAGAACCCAGAATGAATAATAAATCAGATTTCCATAATGCATTTTCATTCACTATCTCGCAAAATCTTACTTGCAAAGTAATTTGGATTGGCATGGGTATAAATGCTGCCCATTGTAGACTGAGAACTGGTTGAAGGACTGAAGGAAAAATGATGAATGGTGTACGGAGCTGGTGGGAGGTGTCAGTGAATAACCCATAGGGCTTTTATATTCAATCTTATCTGTCATCTTCCTTCAAAATGCAGAAAGGAGTCTCAGTTGCTTCCATCTCCCCTCCCTGGAACTCTGAGATCTCTTTGCTGTTCTGGGATCCCCATGAGTAGAGGGAAGGCACTGTGTGCGGATGCCCTGTGTAGAATTGGCCTGGTCTGAACCAAGGCTTGGAGGAGTGTGAGGTAGTGGAAAGCCACTTATGTCCTTTATGCTCCCACTTCCCAAGAAGCAGAGGTTAGGCATTCCTGAGGATCTAGTACCAGTGATTTAACTTATTGTCTGTTTTAGTACTTATGAGACCCCTATTGCCATAATATCTTAGCACCTCACAGTGTTTAACGTATGTCCTCACCACATCCCTGTGAGGTAGAGAAGTGCTATTAATCCCATTTTACAGATGGGAGATTGAGGCACAGAGAGACTTAAGTGATTTGGCTGAGGTCACACAAGGGATCTGTGGTAGAGCAGGGAATTATACCCAGGTTGCCTGGCATAAGTTTCAGGCTATGCCCTTGGATGCTGGACCATCCTTCTTCCCAGCTCATGAGAAAACAAAGTATCTCTTAAATAAGGACACGGAAAGTATTGTCCTTTTAAGCCTGTTTTAAAATGTGAATGGATGGAGCTATCTGAATGATCTTCGGTGAAAATGAAATTTTTATTGCTGTTCTCTGTAGGTGGGTGCACTCGTACCAAATAAAAGTTTGCAGTTTCAAACTGCTGTCATGCTGGTGTCTGTAGCTTTTTCTAACACAATAGGCTGCCAACCAAAGAATGAAATTGATGTGATAAACATGCACATCTGCACTTGCTATTTCATTTGTAGAATTTATTTTTGACACATTTCATTGCTCTCTCAGAGTGATAAAAATTGCAATTAATCCTTAAAACGGAGGAAAATACACACAGCTTCCTCAGAATTGGAGTGTGGAATAAGAATCTTATTCTGAGAGTTTCAGAAGCCATATTGTGCTCAAGACGCTTGGTATATATAATACTAGGTTAAGATTTTCAAGCAACCCAGAAGCCTGATTCTCATTAAAATTAATGGAAGATGGGCATCCATACCTTAAGCAGTTTTGAAAATATTATGAGCCTTATATGTTTCCTAGATGTAGAGAGATTCTGGGAAGGCTGATCAGAAATAGTATTTTGTGCCCCCTTCTCCACTGCTCCTCAAATAAACCTTCATTTTTTCTAAACTTTTCACAGATTTTTTTATTTTTCATTTAAATGAAAAATTGCTATTCAAAACAATGTTTAGATTCAGTATTTTGGTTTATGTGGGTGTTTTACACTTCTTTCTCTTCCCCTGCCCTGATTTCTTTCCAGTGGAAAAGGGAGGGGGAAACTCAATAAAAATAATTAAAAAAAATTCAGCTACAGTGTTCAACCAAAATATTCCTATGGTTTGCAAATCCATTTTAAAAAACGATCCCCCCCCTTCAAAAAAAAATAATCAACCAACTCCCATTTAGGGGCATTTTATAAGAAGGGAATAAGGAGCTGTTTCATTTGCACTTGCAGTCAAATATAGCCAAGAAAACAGGCGTGGATGCACAAAAGGCGTTAGGCACCTAAGTCCCAGCTTTGAGACCACTGCATAAAAGTCCTGTTGAACCCTATAGGTGCCTATACTTACTTGGTGATAAGAGTGCCAACTTTCTAATCGCAGAAAACTGAACACCTTGGCCCTGTGCCCTGCCTTGCCTCTTCTTTGAGCCCCCCCCCACTGACTCCACCTCCCATCACCTGCTCTCCCCCACACTTGCTCACTTTCACTGGCTGGGGCAGAGGGTTTGAGTGTGGGAGGGGGTGAGGGCTCTGGCTGGAGGTGCAGGCTCTGGGGTGGGGCCAGGGATGAGGATTTTGGATGCAAGTGGGGGCTCTGGGCTGGGGCAGTGGCTTGAGGTGTGGGCTGCAGATGGGGGTGTGGGCTCTGGGGTGGGGCTGAGAGATTTGGAGTGTGGGGGGGCTGGGGCAAGGGGTTGGGGTGTGGGGAAGGGGTATGGGCTCTGGGCTGGGGATGCAGGCTCTTGGGTGTGACTAGAATTTAGGGGTTCAGGGTGTAGGAGGGGGCTCCAGGCAGTGCAGGGTGTTGCTGTGCAGGACGGGGTGTTGGGTATGGACTCTGGGAGGGAGTTTGGGTGCAGGAGGGGGTGAGGAGTGCAGGCTCCAGATAGCGCTTACCTCAGGCAGCTCCCAGGAAGTGGCCAGATGTCCATCTGGTTCCTAGGCAGGCCAGGGAGTTCTGTGCATCTGCAGTCGTGCCCTCACAGCTCCCATTGGCCATGGCTTCTGGCCAATGGGAGCTGTAGAGCCGGTGCTCGGGGTGGGGGCAGTGCATGGAGCTGCCCTGGCTGTGCTTCTGCCTAGGAACTGGACATCTGGCAACCCTACTTGGTGACTACTTTTCTGCTGTAAAAGTTCCTGCCTCTGAGCATGTGCACTGCTGCTTCCTTCTAAGCATCTGGGTGCCTATCTCCTGCCTAAGCCCCGGAGTGATTCACAAACTTAGGGAAGACAGTGTCTGGCCACCTAAGTAGCATGTAGGGCCTGAGTGATAGGTGCTTCTGAGCACTCCTACTGGATTGGGCCCCTTTGGCAAATTCATGCAAAACATCCTGACGGGCAGGGGAGAGGAGTACCTCCCTCTTAACTTTTAATTCATTGATTAGGAGACCTCCCCTCCAGCTCAAGTAGCCCTCCATGTGAGGGCTAGAAGGGATTTGAACAGGGGTATGCTTCCTGTCATGTAAATGCCCTAATCACTGGGCTATGGGATACTCTGGTATGAAAATCCCTCAATCTCTCCTATTGAGGCTGTTGCACTCTGGATAAATAACAAACCATTTTGGACGCAACGAGCAAGAGAGCACACAAGTATGGGAATGACTCTGTAGTCTGATAGTTGGACAATCCCCAGGGATGGGGGAAACCTGGGGTCCAATCTCCCTGTTCCAATGACTTTTTGATTATTTATCCAGACTGCAACAGCTTCATCAGGAAAGACTGAGGGAGTCTCCCATCAGAATATCCCATAGCCCAGTGGTTAGCACACTCACCTGAGAGGTGACAGAGCCCTCTTCAAATCCCTTCTCCCCCTGAGGTAGAACCAGGGGTCTCCCACAGCCCAGGTGAGTACCCTAATCACTAGACTAAAGTTATGAGGGAAGGCCTTGTCCTTTCCGTTGGCTTCTTGTTCAGTGGCATAGGCACTATCTCTAGAAGAAGATTCACCACTCAGAATTGCTGTCAGAAATAGACTCCACCCTACAGCCTGGATTTAGCTGAGAGGGATGGGGCTTAGCACACACCCCAGTGGTTGGTATCTCTGATTGGATTTTAGGCAGTTCCCTGCTTCGCATACTGGGTTTTGTGAATCACAGTTTAAGGGCATGTCTACCCTTACCGATAGATTGGCACTGCTACAATCGATACAGTGAGTGTTGATTTAGCAGGTCTGGTGAAGAAACGCTAAATCAATGGGAGAGCACTCTCCCATCGATTTGTGTACTCCATGGAAGTCAACGGGAGACGCTGTCCTGTCAACACAGTGCAGTGTAGCCACTGCACTTGGTAAGTGGATATAACTACGTCAACTTCAGTTACGTAATTCACATAACTGAAGTTGTGTAAGTTAGATCGATTTACCACAGTAGTGTAGTCCTGCCCTTAGGCAACTTATCTCTTCCCCTTTATTGGATAGGGAGTCTAGACACCTAACTCAGGCTTTGGGAGTCGCAGTGATTTTCTAGGTATCTAAAAGTTAGGCACTGTAATGCACAGTTTCACAGCACCTAACTCCTTTTTGTGCATCCAGGCTATAATGATAAAAAATTGTTACCATGCAAAGTATTTTGTTGGTCTGTAGTATGTGGAATGAGACATTGGCCTCAGTCTAGTTCCTAGTAGACAGGTGAATACAGATAATAAAAAGCTGTTTAAAAAAAAGTGAGTAATCCACAGCATCTAGAAAAGGTTAGGACATGACTGTCCTACCACAGACCTGAGTGTCCAAAATTGGAAAAAAATCAAATGTATTCTCATTGCTAGAATCTACCATTAAATTATAGATTCAGAACATTTCAGTCATTACTGTACCATAGTGCTGGGAAGGGGTCACCAAATGGCACTGTTACACATGGTCTGAATTTTTTTTTTTTCTTAGTGAGAGGGCAAGTTTTTAGTTTTGGAAAAAATGCTGTCTTTTCTGATGTAGTTCTTTACGGGAACTATGGCAAACAGCAAGGAAGTTTCCTCACTGCCTTAATCTCTCTAACTAGAATAAGTTCTTGACACAGAGCTGCTCCCTGGGAACCAGGTGTCAGTGACCGGGATGTAGGTGGTTGTGCCAAGTGATTGGAGCAGGCATCAGTAGCCAGGTGCTGGAGTCAGGTGTCGGAGCCCAGGTGAGAACTGGAGTCAGAAGGCAGGAATCGGCACTGAGGGTCAGAACAGGGTTACCGGAAGTGAGGCAAGACAGGGAAGGAAAGAAGCAGCACAGGAGCTATCACAGCTGTGGGCAAATACTTTGCACAAGCTACTGAACTGTTGCTGGACTTAAGAACGGGTCTGCTGACTCTTCCAACCTAACAGGCAGTGTAGCCAGTTAGGTAGCCTACTACAGGCCAGCTGCGCTTGTTGTGTTTCCTGGAGACTGTCTCTGCTGCAGTCCCTGCTTCCAGACTGGTTCTGCTGCATGCCCTGATTTCAGACACCAGGCATTAGTACTGGGCTGAGAATCCTAAAGGAGGGGCTTGCCTGCATTCAGTTTGTGATCAGCGCTGTTCCAGGGGTAGTGTGTGTGTAAATAACACTAGTTACGCTAAGAATATACCCAAACGAGTCTCCCAGAACCTTGGCATCACTCCTGGCACCACTGCTCCACCTCACCAGTGCCGAAGAAAAAGGGCAAGAAGCATGGTTCCCCGGCACCGACAAAAAAAGGTCCAGTTGGCTTTGAGCAAGGAGCTGGTCCCAAGCTGCCTGCCTACACCAGAGCCCTGTGGTCGGTCCTCCGCGGTCAGGGCTGTCAGCCCGACAGAAGGTCCTCCTTTGACTCCTGCGAGTGGCACTTGACCTACTTACCTGCTGGCACCAACGCCTTCGACAGCCCAGGGCTCAACAGCCCCTCTGTGGTCTCCAGAAGGGGGCTCCTCCGGTACCGAGGGCCTCTTCAACCTGTCACCTCAGCCTCAGAGTCAGGACTAGGCATCGGAGCTGACATCGGTGGAAGCTGGACGGTGGCAGCCAGGTTCTAGTCATGGCAATGCCCCCCTCAGTCCATTTATCAACCGCCGCCAAATGGGTGCTAAGGGATAAATCTGCTCCTCCACTGGGTGCACTCAGAATTCCATGAGACTGATCTCTTCATGTTTGCCCATATGCCTCCTCCTAAGCAGTCTCTGCTATGGAGCTTTGTTCTTTCCAAAATGTTGTTCCCATGGCACCTTCCCAAACTAAAGCTGCAATATTACTACAATGTGCATGGAGATTTCTTAAACTGTTGCCACTACTTCCCTCCAGGAGAAATTCTGTCTCTGTAGAGGACTCCAGACAAAACAATGTATGCAAGCATTGAAATTAACAACCTACTAGAAGATCATTAGAAAGTTGATTAGGACTAGAACTAGCACTTCATGGGCTCAGCCCTGCTCTCATTACTCAAGTGAAAACATGACTATGTCCTAGATCACCACCATCTGTGGAAGCCAGCTGCTCAGTTCTCTGCTTCTGTGGCTTTTCTATTTAGTTCCTGGGTCTTTTATTCATTAGAAGATATTTGACTCTGATTTATTTATTTATATATAAATACGAAAATATGTGTGAGAGGTTCTAAGATGGAAAGGGACAGAGATGGGGTGATCCAAATTCTAAGAAGGAAAAGGATACAGAATCGAGAGTGGCTGCCATACCCCCTGCCTAGAGAGAGAATGTGGAAGTGTAACCCACACTTGTGCAGTGTGGTACTCTAGTTAATGGCCACACATACATGTTGATGAAACATCTACAGCTAACAGACCTGGATCTCTTAGGAGCGGTCTTTGTAATGCTATATCAGCTTAGAAACCAGAATAGTACAAGCTCCTACTGTGGTTACAATTTATATTGGTGCAAAGTGCTTCTCTTGGTATCTGTATACAATTATCTCTACCAACAGAAACACCTTTATACTGATGTAACACTAGTGGGTTGTACCACTTCAACTATATTGGTTTTTAAACTGATAATTATAGCAGTACAAAAGCTACTTGTATCTTAGCTCTGAGATCTGACCCAAGCTTTAGATCCATCAGTCTTGGTTAGAGCTTTGTGGAAGATGGTATAAGCTTCTGAAACAGGTACCTGGACGAACAAGCACAGGTAAGTATGCTCAGTTCAGGGGTATGCTGGATAGCATACATGGCCCATACATGGATGTGGTAGGAAACTGGTCTACACTTTGTTCAGGCCCTGTTTTAATGGTTAGAATGCAGTGTGCAAATGGAGAAGCACAAGCCATTTAGCCTTCGAAGTGCATAGGAAGGGGGAATTTACACAGGAAAAAGTAACAGCTTTTGATACAGATGGTGCTTCCCAACATGAAGCATTTTTTCTGTATGCTTTATGAGGCTTCCGTTAAGCCCTGATTGTCTACACCACCTGTCTAGTTCAATTTCTGGTAGTAGGTGCTAGTGATTTTGAAACAGCATTGTGTCAGTCATAATCTTCAGTGAAGAAAGCTTTTTCTTTAACACCAGCCAAATGGAAGGAAGGTTTATGACTCTTAACATCAGTAGGATAATACATCACTTGACCAGCAGTAAAAGGTTGCAAACACCTGCTGCAACAAGAGGCTGTCATATAGAATGCCTGCTGTTTCTCCACAATCAAGCAGTTGTCTGTGTGGTCACACACACACTTTTGAAAAGTTATATGGAACCCTTCTGCCAGGTGTTGTCAGCCGCAACAAGGGCCAGATTCAGATAGCTGGGAGCCCCTTTTCAAACAACAAACACCATGATTCAAGTTCCCAACCAGAATTTCTGGGATCACTAAATATCTTCCCTGGGTGCCCTTAACAGTAAATACTTCTTCACTTGCAAATACCCAACTTGTGTATGAAACAAGGAAAACTTCATTAGAGGAAAGGAAACACAGCATCAGCTTGAGGAAAACACAACTACTACCTATCTAAATGAATGATAAATAAAACTCCCCCACAGTAACTTTGGCAGTGGTCTGTTCACTCTGTTCCCTACCTTCCAGTGTAAATGTGTGATAGACAAATGTCCCCTTACCATCTTACTCCCCATCTCTCGTATGCTAAATCCCACATACAGTTTGGTGTCAGTAGGTAGCACAGTCCCAGGTGCGCTTGGGCAGGCCTGTCTCCAGTCCTTTGGGCAGTTCTCCACCACCTAGTCCGGCTGTAAAGATTTCAGCTTGATTTAGTGACTGGGTAGGAGAGGCCTCACTCTCCTCTGCAGCCTCAGCAAAGAGCCCTCTCTGTGTTGCACCCCATCAAAGAGCCATCTCTGCATCATCTCCCGTTGAAGAATCCTTCCAACAGCAATGGGTTCTCAGTGAAGGGAAACCAGTGCTATGTAGCACCCTTGAGCCAACTCCTTCCATGAGGTAGGAGCAAATGACACTTGCTGTAGCTATACTTCTCCCTGTTCACCAGTAGATTGGATCAAAGAGCTCCTTCCCCTCTGCAGCTTCTGTGCGTCCCCGGTTCTCAAGATGAAGCAGCTCTGTGGCTGTTCTTGCTCCCATTCACCAGTGGGTGGCAGCAGAGAGCTATTTACCCTCTAGAGCTTCAGGACAATGCACTTGTATATGCATAGCAGAATTCAATTTTTTAAATCATTTCAATGGATAATATCAATGCTTAATTTTAAGCATTTTTAAAAATATATTTAAATTTTCACAGTTGTGGGAAATTTTGGGAGGGGTTCAGACAATAATTATTTAATGACAGTAGATGTTGAGATTTAAAAAGTTAAAGCTTTATAACTGTTTAAACACAGCTTGTCAACATCACACATTCAAACATCCTTAAATATAATTCCAATAAGTTCTCAAGCAGCATTTTTCTCACTTTTCATATCTCAAAATTTTGATAATTATTGATGTCAGTTTGTATGTGGATGGTGAAATTGACATTGACCAACACTTACCCAGTACAAATTGAATCCTTTCAAACCTACAAAGTCAGAATAAACAGATAGCAAAGACAGTCTGAGGCCTGCAAATTAGCCTGTTGATGGAGTTTAGGTAAATTCTCTCTACTTGTAAACAGAGATTATTTATCTTCACAAATGAACAAGTGTTTAAGAATCTCTCGTGGACATTTTGGCTTCTGTTCGATGAGGTGCAGCTAAGAAACTTTAAGCTGTTGCTGGTATTTTGGGTGGATAAAACTCTTTAGAATCTGCAGTCTGCTGAACACATCCCAGTCAGAAATCCTCATAGCCACAGAGATAGTTCACATACTGGCAGGAGCTCCACATATCTGAAAACACACAGAGACCTTGCTGTGGAAGTTTCTTCAGGCACATCAAAGCCTCCCACATGTGGAAGAAAAAGATACTTTTAAAATGTTACTTTCAAAACAGGACCATGAACAGTCCTGTATTAGTGAATGCATGAAAAAAATGGATATGAATCATAGAATATCAGAGTTGGAAGGGACCTCATCTACTCCAACCCCCTGCTCAAAGCAGGATCAATCCCCAGACAGATTTTTGCCCTAAATGGCTACCTTAAGGATTGAGCTCACAACCTTGGGTTTAGTAGGCTAATGCTCAAACCACTGAGCTATCCCTCCTCCTAGGTGAGAGGCTAGGCTGTAAAACAAAACAAAAATGGGCAGTATTTAGCCAACTATTAAGGACTGGACATATTCATAAAAAGTTGAGATCTGCATAATAAATGTTAATATTTGCTTTGGCTTTAGTCAATAGTACAAATTTAAGGTGCAAAATATAAATTATTATACTAAAAAGAGGAATTGTTAGAAATGCATGACTGCATGCACGGATGATCAGACTTTTGATAGTTTCAGGAAACTGACATTGCACTAGCCCACCTGAACCCAAGTTCTGTGAATGAAGTGTGGTTGGCAAAAGCTTCACTGGAAAAATAATTTGCCTTCTCTTCCCTCCTGCTCTGTGTGAAAAGGCTGCTGGAGTGTGAGCCTTTGGTTTGCTGCTTCTCCATATTGCCTGCTCTCTCCTGATACCTGTTCTTCAAGGATGTGTTACCAGAGAGTGGTTTCTTCTGAGCTGATAACAGTCATGCATATTTCATCTTGATATGATGAAGCCTCGCAACAATGAGATAACAAGCTTGAGAAAGCTGCATTCAAACTAGTGATGTTTAGATTGATTTTTGGCAAACTGGAACATTTTTTTTTCTGATTTGTTCACCCAGCTTTAACGCAGGCAGAATGGTCATGGGGTAATTGCGCCCATGTGGCTTGGGGGATAGAATTTACCAGTGTCTCCTCTGTAGATCTCAAGGCACTTTACACAGGTACTCTCACTGTCCTACAGATATGCTGAGGCAGAGAAGTGAAGTGACTTGCCCCATGTCAGAAGCCAAACCAGTGGCAGACTAATAGAGTTAAAATGAAAACTTGGGTCTCCTAGTACCCAGAGCACTAGCACATAGAATCATTGTAAAATCATAGATTCCCCTCACATAGCTTCCCCTCACAAGCCTCTGTTGCTGGAGCCCCTTAGCTTTCATTGATAATAGGCCTGACTGATAGCCTGTTTTTCTGGTGAGACAATTACAAACAGCAAAGAATCCTGTGGCACCTTATAGACTAACAGACGTTTTGGAGCATGAGCTTTCGTGGGTGAATACCCACTTCGTCGGATGCATGTATTCACCCACGAAAGCTCATGCTCCAAAACGTCTGTTAGTTTATAAGGTGCCACAGGATTCTTTGTAGCTTTTTAAATGTGGTTTCAATTTAAAATTGTCAGCTCATATTTTGGTTTAGTTTAAATTCCTGAGGCTGTAAACATTATTTGCTACAGTAGAAACTGCTTCAGGCTTTCTTCAAAGCTCATGTATAGGTACAGAATTGCTTGAGGAGAACGGTGGGCAAAGCTAATGAGCTCTGAAGAAAGTCTGATGCAGTTTTTACTATATGTTGTTTCCTTGAACCATAGCAGCAAACAGTGCTTAAAGGGTGGTAAAGTAAAATGTTAATCAAATGATTTTAAAAGTGAAAAAAGCATTTAAAAAGCTAAATCATAGTCACAAACGTTTTTTGTCCTTTCTGCCTGCAGAGGTGGAAGGAGCCTTACCAGCCCAGGTTTTCACAGAAAGTAGGGAGAGGCAATGCAGCAAAATCATAGAGTGGCAAAATAATGCTATATGATGGCATCTGCCTCCAGTACTTTTCTACCGACAATTGTCTTGGTTTAGGGATGCCAAATCTCAATGTCCCTTCCTTGGTTGCTGTGGAGCAAAGCCATGTAAACCACAAGTCAATGTTGGGTATTATGTTTTTAATTATTGGAAGCTGCTCAAGGCAAACAGGCAATGTAAGATCTACATTGCATTTTAAGGGCACTTTTAAAGGCATCACTATTGATAATGAGAGAAGGTGGGTAATGTAATACCTTCTATTGCACCAACTTCTGTTGGTGAAACAGACAAGTTTTGAGATTACACAGAGCTCTTCTTTAGGTCTGGGAAAAATACTGCAGGTGTCACAAGCTGAAAACAAGGTGGAACAGATAAGGAATTATGTTACAAGAGATCATTCAAGGTAAAGTTGACAGCTAACTCATCTACAGTTGTAGGGCAAAGGAGGGTTAGATTGTTGTAATGAGCCTGAATCTAGTGTCTTGATTAAGTCCTTGATTTTGGTGCCTAATACAGTTATGACAAACACCTGTCAGGGATGGTTTAGATAATACTTAGTCCTGCCTTGAGTGCAGGAGACTGGACTAGATAATCTCTCGAGGTCCCTTCCAGTTCTGTGATTCTATGAATTTAAATTCCCAGGCACACCTTTTGAAGGCATTATACACCTTCCTTTGAGGATGAGGACTGAGCGGTCAGTTACAGAGTGATCATTTTGTAAGAAGTGTTAACCTACAGGTGATATGGTGTTTTTGTCTTTTATGATTTTGTGTGTGAGTCCATTTGAGAGCATAGGGATTGTCTTGATTCACCCACATTTAGTGCCCTGAATGAGATACACCATGTGTAGGATCCATGGATCTTGAAAGATGTTTTGTGGGGGATATTGATCATTGTAGCATTGGAGCTATGTCTGCAGGTTTTGTAAGTGTTCTTAGGGTAGGGCCTGGTGTGTTTGAGGTAGATAGCTGAGTGTTGTCCATTGTCTTGCAGATATTTGAGGCATATGGCAATTCCATGCTTTGTGAGGGATGTTGGTGTATAGAGTGGTGACATCCATGGCAATAATAATGGTGTTCTGAGGGAGGCTGTTTATGTTGCACAGTTTCTGGAGAAAGTTCGTCATGTCCTAGAGGAAACTGGACTTTTGTGTAGTGAGTGGGTCGTTGATGATTTCTATAAGTGCCAATATTCTTCCAGTAAGCGTAGCATGGTCAGATATGACAGTTCTGCCTGGATTCCTTTGTGTATCTTAGGAAGCATGTAGAAGGTACCTGAGATGGGTTCATGGGGGATGAGGTTGTAGAGTTTCTCTTGGGGTTGTCTGGGGAAGGATTTAATGATATCCTTAAATTCCTGGGTGAATTGTGGTTTGGAGTCTTATTTGAGTTCTTTATAGTCGTTGATGTCAGAGAGTTGTTGGTTGGACTCGCTGATATAGTCATCGCAGTTGAGGACTACAATGGTGCTCACTTTGTCTGCTGGGTTTGATCACTATCTGGTAGTTGGATTTCAGGGACTGTTTAGCTGTCTCGGCAATGGAGAGATTGCAGTGGATGTAATGTTTGTTAAGGATTTCACAGTCAGTTTTTTTTTCCCTGAAGCAATCAATATACTGATCAAGTTTATTTTTTAATCTGCTGTAGAGTGTCCAGTCAGATTATTCTTTTTATGACTGTCAGTAGAGACATAGTAGGTATAGGTGATGTTGTCTTTGTTATGAAAGAGTTCTTTGAGGCAGAGTTGCTGAAAGAGTTATTTCACTTCGCCATATGTGAATATGGTATCAGTGGTGGGGCAGAAGTTCAGTACCTTGGAGAGTATATATAATTCAGCTCCAGGTAAGGGAGACTCGATAAGCTGATGATGTGTTCTACGTAAGCCTATCACAACATGTGGTATATCTCCTCCAATGCACTCAATGCCCCAATAACAACTGTGTGGGTGAAACAAGGCAACAGTTTCTTGAATGAACTTGCACAGAAAAATGATAAGACAAAAACACCATATCACACATCGGTGAACACTTTTCACGAAATGATCACTCATTATCTGACCTCTCAGTCCTTGTTCTCAGAGGAAATCTGCACAAAACATGCAGATGACTAGGTTTGGAGCTTAAATTCATAACTCTGCAAGACACTAAAAATAATTAATTTAGTAAAGACAATGGATTTATGGCTCATTATACCAATCTGTAACCCTCCTTTGTCCTACGACTGTAGAGTTGTCAACTCCTCACTTCACCTTGAATGCTTTCTTGAAACATCTGTTCATCTTTTATTTGTTCCAACTTGTATTTATCTGTGACAGTCTAAGTAACTTTCCCAGACCTGAAGAAGAGCTGTGTATGCTCAAAAGCACATCTCTTTCACAAACAGAAACTGGTCCGATTGTTTTAGCCACCTTATCTTTTTAATATCCTTGGGCCAACATGGCTATAACACTGCAAACTGTTGATGATTAGCTCACTGAGAATAAGGAGTTGAATTTGCACAGTGATGCAGTTTACTGGACATTCTGCCCTTTTTAATGACTTATCAGGAATACCCATCTTTGTGTAGTATATCCTATGTTAATAGTGCCGATGTGATAAAGCCTTTATCATCTCCACCCTGGAGTTAGTACTGTAACCTGATAGGTGATTTTATAAAAAGTCCAACGTACCATGTTTAAACAGCACATGAAATTAAATCCTAAATAATTCACAATATTCCTAGTTCATATGCTTATCTGGGCAAAAAAAAATCAGAATGGGTAAAAGCCTCTCTGGGTTTAAGTGGCATATGATTAATACCCAGAGAGTGGTCTATTAAAACTGTTTGAGATCTGGGTGGCATGCAAATGACAATGCAGCCTGTGAAATTGCAGTATATTTGCAATATCCTATTGGAAATGTATGTCACCCCAGATGTTTTATTAAAAACATTAAAGCAATATAGTGAAATATAAAAGTGAAGAACCTCATTCTCTGAAGAACACCTGACCTCAGCTGTCATCTGTCCATATTTAACTGTGGTTTTGGTTTTTATGGTGGTCAACTTGTCCTCCTTCCTTTAGGTATTTCAGCAGATTTGTATTTGTTGCTCTTGAACCCATAAAACCCAACATAAGTGGGGTGAAAAAGTTCCCTCTTCTCTACATTCTGCGCTACCATTGTTTCTATCACTCCTTCTGAACCCTGGCTTTCTGTCATAGGCATCACTCCGCTGACCTTCCAGTTGGGAGCTTTGGTACCTGAAAATTTCAGCTTTTTAAATCAGCAACCCAGAGGAGCTCTAGGAGCATACAGCGTTCTCAGAGAAATCCCTGCACATGCTGTATACTCTGTATGAAAGTGCAGTGTGCGTGTGTAGTGTTTGTGTATTTCTTCAGTTAGTTTACATTTGTTTTATAATGGATTGGCAAATCTGTGTTGAGGCCTTAGGTCTTGATGCCAATATTTTAATCACTTTCTGCACTGATGACATTGTCACTGTTCAGGGCAGCTGCACCTGTGTTCTCCCTCTGTGGTCAAGAAAAGGCGCCCACTCTATGCTTTCAGCTCTATGGCCATTGCCTCTCTTGGGTGGAGACATGTGTCACTCTCCCTTCTAACCAGGGATTTCTGGGCAGCACAGTCCCCTCACTATCCTGTGATATCCCCATCAAAAGAGTGTCTCTTTAAAACGATGCAGAGCTAATACACAGTGTCATTGCCACAGGTATTAGTTACTGCACTGCTCTTTCTAAGCAAGCACAGTTTATTCTTAAGATAAAAGCATTACATGCTAAGTAGCTGAGCAGAGATCACACCAATCCCAACATAGGATCTAGCAGGTGAGCAGTCCCACTAGACTTCACGTAGCAGTTTTCCTGTAATTTCAAGCTCTTAACATTCTTTTGCCCAGAACAAGAACCCTCATGAGTTTGTGGGGCACTCATTTATCCAGTTTGGGCCTTGGGCCTTAAATAGGTAATCAGCCACACCATGGATTATTGCTCAACGGGCAGCTTTAGAAGGATGGACTCAGAGGTGGGTTAATTGCATTTCCCTCACCACATGTGTTTCCAAGGACATCCACTTCACATGTATTGTCCCCAGAAGTCCTTTGCATTCCTAATACTTCCCAGCGATTGCATTAGGGCTTGCCAGGACTTACAGCGCTGCAACAGCACAGCTGTACTTGTGCCACTGTAGCGCTTAGTGAAGATGCTATCTATGCCAATGGGAGAGCTTTTTCTGTTGGCGTAGATACTCCACCTCCCTGAGAGACAGTAGCTGTGTTGACGGGTGAAAACCTCCCTTCGGTATAATGCTGTCTGCACCAGGGTTCAGGTTGGTGATACTATGTGATATTCCACACCCAAGTGACGTAGTTTTACCAACGTAAGTTTGTTATGTAGATCAAGGATTAGTCATGTCCCCTAGAGAAGATACATACAGTTCCACAATAACACATAAACAATTGCATTTTAATACAGTGGACCCACCGCAAAGGTATTAAACTTAATTTAATAAAGTTTAACATAATTCAGTAAGATGCATCTTAATTCCATAAAGTTTGTCCAGGATATTGTCATATGTGTCACAGACACTTCATAGTTTTTACTTTTCTCAGAGAACTAAAAATCTGTTTTTCCTTGCTATTTGTCTTCACAATTCTGTGCCTTGTGATGTCAGTTTTTAAAAACTTTATTACTTTGGTTCTCTTGGCACTTGTGTTCTCTTGTGCTTCATGGTTCATTGCTTAACTAGCCCCAGGCACTGAAAAATATATCAGTGAAAGCTGGCGCCATCTCTAATGCAAGTACAACATGTCAGGTCAATGCAGTAGAACTGATCTTCAAGTGAAGCAAAGAAAGAGCACAGTGAGTCTGCTCTAATCATAGGTGAACAAAAAACCTTACCCATTGCATTCAGTTTAACTCTGCTGAAGTAGTACTCATTAAAACCACTATAATGTATTTCATCGTAGTCCTTGTTTTTGAAGAAGAAAAATCAGATCAGTGAACCATAAGAACATTTCCATTGTTATTAATTCATGTTGCTTTATTTTCTGTCACTTCAATGCTTAAAGTTAAATGCCTAAAATGGGTATTTGGGAGATTGAATAGTGATTTGGACGTGTAGATTACTAAAATGGGTATTTACTGTGGGTGTTCAAATAGGTACCTAGAATTATGCATCCTATTTTGCAATTTGGGCCCTGTAGGCCCTAAATTTCACAAGATCCTCTTATAGTCCACTGGAAGGGCATGCTCTGTAAACTGTTCCTGTGGTCCATTTATGGCTTCAGCCACAGGGGGAAAACATGTTAAGGGGCGTATGCCACTGACCTCGCTGGGGTTGATTGCAAGGTTTCAGGGCAGTGTATCGCCATAATACTGATGTGATTCCTTATCAGGAAGGTTCCATCTTGTAATATGCCATCTAACGCAAACCAGCAAACAGCCTTCTGAATAACTTGCTGATTATTTTCCAGCTTCTTTATAACCAGATAATAATAATCTTTTTGAAAGCAGAAAAAAAGTGGGCCATATTCTGTATTGGAAGAAGTTTGTCTATGTTCCATAATCTGATGTTTATGTAAGGTTATCGTGTCAACACCATAACTTGCATCCACTTCACATTTCTTCTGAGTAGTTGTATGAAATACTGTTGGGTTAACATGGTACTCAAATGGCATTAAAAGCCTGAAGTAGGGTTTTTAAAAATGCTCAGTGTTAGCCTAACTCAGTTCTCATTGACTTCATTGGGAACAATTTTTCTCAAACATGAGGGATGAAAAGTAGTTCCTCTAGTTCTCTCAAATTTCTGGATAGGCTATGAAAAGATAACATAGAAGGGATAAGCAATTCTAGAATCATAGATGTGTAGAACTGGAAGGGACCGTGATAGATCATCTAGTCCAGTCCCCTGCACTGAGGCAGGACTAAAGATTATCTAGACCTTCCCTGATAGATGTTTATCTAACCTGTTCTTAAAAACCTCCTGTGATGGATATTCCACAACCTGTGTTTAACTACCCTTAGAATTAGGAAGTTTTTCCTAATGTCTAGCCTAAATCTCCCTTACTTACTTCTTCTCCTATCCTCATTAGTTAAGGAGAGCAATATATCACTCTCCTCTTTAGAACAACCTTTTACATACTTGAAGACTGTTATCATCTCCCGCTGTCCATCGCCTCTTCTGCAGATTAAACAAACCCAGTTTTTTAATCTTTCCTCATAGGTCATATTGTCTAGACCTTTAATCATTTTTGTTGCTCTGCTTTGGATTTTCTCCAATTTGTGCACTTCTTTCTCTAAGTGTGATGCAAAGACCTGGACACAATACTCCAGCTGAGGCCTTATCAGCGCTGAGTAGAGTGGAAGAATTACTTCTCATGTCTTGCTTATAACACTATTGCTAATACGTCCCAGAATGATGTTTGGGTCTTTTTGCAACAGTGTTACATTGTTGACTCATATTTAGTTTGTGATCCATTATAACCACTAAATTCTTTTCTGCAGTACTCCTTCCAAGGCAGTCATTTCCCATTTTATTATTATTCCTTTAAGTGTAATACTTTGCATTTCCCCTTGCAAAATCTTGTTTATTTGAGAACATTTCTCAAGCTTGTTAAGTTCATTTTGAATTCTAATCCTGTCCTCCAAAGCTCTTGCAACACCTTCCAGCATAGCATCATCCACAAACTTTATAAGTGTACTGTGTATGCCATTATCTAACTAATTTATGAAGATATTGAATAGAACCAGACCCAGGAGCGATCCTTGTGGGACCCCACTCAGTGTGCCCTTCCAGCTCAACTGTGAACCATTGATCACTACAGTTTTCTTAGCCAGTTGTGCACCTACCTTATAGTAGGTTTGCTTAGGCCAGGGGTTCTCAAACTTTCTACAGCTATGTCTGTGTAAGAATTAAACATCCATGGCTTGTCTGCATCAGTTGTCTTGGGCTTGCAGGGTCTGGGCTATGGATCTGTAAAATTGCAGTGCAATATCTGTAAAACTGTATGCTTGGGCTGGACCTGGGCTCTGGGACCCTCTCCCCTCGCAGGATCCCAGAGTCAGCACTGAAACCTTGTAGCCTCACAGCCCAAGCCCTGCAAGTCGGAGTTAGTTGATATGGGCTGACCACAAGTGTTTAATTGCATTGTAGATGTAAATCAGGTCCAAGGTGTTTCAAGTTGGGTATCAAAAAATTAATGTTCCCAGAATCACTAGTCACTTTTCAAAATATTGTCTTTTGAGTCCATTCTAACAGCTGAACATGGCACTGAAGCCCCTAGTTCTTTCCTGGACTTAAGTGTTTTCCTGAATCAGGGCGTAAAAATGATTTAATCTTTTCTGAAGTATCTACAGGGATTGAGGGGTTTTGCATATCCCTCTGATCATTCTATTCCTATTTGCACCATCGGGATTTGTCATTTTGAATTTATCAGACTTTTTGTCCAATTAATGAAACTGAATTAAGTAGAACTATTTCTTTGGTGGAGTCATTCAGCGGAAGTGTTGGGATAATCACTGCACATGTATGTGTGCGCGAATGGCTGTCTGTTGTATCCGATTTCTGATGTCATGGCATCTCATGTGTTCTCTTGTAGCTATATAGTCCAATCGGCAAGGAGAAAAGTTGCCAACAGATGTCACATAGAAATGTGTAGGCTCCCACTGAAGACTTGGCATGACACTTGCATGTTTTTTCAATCAGTTTTTTGCATCTGTCTTTCTCAAAACCTTTATTACTAGTTGCTCTCTGTTCAGGTCTGTCCTTGTCTGTGTCTTCAAAGTTATCAATATTTATGTTACATGAGTTGAGATTATATGAATATTAGGCTGTTCATCTTAGTTTAAGTTTTATTTTATTTTAATTTTTTTTTTTGCATGGGCAACTGAATTTTAATGAATTGGTTTCCAGAAAGGGACAAACCCAGTGAAATTCAAATGAGGAGAATACTCATAACCCTTCAGGCAGAGTGTGTTTGATGTTTTATTGTTTATTTCATTCAGTTTTCTTCTCTCAATAGCATCTTACGAGCCAAATTTTGCTACTCTGTGAGCATTTCTGACAATAGCGACCTCAGTCCCTGGGTACAACTCCCACTCGAATGCGTGTGAGCTCTTTGCATGGATCAAAAGACGTGTACAATGTTGAGCGCACAAATTCTGAACAAATACAGGGTGTTCAGAGCGTTGCTCTCTTTGGACTAGAAAAATGTATTCTCTGAATGAGTGTAGGAAAAGTTTAGTTTAAGGCTGGGAAGGGCAAACTTTTTGGCCCAAGGGCCACATTGGGGTTGCGAAACTGTATGGAGGGCCAGTTAGGGAAGGCTGTGCTTCCCCAAACAGCCTGGCCCTGCCCCCTATCCACTCCCTCCCACTTCCCACCCCCTGACTGCACCCCTCAGAATCCCCAACCCATCTACCCCCCTGCTCCTTGTCCCCTGACCCCCCCATCCCTAACTGCTCCCTGGGTCCCACCTCCTATCCAACCCTGCCTGCTCCCTATCCCCTGACTGCCTGAACCCCTATCTACACTCCTGCCCCCTGACAGTCCCCCGGGACTCCCATGCCTATCCAACCCTTCCTGTCCCCTGACTGCCCTGACTCCCATCCACACCCCCGCCCCATGACAGGCCCCCCGGGACTCCCACACCTATCCAATGCCTCCCTTCCCTCCCCCTGCTCTCTGTCCCCTTACTATGTCGCTCAGAGCGGCAGGACTGGCAGCCACGCTGCTTGGCTGGAGTCAGCCACGCTACACGCGCGGTGGCATGGCTGCGGGGGAGAGGGGACAGCCTCCCCAGCCGGGAGCTCAAGGGCCAGGCAGGACAGTCCCGTGGGCCAGATGTGGCCCATGGGCCATAGTTTGCCCACCTCTGGTTTAAGGAGTGTTTTTACTGCAGAAACTGCATATGGGCATGGAAAAACAATTTGCTTTCAGACCATGTAAAGAGAGAAATTTCCAGTGCATATTTGACACCAGAAAGATACTCAGCCGCACTCAATCTGTTTTTAAAATACACCTCTACCTCGATATAACGCGACCTGATATAACACAAATTTGGATATAATGCAGTAAAGCAGTGCTCCGGGGGGGAAAGGGGGGGTTGCACACCCCAGTAGATCAAAGCAAGTTCGATATAACGCGGTTTCACCTGTAACACAGTAAGATTTTTGAGCTCCCGAGGACAGCGTTATATCGATGTAGAGGTGTATTCTAAAAGATATTAAAAGGGGGCAAAGGAGAAGGAACAAGTTAATTATGTGTATTGGCCAAAATCCTCCCATAATTCCAGAATCAAAACTGTACTTTCACAGAGAAGTGAACTATGGTTTTCCCTAGGTGACTTCTAAAGGTCATTTCTAGTCCTCTAACAACTGTAATAAAAAATTAAATTATTAAACATCTATTTAGGAATTATTAGTCTGATCCTCTTCCCACTGAATTCAGCGAAAGAACTTCTATTGAAATCCGTGTGCAAATGAGTATTTTACAGACACATTAGGTAAATTATAGCAACAGAAATATGTTTCTCTCATTTTTGTATATCATATCTTAAATCATAAAACTACCTGAAAGAATAAAAGTATTTTGGTCCATTTCATGTGCATATTGGGGGCTTATCTATGGGCTTGTCAATATAAAATTGTAAAATTCCTCTTGGTTTTATTGTTGGCATTATGAGACAGAAAGTATCGTGCGCAGAGGAATCCATGTCATGTTGTTTTGCAGTAGAATCGGACACTGCTGAAGTGCATTAAGTCTTAAAGTGAGTAGTCACTGTTAGCCCGCATACGGAATTGGTGCCATTTTATCTCTCTGTGTTTAACCCAGGAGCCTCTCCTCTGCGTTTTTCCCATGGTAAACCCTGTAATTTAGTGATAAAACGTATATTGCACCACATTAATGGAAAACTGCATAAATACTCTCACTTGGTTAGATCACAGCCCATCCTGTGCACTCACAAGAAGGAGTAAGAGGGCTAGGAAGGTGCCCTATATCCCCTATGCCAGCTACACACTGTGGTAGCAGTTTGTGGCTGTGGGGAAAGCAGTCTTTGAGGAGTAGTTACTCGCCGCTTTTTTCAGTTGAGTGAGGAGGCAGAAGTGAGGAGCTCTGAACTCCAATACACCAGGCAGTTTACCTGTGTTGGTGTGTCGGGGATTACGCTGGGCAAAGTATAGGTCTGGCACAGGGTTTTTGTTTTACTGCCCTCTCCCTCCCCAATATCCCCATGGAACGGAGGAGGAGAAGAGGCATGTTGTGACTGTGGGTCACAATCTCCTTCCCAGAGTGTTCCTGTCTTAATAGTAGTTCTGAGGGTCTTCCATTTAAAATCGATGGCGAACTCCCTGCTGGATTCCTTGGAGTCTCTGGTATGTCTCCCTTTTGGAGGTGAAAGGTGTACATGAGATGTTTGAGATATTTTTAGATGCTATTTGTTTTTATATTAAAATCTAAAACCCATTTTTTATTGTTTGGGAGTTTTTGGTTGGGTTGGTTGGTTGGATGGGGTTTTTAGGGTAGAACCCTCCCGGCTCCCTAGAAATTTCAAGGAAAGAAAAATTATATTTTTGGAATTCTGTACTTGTACACAATCAGGATTTTGTTTCTGAATGACCACTTGGGTTACTAGTGCCCCAATATTAATTCTGTGCACAGTTGCAATTTCACAGAGAGATTAAAGGATCCAAAATGTGTCTGTAGAATAACTCATTTCTGTCCTGAACTTGACTCTCAAATTAAAATTCTTTAAACTGCTTTTATGTGGTTTAAGGAGGCTGTAGATCTCTTCATGTCTCATGCAATCCCTATCATGTGCTCTAGGCACCTAATGCATCCTTCAGCATAGATGAGTTGGATGGGAAAGAGAGGGAGCAGTTCCTCTACTGACAGCTAATAGAAGCCATAGTGAGTGGGAGGGGTGCTGTGGACAGGGCAGCATGCCTTCCTCAGAGAACTATGGCTATGCATGCAGAAGTTATCATTGCTGTTAGCAGCATTAATGCTTGCACCACATTGCACCTGTTTGGGGATAAGGCATTCATGGCCAGAGGCAATGATGGCACCATGGATTCCTAAGGGAGGTGCATAACTTGTGGGAGGGTGTTTGTTGTCCAGATAGCACCTCACGGAGACAGTCCCTCTTAGTAGTTAATGATCCCTTTTCTTGCAGTTCCTGGGGTTCATGGGCTTTGGAGACTGTCTCTGCCCTACTTACGGTTCGATTTTCTGAGCTGTTGGGTGCTCACAAATCACATTGATGTGAACAGGGGCTTAGAATCTTTGACAATGAAGCTTGGGGACTCCTATCGAAATCCAATAGGAACTGTAGTCAGTCAAAAATTCTTCAAGGTGAACCTACAGGGTTGACTGCACTTTGTCTCCTCTTGTTGCAGATTTTACATTGAAGGGGACAATCTGACTCTAGATATTTAATTTACTCTTCAAAACAAGCAACCTAGATGCTTTGCTTTTTTGTGATGGAATCACTAGGGAAGCTTAGTGATTGAAAAATATTTTAGGCATCTGAAGTTTGCTTCCGTTGCTTCAAATATGTGTAAGGCATGTGCGTATGTGTACATGGTATGTCAATTCACAAATTATTATTTGTCTTTGAAAATGTCTAAGGCTTAGTCTACACTTAAAAATTAGATTGATGTAGCTACATTACTCAGCTATGAAAAATTTTGTACCCTGAACACTGTAGTTAGAGTGACCTAACCACCAGTATAGATGTGGCTACTGCCTCTCAAAGAGGTGAATTAACTATGTTGATGGGAAAATCATCGATGTAGGATGTGTAGCCTACTCTACAGCACTGCAACTGTGCCATTGTAACAGCTGAAGTTTAGACATGGTTTAAGAGCAAGGAATGGCTCTACAAATAAGGAAATTGTATAGCATGACGTAGATATGTGCTATTTTCTAAGTGACTGAAACAAAATTGTATCCTGGAAAGGGAAAATCATGTGTTCCGTGGTGACAGAGAAAGCCTTCCATGAAGGCTTTGGGTACCTGTACTGTACATACGGTCAGCTACAATGGTGAGTCAATTAGCGTACTATTCCTTTCGCTGTAACGCTGTAGAAGATCTGAAAAGTCCTAGTCATTACAATGAACAAAACCAAAACATCTCTGTCCTTAATAGTGGTTTCCCCTTTTACAGTTCAGCCCAGCTTAAGCTTTCTTATTTCAAACAAAATACTTTCCAAGCGTAGTTCAATGTTTGAAGCCAATGTGCTTGTACTTCTTCGTTTTAGCATATTTGCACGTTTTAAAGATCAACCGTTTAAAATTGAGCTTCCCTAACAAAAAAGTAAACAGTTGATAGCATTGTTTAAACAAATAAACTAAAATTACTTCTGCTTTTTTTCTTGTATATTCCATGCATAGTAAAGAATCAGCAAAGAAATATGTCAGGCTGCCTGTAGAATCATGGAAGACTCATATGCTATTTTTCATATTTGCCCTCTGGGGTGGTTGCTGCTGGAGATGAAGAGTAGCTGTACACAGCCACATTTTTGACATCCATGAAAGATTTAGCATTCTATTTGTTCATCTATTATGTATGGCAAGTATGTAGTCTACAGGTGAAATAGTAATAATAATAATAAAAATCCCATCAACTGAAAATGTATGTTCTGTGATTGCTATTATAAACATGTCTGCCTGGCCTATCTGTATTTGAGAGCCACTTTATAACTTTCTGCATGACAATTAGAAAGAAGTCTGTATAATGTGGCTGAAACGGCACATACACTGTGAATAAAAGCCACAAAAGCTATTGGCTCTTTTTGACACAATGATTTATAATGAAATATTAAAGAATAATATCAGAATGTTTGTAGCTATTAAAAATACAGCTGGATTTTTATCTGCCTAGCTGCAAAAGCTTGGTCAAAAATATAAACACAATTTATAAATACTGTAGCTTTTTGCATGCTACTGATGTGTACAATAACAACGTGGCATTTGTAGGGCTGTTTAATGATTTTTGAATTACCGGCTCTGTTGAAAAGGGGAATATATTTAAGCACTTTGCAAATGGGCAGCCTGAGCTCCCCATGCTCTTCTCTCAAGGGAGTATGTGTGCCATCTATCACAGAATTTTCATAATTCATCTGAACAAGGTGTGCAACTCAGCTGTCATAAAACTTGCATAAAAGGTAGGAATTTTTTATTCAGTAAATTGTGAGGATGTATTGAGATTCGAGAAGCTTTTAGATGTAGTTGTATTATGTTAGTCTGAAGTAAAGTATTGGCACAGAACATTTTAATTGATTTGCCATAGTTTTAACATTTTTGCTAATGGCTTGACTATAGTATCCTTAACAACAGGATTATCAACTGTTCAGATGGCTCTAAAATGCCATAAGTCTAATTTGTTCTTCATCCTTCTGTTACTTACAAATTTTTAAGTAGTTTTTAGAAAAAAAACATATCCCAAAGAGGGAAGTAATAAAGCAGTTTCAGAGTGTTCTGTAAATGTCTGATATTAACAACACTCTGTGTTCATAATATCTTAGATACTCTGACTCCCAAGGTAATTGCTCTTTCTAAAATTATTAGTGCCATTTAGCCTTCATGGTTACAAGATGAAAAGTTACAGCTGGTTAATAGTATTTAAGACCAAAGGATTAAGATCAAACCTTTAAGATCAAATAAAGTTTCATCATTTTGGAAGCAGCTATTCTTGATGTTGTATCGTGGCACTGAAAAAAATTGCTGTTAAAAACACACTCCCCTGCGTTAGAAAAATGTTTAAAATGTCTTTCAGAATTTAAACCAGAATAACTTTTTATAACCTTTAAATTATTCTGGTTTTGTTATTACAAGCTGTCTGGACTGAATTAATGGCTTAAGTATTTGTCTAAAACCAATTACTGTAGCGTGGCCTGAAAAAAGTGCAAACAGAAATGGTCAGATTCTGCTTGCATTCTCACTTCAATGGGTTTACTCTTGTGAGTATGGCAAGCAGGATCTACAGTAGCTCAAGTGTCTAACAGGGCCAGTGATTTAAATCAACTGGTGTCTTTCCATTGACCTTCAGTGGTATTTGGATCAGGCCCCAGATGAATAGGATAAAAGTCAGAGAATAAATATTGATTTCCATGGAAGTTACAAGCCTAGGTATCTTTGAGGATCTGGGCTTTTATGTCTCTTCCTATAACAGTGAAGGACAGGGTTCCTTGTGGACATGGAATAAGCCTTCAGAATTTAAAGCTGTGCACAGTTTATTTGTTTCATAGAACAGAATAACAGGGTTGGAAGGGACCTCAGGAGGTCATCTAGTCCAACCCCTGCTCAAAGCAGGACCAATTCCCAACTAAATCTAAATTTTCTTTCAGTCTATAAAAAGAGGCTGAGTGAGAGACTAGGCAATATACAATTGTTATAAAATTTTAAAACACACGAAGATATAGTATAAGCTTCAGACAAATGGATAGCACAGTCCTCATTAGTAACGGAGCAGATGATGTACTAGAGTAACTAAAACAATATTTATTCAAGAGTCAAGAGTATACTGTGTTGATCTTCTTGATTGATACTGTGCACCTCTGGATTCTGAGAATGTACTGCGGTAATGTGCTGGCAAAGGCAGCTCATCTGATAGCTTTTTATGGTCAAGTATAGGCTTGTGATTTTGAATGATAGCTTGGTATAAGACAGGCTGGTGATCTGTAGATGAAAAAGAAATGTGAAAGCTGATGTAATGTCTGTGCTGTACATCTGTCACAGAAACATTGCAACATGTGCAAAATAAATTGGACACAAGGTAGGTGAGGTAATATCTTTTACTGGACCAACTTCTGTTGAGAGAGACAAGCTTTCTAGCCACACAGAGCTCTTCTTCATATAAGCGGGAGAATGGTCATGCTATTGTGGGGAACTTTCCTGGCTTATACACTACCTGTGAAGTGGGCTAGCGAAAGGATCTGAGTCCTTGCTCCCACTGCCTTTACCCAGAGGCCTGCCTGACCTCTAGGGTTCCCCTTCCACTCCCTATATGGCAGAGTCCTCATTCAAGGCTGAGCCCAGGATTCCTGGGCAGCTCAACCCCGAACCTTGTCGTGGTCACTTAGGGCAGGGGCTAGGGTGTCCCCTCTCTGGGGTGCTCTCTCTGCACTGGATGCTTCCCTGACCCACTGATCATTACATACAATTCAATGTAAATACAATTTATTAAACAGCAACCAATTACAAAAAATAAGGAAAAAATAGGAAAGGTTAAAGGAAAACACGTCACCCCTCTCTGTGGGATGGGGACATCACAACCAGCTGTCTCTGGAATGTAAGGGCAGGTCAGTCTGTTCCTCACAAGTCCCAGGCCCCTTCTCAGGCCCTAGTGGTGCTGCAGAGATGCTGCGGGTTAGACACTTGCTCTCAGGCTTTAGGTGGCAGGACCCATCTTCCCAGCGTCGCCCCTGCCCCGTCGGGGTTACGATCCCCTTCCAAGTCTGGCTGGGGGTGTCTCCCTGAGCTGGGCCCTCTGCCCAGGGTCCCCCTCATTCTCCGCAGCCACTTACCACACTCGGCTCTGGACTGCTCCAGCCCCAGCTCCAGCCCCACCACTCTGCCTCAGCCCCAGCTCCAGCTCCACCACTCTGCCTCAGCTCCAGCTCCACTGCTGCTGCTGCTGCTCTGCCTTCAGCTCCCTGATCTGCTTCTCTGGTCCCTCTGGCTCTGATAGCTACAACTCTCCCCCCAGGACAGGTCTGCTCTGTGGGCTGCTTCTGTGACTCTGCTCCCAGCACTGACCTGCTTCCTGGGCCACTTTTATGGCCCCTCTGGATCTGGCATGGCTCTGCTCCCCAGCTCAGCTTGCACCCCTGCTTTCTCCTTAACTTGGCTGTCGTAATATCTGTAATGTAGTTCATATCAGAACAATTGCACCAAACTCGCTCAGTCTTCCGTAAGCAGTTAGCATCAAGATAACTAATAATTATCTTGTACACGAAAGATGAAAAGCGCTATGAAAATACTTATTTTACTAGTAGTATCACTTTTACCATATCATCATAACAGAAATGTGAACTTATAACCTCTGAATGTATAGCAAAATAAATTGAAACATAGCTCTTTATTTAAATACTAATTACATATTATTTATTTCTGTTTTATTTTCATTAGTATTAAGCAGCAGATTAGATTTTACAAGGTTCCTGGGTTTGGCATTGTTCCTTTGTTATTACTAACAGGTTTATTTTCACATCTGTTCCTGGGGTTTCCTACCTTTCGGCATCTGATTGTCCTTCCAGCATCACGCGTGGGTAAAGTTTTGAGATTTAGTTTTAGTTTTGTTTCTCTTCTGTGGCACATGGATTCTCTCCTGGCCATCCTTTGTGCTTACCTGGCTTCAGAATGAATTTTTGTGACTCAGTTCTCCTTCTCCTCTTATTTAAAATCAGCAAAGTTCCTAGGTCCCTGGTTAGCAAAGAAATTGTCAGACTTGAAATTTAGTTCCCATTGCATCTTACAATATAGGTATAAAATATTTATCAAATTTCAAAATAGTATAAAGCACTCAAAAAATAGGAGTACAACAGAAGTCTATCATTAGAGAGCACGAACCAACAACAGTAGTATTCACAGAAGAAATTGTTCTGATTACCCTTGGTAATGAAGTCCTCCAGGATGAAAGATAAAAAAGGAAAGACCAAAACCCCTAAAACAATCAATAACCCCTAAATCTACTAAGCAATAAGCAAAGACTAATAGCTTGTTTTTCCTAAAAGCACATAAACTATTTATTACAGGGCTAGATATGTTGTCCATCACTGAAGTACCTAGGTGCATTTTCCATGGCTTAGACTGATACAAAAATGAATTTAATGTTTAGAGAGCTAATCCTCCATGACTATGGACCAAAGAAAATTCTGAAATATATCTCTTAAACTAAATACAAATTAATATTGCAAGAGGGCATTTCGGTTTCCCTGCAAATACTTGGTCTCTGTTAGGAGTTTCAAAAAGAGGGTGTCAATCTTGGGGAGTTTTAGTTTGGTGATGTGGTCACCTATCCATTTGGAATACAGCTGAGATAGTCAACTCATTCTACAGCATAAACTAAACAACTATTGAATGCTAAGATAACTCAGGCTCTACCAACCTGGGCTATAACAGACCCGCCCCCAATTAGGTAGCGCACTGAAGCATATGCTAGAATGCTTTGCTGAATAGGTATGGAGTAAAGCACATGCTTAAAGTTAAGCACATACAAGAGTGCTTTGTTGAATTGGTACCCAGGAGCCCTACTGGTGAAGGACTTTGTATCCAACTGTCAGAGCCTTCCAGTCCCATTTAAACTGTGGCAACTTTAAGTTCATGTTTTAATTCTTATACTGTACATTCCTACAGAAGATTATATCAAATTAAAATAGTTGAAATATGTATGTGGCCAAGCTTTTTAGGATAATTACTGTGAAAATGAATTAAAATACACAATCATATTCTTCCATAAAATACTGTTAACACAACTTCACAAAAATTCCCCTGAGTGGAAAAAGTCAAGAAAGGCTTTATATAGTATATCCAGGGCCAGCGCTACCATTTAGGCAGCCTAGGCAATTGCCTAGGGCTCCAGAATAATTAGTGGGTGCCGCTTTGCCGGAGGGGGCGGCAGGCGGCTCCGGTGGAGCTGCCACAGTGGTGCCTGCGGAGGGTCCGGTGCTCCACAGCTCCGGTGGAGCTGCTGCAGTGGTGCCTGCGGACGGTCGGCTGCTCGCGTGGCTCCAGTGGACCTCCCACAGGCACGACTGCGGCAGCTCCACCGGAGCCGCGGAGCACCGGACCCTCCGCAGGCATCACTGCGGCAGCTCCACCGGAGCCGCGGGACCAGCGCGCGGGGCGGCGAAATTGCCGTCTGCCTAGGGCGCTCAAACCCCTAGCACCGGTCCTGAGTATATCCCGATCCCTTTAATCTTGAAAAAGGTAGCTATTACTTATAGTGACAAAATTGTGCAAATTACAACTAATTATCCCCTGATCAATTGGTCTTTATTCAGCCTTTACAAAGTGGAAAGCAGGTGAGCTTCACCCTGGTGTCTGATGCGTTTTTGCTTAGTTTTGCATCGCTTTATATAAAGATAGGAAATGAGGGCTCAGGATAAGGTCCAGCAGATTACGGCTGTGTCTACTTTCAGCGCTAAAACTTTAGTTGTTCAGGTTTGAGAAAAAACACCTCCCGAGCAACAAAAGTTTTAGTGCTGAAAAGTGCCAGTTTAGACAGCACTTTATTGCTGGGAGTCACACTCCCGGAGATAAAGCTACCACATCCCTTTTGGGGTGGTTATTTTTCGTTGCTGGGAGAGCTCTACCCCGGCGATAAAAGCATGACTACATTGCCCACGTCACAGCACTGCCATGGCAGCGCTGTAACGTGGGCAGTGTAGACATACAACTTCACTGAATAAAGGAAAATTGCAAGGGACAAACCACAATCATTAGTCTGTATCTCACACATAGGGAGACCTATGGACTTGAGATACCTAAGGCACACAAGTTGTACTACTTCAACTATACCAGAATAGTTAAAGCAATATAGCCCCCTCCTGTATGGAAAGGGAAATAAGCTAAACTGCTCTAAGGCACTGTGACATGGTGTAACTAGATTTTGTGGCTTCCGACAGGAGGCCACAAGGTCAGACTAAACCAATCTGCAGGAAACAGAAAAGTGACAGGAAAGGAGCAGCGAAGGTGGGTGCTTCAGGCCTGCCAAGAGAGGCCTCATGGAAGCATCCAATCAGAGCCCAGCATGCTCAGATAAAAGTTGCTGCAGGCCCTTAGCAGTTCAGTTCCTGGCTGGGACCAGAGGAGTGAAGAAAGGGTGCTTCTCTCAGGCTTGGATATAGCAACAAATCTGATAACACTAGCCCTGAGATAGGACTGGGGATAAAATGGGCCTGGTAGGAAGAGGCCCAGGGAAATAGCAACAACAGATTGGAGTAAGCAATCCCAACTATATGTATAAAATGATGAGGTCTAAATTAGCTGTTACCACTCAAGAAAGAGATCTTGGAGTTGTTGTGGATAGTTCTCTGAAAACATCCACTCAATGTGCAGCGGCAGTCAGAAAAGCGAACAGAATGTTGGGAATCATTAAGAAAGGGATAGATAATAAGACAGAAAATATCATATTGCCTCTATATAAACCCATGATACGCTCACATCTTGAATACTGCGTGCAGATGGGGCTGCCCCGTCTCAAAAAAGATATATTGGGATTGGATAAGGTTCAAAAAAGAGCAACAAAAATGATTACGGGTTTGGAATACATTATGAGGAGAGATTAATAGGGCTGTGACTTTTTAGCTTGGAAAAGAGATGACTAAGGGAGGGATATGATTGAGATCTATAAAATATGACTGGTGTGGAGAAAGTAAATAAGGAATTGTTATTTACTTCTTGTCATACCACAAGAACTAAAGGACACCAAATTAAATTAATAGGCAGCAGGTTTTAAACAAACAAAAAATATTTCTTCACACAACACACAGTGTGTGTCTACACTAGTGGCCGGATCGATCCAGTGGGGGTCGATTTATCGTGTCTAGTATAGATGCAATAAATTGACCGCCAATCGCTCTAGCGTCTATTCCAGTACTTTGCCACAACAAGAAGCGCAAGGGGAATCGACGGGAGAGCGTCTCCCATTGACACACCTCAGTGAAGACACCACGGTAAGTAGATCTAAGTACGTCGACTTCAGCTACGTTATTCGTGTAGATGAAATTGCGTAACTTAGATCAATCTCCCCCTGTAGTAGACTAGCCCATAGTCAGCCTGTGGAACTTTTGCCAGAGAATGTTGTGAAGGCTAAGACTATAACAGGGTTCAAAAAAGAACTAAATAAATTCATGGAGAATAGATCCATCAATGGCTATTAGCCAGGATGGGCAGGGATGGTGTCCCTAGTCTCTTTGCCAGAAGCTGGGGCAGGGCAACAGGGAACAGATCACTTGATGATTATCTGTTCTGTTCATTCCCTCTGGGGCACCTGGCATTGGCCACTGTCGGAAGACAGGACACTGGGCTAGATGGACCTTTGGTCTGACCCAGTATGGCTGTTCTTAGGTCCTTATGTTGTTGTCTATAGAGTCCCTGGCTTGGAACCCAGAGTAATGGGCAGGTCTGGGTTCCCCTACCAGCCAAAGAATAGGCCATAAGAAGGGGACAGGTCTTATTTTGGGAGCCTGAACAAAGAGCTGAATGTAAATGGCTCAGAGCTGGGGCTGAAGACCCTAGTGAGGGGAAATGGACTTCTTATTTGTTGGACTCTTTAATACCACAGAGGGGGGCTTCATTACTCAGCCAGAAACCCAAGCTGCCGAAGTTCCGTCAACACCAACTGGTAGCCTTCAGGGGGCTACAGAGGTGAGAAATGGACTGTAGCATTGGTTGGAGGTGCTCGAGAGGCGAGTGCCCCAATCACAGACACCTGTATAACTGGTTTGGTTAAAATAATTGTACTGGTACAAAAAGCTGTATGTACCAGGCCTTCGCAGTGAGTGGATCTGACATCTTGTCATGCACAGGTTGTGAATGGTCCTATGAAGATCAGAAAAAATGTCCATCAATCACAATTTAAGTAGAGATACTGAAAAATTCAAGGACCCTGATGAAGTTGATGCTTCCATAATCCACCATGTGGCAAACTGTATATAAAGTGTGCGCAAGTGCCAGTCACTGCTATTTTTTTTTCTGGAAATGTCAAGACAACCAATGCAAGAAAATACTTTAAAAACATTTTGACTATTACTTCAGCTATCTGCTTTTTCTTTAAATGAAGACCTCATAAACAAGCTGTTCTACTCTGAAACAATCTGTAATAAAAACCCAAGTCTCTTTGTAGTTGATGTTCAACCAGCTACTCTAAACGTCTCAAGAAGTATCAGAGAAACAAATCCATTAGCTGTCAGTTCAGAATGCCTTCAGAAACCTAATCTCTAAACTTTCTCCTTTTTTCCCCAGTGTTGGTCCTGTCTGTACTGATTGGAGCCTGTTAGGATATAGATATTCAGGCCTGTCTGCAAAGGCCTATACTTTAAGAATTTAGGTGTATTCTTATCACTTAGCTAGTTATAGAGGTATAAAAGAAAGAATCAAAAATCACTGTCTGTGTAGTGGCCTTCTCTTACTGTGACAGTCTGATGCCTGGTTCTTTAGCAGCCATAAACTGAGAAATGTATGGTCACGTCCTCACATTCCAAACTAATGATATTAAAATAAGGCAATCTGGGGCTGTTAGGAACGTGATTCGATCTATCACCTCCAGAGAAAGGGAAGAGCCTAGAAATTACACAGCTGGAGAACCCTTATGTCTGTATAGATGTAGTTGTAAAACCCTTATGTCTGTATAGAGGTAGTTGTGAAATCCTCACTTCTGTATTCACCCACGAAAGCTCAATGCTCCAAAACGTCTGTTAGTCTATAAGGTGCCACAGGATTCTTTGCTGCTTTTACACTTCTGTATTGTTTTGTATGTTTATTTGCATGGTCTCTGTCTGGTTCTGTGATTGTTTCTGTCTGCTGTATAATTAATTTTGCTAGGTGTAAACTAATTAAGGTGGTGGGATATGTTACAATACGTTAGGATTGGTTAGGTAAATTTTAGTAGAATGATTGGTTAAGGTATAGCTGAAAATATTACTATATAAATTAGGGGCAAACAGGAAGTAAGTTGGGATTCGAAAATAAGGAAAAGGAACTTGAATTTAAACTTGCTGGAAGTTCACCCCAATAAACATCGAATTGTTTGCACCTTCGGACTTCGGGTATTGTTGCTCTCTGTTCATGCGAGAAGGACCAGGGAAGGGTGAGAGTGAAGGAATAAGTTCTCTAATAGAGCCCATAATAAACCATCCTCTCAACAAGTCTCTTAAGTTGAGAGAATCTCCTGAGCCAAGTGTTCACCAAGAAAGGAATGTGGTTTTTAAGATAGAACAGAGGGAGATGGTTTTTAGTTTCATACTGTCACACACTAACACTGCAAAAGCCAGAAGTCTATGTGTGTCAACATCTGTTCTTCTGTCTCTCTCCCTATACGTTATATTTAGATATACTGGATACTATACGTTGGGTCTACATACACTAAATGAGAATTGCTAAATGGTGTCTGTTCCTAATGGAGTTCCTGCAGAAGGAGGAGAGGATTCAAAGGACTTGTGCCCTCAAACCAGTCAAAGTTCCATGGAAAGTGAAGGAATGCTCCTAGCTACCCCTGCTGAAAGAGGGAGGGGCAGGGTGAAGGTGGATCTGTAACCTGCTCCTTCCTTCCATACCCCCCAGCCCAGGTGAGATGCATTTACTGCCCCGATTGCAAATGGTGCTGAGGTTCCACTCCAGCAAGCCCAATGCTGTGTCAGAAGCGATGGAATAGCTACTCTTTCCCCAAACACTGTTGTGGGTGCAAAGAGAAGGAAATGATCAAAGCAGTACTAGGCTTTTCTGCCTTGTTCCAGGATATTCATCAGCTAGTCTAATCTGCTCATTAAAAAATCCTGGATTGTTCTGGTTGATTGAGTAAAATGAGAACACTAGTACAGTTTGGCTTCTTTGAAGAATACTAATTAGTTTGGCCATGCTGCTCTTTGAATAATGACAACTGGAAATCAATGGTTGTACCATCCTTTCAACAAAAAAGGAGAGAGTGGCAGCAACCTGACTACTTTCCTTATCGCAAGCATGATTTTATCAAGACTGAATGCTTCTGATTGTGTTTCAACAGATATATGCCTCTTAAAAGGGATGTGTTTTTATATACATAGCAGGGTCCAGATCCTCAGCTGGTGTAAACTGTCATGACTCCATGACAATTCTGTAATACTTTTCAGTGAGGTTTTCCGATCCATTGCACACAACGATGTGACGTGTGCTCGAATTTATGAATTCTGGG
The DNA here is from genome assembly GCF_025201925.1 of Gopherus flavomarginatus. Lineage (NCBI taxonomy): Eukaryota > Metazoa > Chordata > Testudines > Testudinidae > Gopherus > Gopherus flavomarginatus. The sequence continues at coordinate 267,294,596 of NC_066618.1, forward strand.
CAAACCACGTGTACACTCACTGCAGTGTAAGTCAGCTTTGAAGATGCTGACACCCACATTATTGGCAGCAGGGAATAAACACTGAGAGCTACCCATGAACTCTGTGAGGGATTTATGCCAGACTTTTGTTCTCAGATATACAATAAAAAGAGTTCTCCGTCTCACATAAGTTTCTTTATATTTTTGAATGATGAGATATAATATTATATATTAGACTAGCCAGGAGAAGAAGGAAGCACTGGCATTTAATTGATGTTGGACAAACAGAGAATTAGGTCCAAGAAGCAGTAAGTGTATTAGTAAATATTTTAAAAATATATCTAGGGCCAGTTCATCCTTTGGTGTAAGTCAGCCTAGCTCCATTGAGTTCACCAGCGTTGGATCAGTTCTACAGCATTCAGCTGTATTTGCCTACTTAGCCTTCCCCCTTACCTCCTGAAGCAGAGCTCTGGCCCTCTGGCCCTCTACGGGTAGCAGGGAGGAGTGGGGATGTATGGGACGTTTTGCCCCACTGTGTGAAATGTCTTGGCAGCATGTCACAGTCTTCAGATCGTCTGTGTCCAGCCCCCCTCTTCACATTTTATTTTTCCTCTCTCTTCTTTTAGGATCCCACCCGCATCATAGGAACATAAGAATTGCCACGCTGGGTCAGACCAATGATCCATCTAGCCCAGTATCCTCTTTTCTGACAGTGGCAGGTGCCAGATGCATCAGAGGAAATGGACAGAATAGGGCACTTATCAAATGATCCATCCCTTGTTGCCCAGTCCCAACTTCTGGCAAACAGAGGCTTAAGGACACCCAGAGGTTGGGATTGCAGCCCTGACCATCTTGGCTAGTAGCCACTGGTGGACTTATCTTCCCATGAACTTATACTTTTGACCTTCACAACATCCCCTGGAAACAAGGTTCAGAGGTTGACTGTTTTATCATGTGAAATACTTCCTTCTGGTTTTTTTTTAAAACATGCTGCCTATTAATTCTATTGGGTGTCCCCTGCTTCTCAAGTGAAGAGGTAAATAACATTTACCTATTCACTTTCTCCACATCATTCAGTATTTTATAGACCTCTATCGTATCCCCCCTTAGTTGTCTCTTTTCTAAGCTGAACAGTCCCAATCTTTTTAATCTCTTTTCATATGGAAGCCTTTCCATACCCCATTTTGTGCCCTTCTCTGTACTTTTTTCCAATTCTAATATATCTTCTCTGAGATGTGTACACTGTATTCAAGGTGTGGATGAATATGGTGGCAGTATGATATTTTCTCTCTTATGATGATCCCTTTCCTAATAGTTCCTAACATTGTTAGCTTTTTTGACTGCCACTACACGTTGAGCAGATGTTTTCAGAGAACTGTCCACTATGACTCCAAGAACTTTCTTGAGTGGTAGCTGCTAATTTAGATCCCATCATTTTGTATGTAAAGTTGAGATTATGTTTTGCAATATGCCTCACTTTGCATTTATCAACATTGAATTTCATGTTGCCGAGTTGTAAGATTCCATTGTAGCTCTTTGCAATCAGCTTTGGGTTTAACTATCTTGAGTAAGTTTGCATCGTCTGCAAACTTTACCATCTCCCCCTTTTTAAGATCATTTAGGATCATATTGAACAACACTGGTCCTAGTACAGATCCTTGGGAGACCCTGCTATTTACCTCTCTCAGCTGTGAAAACTGACCATTTATTCCTATCATTGTTTCCTATCTTTTAACCATGAGAAAATCTCTTCCATGAGCAGATCTTCCCTCTTATCCCATGACTGCTTAAGAGCCTTGGATGAGGGACCTTGTCAATGGCTTTCTGAAAGTCCAAATACATTGTACCCACTGTATCACCTTTGTCCACATGTTTGTTGACGTCCTCAAATAATTCTAATGGATTGGTGAGGCAATATTTCTCTTTCCAAAAGTCATGTTCATCATAATTCTGTTCTTTATTATAGTTTCAACCAATTTCCTTGGTACTGAAGTTAGGCTTACCAGCCTGTAATTGCCAAGATCACTTCTGGAGCCTTTTTTAAAAATTGGTGTTACATTAACTATCCTCTAGTCATCTGGTTCAGAGGCTGGTTTAAGTGATAGGTTACATGCCAGAGTTAGTACTTCTGTTATTTCATATTTAAGTTTCTTCAGAACCCTTGGGTGAATACCATCAGGTCCTGATGAGTTATTACTGTTTAATTTAGCAATTAGTTCCAAACCCACCTCTGCTGACACCTCAGACTGGACAATTCCTCCAATTTGTCACCTAAAAAGAGTGGCTCAGGTATGGGGATCTCCCTCACATCCTCTGCAGTGAAGACTGATGCAAATAATTCATTTTTCTTCTCTGCACCAGCCTTGTCTTCCATGAGTGCTCCTTTAGCACCTCAATTTTCTAGTGGCCCCACTGAATTTTGGCAGGCTTCTTGCTTCTGATGTGTTTTTAAAAAACGCTGTTAGTTTTTGTCTTCTGCTAGATGCTCTTCTTTTTTGGCCTGCCTAATTATACTTTTACACTTGACTTGTTGGAGTGTGTATGCTCCTTTCAATTTACTTCCAATTTTTAAAGGATGTATTTTTGTCTCTAACAGCCTCTTTTACTTTGTTGATTATCCAGGGTGACTTTTTTTTGTCCTTACTGGTTTTTTTTTATTATTATTTTAATTTGAGGTAAATATTTTAGTTTAAGCCTCTATAGTGATGTTTTTTTTTAAAGTTTCCATGCAGCTTGCCAGCAATTCACTCTTGTGACTGTTTCATAGAATCATAGAATATGAGGGTTGGAAAGGACTTCAGGAGGTCATCTAGTCCAACCCCCTGCTCAAAGCAGGACCAATTTGTTGGTTTGTTTGTTTAACTAGCTTCTTTATTTTTGAGTAATTCACCTTTTTGAAGTTAAACACTACTGTGGTGAGCTTCTTTGGTATTTCCCCCCCTATAAGGATGTTAAATTTAATTACATTATGGTTGCTATCACTGAGCGGTTCAGCTATATTCACTTCTTGGACCCGTGCTCCACTTAGGACTAAATGAAGGATTGCCTTTCCACTCGTGGGTTCCATGACTAGCTGCTCCAAGCAGTAGCCGTTAGTGGTGTCTAGACATTTTATTTCTGCATTTCATTCTGAGGTGACATGTACACAGTCAATATGGGAATAGTTGAAACCCTCATCACACAGGCATAGCACTTTACTCCAAGGCTATCTGACTACTCCCTGGGAATGTCTCTTGAAGGCATACTACCAATGTCCACTTAGGGTGGATCTGTTGGTCTCTAAGGATTCCCCTTGCTTTTAAGTCCAAGACAAATTAAGAAGTTTTGCTCTGTTGTAGACTAACCTTACTATTTAGAACAGGTTTCAGATGAACTGCTAATGGAGATGGGATTTGTATGTGTGGTAAAGAGGTTTGTGCCAAGAACATTTTGATCAGGATCTTCTCTTTGAAGAAAAATAATAATAGTACTGGTCATCATATGAAAACTTAAACCACTTTAACATGACCATCGAAATCATCAGAACAATTGGTCTGGTAATAAGATTTCAGATTTAAAGTGTTGATTTTTGCCATCTTCAAAGAAAAGAAAAGTAACTTCAGATTTTTTTTCACATCTACTTTTAATTCCATTGATTTCAGCTCACATATGTCAGCTATTCCTAACAGATCTCAACTTTACATCTTCAGAGTCCCTAAATGTGGATGAAGATACAAGAAAACATTTTTCAATTATCCACTGCTTATAGTTAATCAAAATAAAAAATTTTGCATTTGACACGCTTTAGCTCTTCACCAAAGATGTACTGTGCATAGTAGGCAAATATTATTCATTAATATTTTATAGCACTAATAGTGTGCTGAGATTTTTAAATATAAATATCACATATCCTTTTGATATATGTTGAGAAGCAGTTTACAAGTCCAAATCACAAAGTACACAGCTGCTGCTGCTAACTTTTGTAGCAGACAAAATAGGTATACATTAAAATAGAGTGGTGAACAAAGAGAGCAAGTTCCTAATACCAGAATCACACATGATGTGGGGTTGGTTTTTAGTTTTGGTTTATTTGGTGTTTTTTTAGCAAACTGATTCCCATCAGTAGAAGTCTGAAGAATGCCAACGTTAATTAGAAATCTTATTTTCAAAGAAAATAGGTGGTACGGAATACTAGCTCCAGGTTGAACTTTGTCTTGTGCACAGAGAAGATAAGTGCATTAAAAGAATTCTAATTGTCTACTCATGCTTTCCAAAAACCCTGTGGCATAGTCTCTGACCATGTCATTTTCTTAGTATTGCACAGGTTGATAATTTTATTACCTGATCTTTGCTGGTGATGATATGTACTCATCAAAAAAAAACAGAACATGGTGCTTTTAGATTGACATTTCCCTTACATCCAAGTACAACCAAAACCTAACAAGATATATCTATCCTCTGTTACAGTTAAATGGAGCTGAGTGCATTTCAGCTTCATTTCAGCGAAAAGCTTAAAATTACACTCCCTCCAAACATAATTCCACTAAAAAAGTGCCCAGTTCGGTTCCCTTTGTACCTTAACCACAATAAAAAATTGTACAGGCTCACGAATACTCCTAAGTATCATCTCTGACAGGTAATAATTTAGGATTATCAGATGTTTGTAGGATGTGTTGTTCTTGCCATTTACCCACAGGGTAATGGAATGTTGTCCTTTGGGCGGTGTTGAGAGTGATTAATTTTTATATGATGCTGTCTCTTTATATGCCCATATTTTTCCAAAGTAGAGGATTCGTTTTATTTTAAAGTTGTGAGCGTCACACCACCCATTTTTAAGTTCTAAAGGCCCAATTTTGCTCCCTGTGAAGACAATGGATGTGTTGCCATTGACTGCAGTTGGAATAAGATTGGTCCCTATGAATTAGATTGCAGGGTGGTGTTCTCATAAATCCCATAAATCTAGCATGTGGTTTTTATTGAGTATTGTCTCACTGCTTAATCTTCTGACTCCCTCAAAAAGCATTTTAATCTTTCTAATTTTTTCTCACTTACATGTGAATGTTTTAGTTATTTCCTGTGGGAAATTCTTATACAGAATTCCACCCTACTAACAAAGGTAGACACTAGGCATTAGAAGTGGTACAACACACACTCAAACTATTTTGCATTGTTTCTTTTTGGAAATACAAAAACTTTTTAAGTCATCAGTCTATTTCTTATACTTTGCAATCCTCATTAACAAGAAAATGTGTGGATGAGTGACCCTGACCTTGAAACTGTGATTCACAGTTGGCCTTTCTGGGAAATGGCTTTTAAATTTTCATTTCCTGATACTGAATATTAAATCCACTGGTCTTCTTTAATTCTTGAAATAATACAAATGGCATTTGATGGGAAGGAAGAATCTCTCTAATTTGGCCTATGTTGAGAAAAAGTTTTAGATTTCGAAGAGTTTGTGTTGAATTTTGTGTGATTTATATCCCAAGTCTAGTAAGATGAAGATGAAGGCAGTCAAAAGAACATTTTTCTGTCTGTAACAATTATACTGTGACCTTTTCTACAGTGAAAATATTCTGACATAAATCTATTTATGTCTGAAGAGACAATTGAGAGCCCTGATCCTGCAATGAGGTTACAGCACATTGCAAGGTCTAGGTTTGTCACATCTCACAATGAGACAAATCCCCAATTACTGAGATGTGAATAACTAACACATTTCATATAGAAAGACAGTTAGAGGTGGATCCCAGAGATGAGAAACTTTCTGCTCTGAAGTGGTACGATCCTGCAAGGTGCTGAGTGCTCCCTAATGAAAGCTGAGGTCTCTGGACTCCTCTAGCTCATCACAGGTGGTGGTGTGCACCTCAGAAGAATAGGCAGTAAGCCAGCAAAATGTACTGGAGTTATTCACAACAGGAAAGGAATTCTCAAAATTAAATGGGCACCCACAGAGGAAAATTAGTATTTGGTAGATGAACACTAGATCCCATGGGACTGAAAGACAAAAAGAGAACAAAGCACTAAGATTATTTTTCTCTAACAGTGACTGCATGTTTCTGTGATGGTCATCACTCTTGAGGAGCATTGCCTAGTGGTCAAGGCGTAGGCCCTTTGGTGTGTAGAGTTGGGTTTTGGTATGGGATCCCAGGGCCTTCTTACCACCCTGCTATTGTCAAAAGTTAGCAATCTATTGCAGGAGGCTTGGAGGGGGTCATCTCACTGCTTGACACCTCTTTGTGGCCAGGCCTGGTGCGATAGTTTTCTCCCTCTTGGGGTGGCAGGTGGCTGCCTTGGAACCTCAGGCCAGATCAGTTCCCAGTCTCTCCCCTTCAGGCGTAGTCCATAAACAAAACACAGGGATTCAACACAAATAAACTGGATTAGAAGGTGAGGGGCAAAATGCTTCCTCTCCAGATATAACAAAAGCAGGACCTCTCTTCCCTCAGGGAGTCCTGCAGGCAGTTGTTGAGAGAGATATCCTGCCTCCTCTCAGCTCTTTCTCAGGACCTGCAAGGTGAAGGTCCTTTCTCTTGCCTGGTCTGCCCACAGGTGAGCTGTTCTGCTCCCTTTTAACTCCTCCTCTTGTCTGTGCATCTCTTGCAAGTGTGGTGGGGCTGTCTGAACCCGGAGTTGGTCCTTCACTCCGTGTTGCCCACTGTAGGATTCGTATAACCCGTCACAGTTTCACATTAGATTTTTATCTCAGTGCCATGTTTGGATGCTTTTGCAACACTCTACACATTTTCTGTAAAAAGCAACAAGAACTGCAGGTCCTACAGGTCTTAACTGTTGAAACTTGAAACTGCAGGAGGCTTGAAAGTTACTTTTGTTCATGCACATACAAGATGAAATTAACCTTTGAGTGTAATTCTAACGGTTTAACAACATTTCAGCAAATAAAGGCAGAGTGGGGCATGTGGAAAAGCAAGATCTATTCTTTCATCATTATCGATGTCTCTGAAAAACTGACATACAGTTGAAAGTTTAATCTAATCTAATATTGTGTGATCCGCCTCATTCCCCACACATGGTATCATGATATGATAAACTGTTGGTATAGAATGATTCCTTTCTGTGCTACAGACTTTTCCAGTCATTCCTATAAATCAGCACACACACAAATATGTGATAAGTGACATTTATTAGTGGTAGTAATATACAGTAGCGATCAGAGGTCCCAGACCGATTGAGGGCCCATTGTGATAAGCACTTACAAACATGCATTAAGAGACAGATCCAGTTTTAAAGAGCTTTACAACCTAACTTCAGACAAGGCACAGAAGATCTATAAAGATTACTTTATTTAGAAATTAGGCTTTTTTTCTCAGGGAACTCAAAGCATATTATAATTAATGAAAATACAGAGATGAAAAGAACTTACTCTCCATTAAAGTCCAGCATTCAGTCGGCTTCACTGCAACTGGACAAATTACATCCTTAGTGTACATTTACACCAATATTTTCCATTTAAAGTATAAGAAATAACCCAAATATAGTGCAAAATTAAAAATCACAGTGTGACAACTGCCCATTTTCTTTAATTGCATCCAACAGATAAACTTTTAGAAGCTGAACTATTTCATGCTTTTCCACTCACATTTCTTACTGTCATTTGACTCTTAATCACAATCTTGTAGTAGCTGCACATTTCTTATCAGTCTTCTACCCTAATGCTAAATTTCAAAATGAATGCAATCTTTTTTAGTGACTCATCTTTTATATAAGATCCATCAGCTGTTGAGCTTGGTGGAACGAATTTTGAAAATAATGCTTTTGTCTCGGTCTAACTTCAGAAAGCAGAATCCAGGGGTTGTGGAGAGGGGTGTTGGTTAAGGAGAAAAATATTATTTTATACTCTGTGCAATGGCAGGAACACAACAGTGTGTGTGTGTGTGTGTGTGTGTGTGTGTGTGTGTGTGTGTGTGTGTGTGTGTGTGTGTGTGTGTGTGTGTGTAAACCTGCACAAAAATGGATAATCTTGCTGCATGGCACCAAGATTAAAAAACGACAATGTGGCTTTTTTTCTTAAACCTTATCTTTTTCTTGAATGTGAGATGCACCATATGCCCCTGATCCAAATCACATTGAAGTTAAGGGGAAAACTCACATTGACTTCAAAAGGCTTTGGATCAGACAATATGCAATAAAAAGGTTACTCTAGTATGCCTTTAGATCCATGCGTCAGCCCTAATTTTGCATATTGGATGAGCCAAACTTTTTGCAGGAAAGGGGGCTGTAGTGGGCAGAAGAAGTAAAAGATAGATACAAATGTGAGTTTCTGCCATCACTGCACCTCCTAGATTTTGGAGCTGACTGAGTAGACCATAGAGCAGGGGTTCTCAGACTGGGGGTTAGGACCCCTCAGGGGGTCGCGAGGTTATTACATGGGGGGGTCGCGAGCTGTTAGCCTCCACCCCAAACCCTGCTTTGCATCCAGCATTTATAATGGTGTTAAATATATAAAAAAATGTTCTTAATGTATAAGGGGGGGGTCGCACTAACAAGCTTGGTATGTGAAAGGGGTCACCAGTACAAAAGTTTGAGAACCACTGCCGTAGAGACTGCCCTAACTTAACTTGTGCTGCACTGGATGTGTATAAGCAACTGCAGTTGCCCAGATTAGCTGCAGTGCAGGGCCTGGGCCTCATCCCTCCTCCGTGCACAGCCTTGTCATGACTCTGTGCTAGGGTGCAACGGGAGCAAGTGTAGAACCCTATTCCCCCTTAAGCTGAGGGGATTCCTAATGTTGTCTAAATCAGCTTTGCATCTGCTGTACACCAACCAGGCTAAGATACAGGGGCTGCTGCAGAGCCCAGATTTAGCATTATCATACCTTTAGTCCCAGATTTGGACCTTAGCATCCAAAATATGGGGGTTAGCATGAAAACCTCCAAGCTTAGTTACCAGCTTGGACCTGGTACTTGCTGCCACCACCCAAAAAATTAGAGTGTTTTGGGGCACTCTGGTCCCCCTGAAAAACCTTCCCTGGGGACCCCAAGACCCAAATCCCTTGAGTCTCACAACAAAGGGAAATAATCCTTTTTCCCTTCCCCCCTCCAGGGGCTCCTGGAGAGATACACCGACACAAGCTCTGTGAATCCAAACAGAGTGACTCCCCCTCTCCGTTCCCAGTCCTGGAAACAAAAGCACTTTCCTCTTCACCCAGAGGGAATGCAAAATCAGGCTAGCAAATCCAACACACACAGATCTCCCCCTGATTTCTTCCTCCCACCAATTCCCTGGTGAGTACAGACAGTTGCAGACAGTGGGGAAGCTCACTGGCGGCGATTTTCTTCTAGAACTTTAAAATAAACAGATTACTACAACACATGCACCTTTACATATAGTACTAAGTATATAACTAACAGACTTCTACATTTTAAGAACACTTTTTAACTACTGAATTCTGGGAAACTCTCACTGGAGAGTGCATCAGCAACTTTGTTAGAAGCTCCTGTGATGTGTTGAATTTCAAAATCAAAATCTTGGAGAGCTAAACTCCAACGAAGAAGTTTCTTGTTGTTCCCCTTGGCAGTATGAAGCCACTTTAGTGCAGCATGGTCAGTTTGTAGTTGGAACCGCCGTCCCCAAACATATGGGCGTAGCTTTTCCAGGGCGTACACAATGGCATAGCATTCCTTTTCACTGACTGACCAGTGACTTTCCCTCTCAGACAGTTTCTTGCTGAGAAACACGACAGGATGGAAGTTGTGATCTGTTGCTTCCTGCATGAGCACTGCTCCTATACCACGCTCAGATGCATCCGTGGTTACTAGGAATGGCTTGTCAAAGTCCGGGGCCCTGAGTACAGGGTCAGACATGAGCGTTGCCTTAAGTTGGGTAAAGGCCTTTTGACACTCATCAGTCCACTTAACTGCATTTGGCTGGGTCTTTTTGGTCAGGTCGGTCAGTGGGGCAGCGATTTGGCTGTAGTGTGGTACAAATCGCCTGTAGTATCCGGCCAAGCCTAAGAAGGATTGGACCTGCTTTTTGGACCGTGGGACAGGCCACTTTTGGATAGCATCCACCTTGGCCTGTAGGGGGTTTATGGTTCCTCGACCCACCTGGTGCCCCAGGTAAGTCACTCTGTTTTGGCCTATTTGACACTTTTTGGCCTTAACAGTTAGTCCGGCCTGCCTAATGCGCTCAAAGACCTTTTCCAGGTGTAGTAGGTGTTCGGGCCAGGAGTCTGAAAAAATGGCCACATCATCAAGGTAGGCAACTGCAAATTCTCCCAGTCCAGCTAGTAGACCATCTACCAGCCTCTGGAAGGTGGCGGGTGCATTTCGAAGGCCGAAAGGAAGGACATTGAATTCATACACCCCCGCATGGGTGACGAATGCTGACCTCTCCTTGGCAGGTTCATCTAGCGGTACTTGCCAGTACCCCTTGGTTAAGTCTATTGTAGAGATGAACTGGGCACGTCCCAACTTCTCCAATAGCTCATCGGTACGTGGCATTGGATAGTTGTCCGGACGAGTTACCGCATTTAGCTTACGGTAGTCCACGCAAAAGCGTATTTCCCCATCTGGTTTGGGTACCAGAACCACTGGAGATGCCCATGCACTGGTAGATGGGCGGATTATACCCATCTGTAGCATGTTCTGGATCTCCCGTTCTATAGCAGCTTGGGCATGAGGAGACACCCGGTAGGGTGGGGTTCTGATTGGGTGAGCATTACCTGTGTCAATGGAGTGGTATGCCCGTTCAGTCCGTCCTGGGGTGGCTGAGAACAATGGGGCGAAGCTAGTGCACAGCTCCTTGATTTGTCGCCGCTGCAGACGTTCCAGGCTGGTTGAGAGGTTCACCTCTTCCACGCCACCGTCTTTTTTTCCGTCGTAGTAGACACCGTCAGGCCACTCAGCATCATCTCCCTGGACTGTAAACTGACAAACCTGTAAGTCTCTGGAATAGAAAGGCTTGAGAGAATTAACATGGTACACTTTAGGCTTTAGTGAGGAATTGGGAAATGCTATGAGGTAGTTTACAGTTCCCAGGCGCTCTTGGACCGTGAATGGCCCTTCCCATAATGTTTCCATCTTATGGGCCTGTTGCGCCTTCAAGACCATAACCTGGTCTCCTACCTTGAAGGAACGTTCTCTGGCATGTCTGTCATACCAGGCCTTTTGCTCTTCCTGAGCATCCTTTAGGTTCTCTCTAGCAAGGGCTAAAGAGTGTTGGAGGGTGCTCTGTAGGTTGCTTACAAAGTCCAGAATGTTAGTTCCTGGAGAAGGCGTAAACCCCTCCCATTGCTGCTTCACCAACTGTAATGGCCCCTTAACCTCGTGACCATACAGAAGTTCAAATGGTGAAAACCCTAAACTGGTATGTGGTACAGCCCTGTAGGCAAACAACAACTGCTGCAACACTAGGTCCCAATTATTGGAGAATTCGTTGATGAATTTTCGTATCATGGCCCCCAAAGTTCCATTGAACCTTTCCACCAGGCCATTGGTTTGATGGTGGTACGGGGTGGCAACCAAGTGATTCACCCCATGAGTTTCCCACAGTTTTTCCATGGTCCCTGCCAGGAAATTAGACCCTGAATCTGTAAGGATGTCGGAGGGCCAACCTACCCTGGCAAAGATGTCTGTTAGGGCCAGGCACACAGTGTTAGCCCTGGTGTTGCCTAGAGCTACTGCTTCCGGCCATCGGGTAGCAAAGTCCACTAAAGTCAGTACGTACTGCTTTCCTCTGGGCGTCTTTTTTGGGAAAGGGCCCAGAATATCCACAGCTACTCGCTGAAATGGGAACTCAATTATGGGGAGTGGCTGGAGAGGGGCCTTGACCTGGTCTTGAGGCTTTCCCACTCTTTGGCATACCTCACAAGACCGGACATACTTGGCAACGTCCTTGCCCATCCCCTCCCAGTGGAAGGACTTCCCCAACCGGTCCTTGGTTCTGTTCACCCCAGCATGGCCACTGGGATGATCATGGGCTAAGCTTAAGAGCTTCCCCCGGTACTTAGTTGGAACCACCAACTGTTTTTGCAGCTGCCATTCTTCCCAGTGTCCACCAGAAAGAATTTCCTTGTATAAAAGTCCTTGGTCTATAATAAACTGGGATCGATTAGAAGAGCTGAGAGGCGGTGGGGTGCTCCGTGCCGCTACCCAAGCTTTCTGAAGTCTGTCATCTGCTTCCTGCTCAGTCTGGAACTGTTCCCTTGAGGCTGGGGTCACCAGTTCTTCCTCAGACTGTGGACTTGGGCTTGGTCCCTCTGGAAGCAATGTAGGTGATGGGGTTGTTTCCGTTGCTGGTGAACCGCTCTCCGCTGGTGCACCTGAGGTTATTTCAGGCTCTGGCTGAGCCTTTTGGGTATGGCTGTCTGTTGCTTCTGCCAGTTCTGGCTTGCTGGCGCCCTCTGGCGTTGAGTTTGAAGATGTGGTTGCACTTGCTGGTGCTGGTTGCTGTTCCAGTTCCGGGCCTGGGACTGGAGGTGTTGTGGCTGTTTCAGTGGTTGGCATGGAATCCGGGTCCACTACCTCTGTCTGGGTCTCTGGTAACCCAGACGGGGCGTCTGTGGACGGCTCAGGAACAGGAATAGGTCTGGAAGGTTGCCTGGTTTGGCTACGTGTAACCATTCCCACTCGCTTGGCCCGCTTCACCTGGTTGGCCAAGTCTTCTCCCAGTAGCATGGGGATAGGATAATTGTCATAGACTGCAAAAGTCCACATTCCTGACCAGCCTTTGTACTGGACAGGCAGTTGAGCTGTAGGCAAGTCTACAGCTTGTGACATGAAGGGGTAAATTGTAACTTTGGCCTTTGGGTTGATGAATTTGGGGTCAACGAAGGATTGGTGGATAGCTGACACTTGTGCCCCCGTGTCTCTCCACGCAGTAACCTTCTTTCCGCCCACTCTCAAATTTTCCCTTCGCTCCAAGGGTATTTGAGAGGCATCTGGGCCTGGGGATCTTTGGTGTGATGGTGGTGTAATGAATTGCACTCTCATGGTGTTCTTTGGACAGTTGGCCTTGATATGTCCCAGTTCATTACACTTAAAGCATCTTCCGTCTGATGGGTCACTGGGCCGAGGTGAGTTACTGGAGACTGGTGAGGTGGAAGAGTAGTGTGTCTGTGGCTTTACTTGGGTGGTATGTGGGGTCTTTGACTGTCCTCGGTTGTAGGGTTTATGGTTGGTGTGCCCTCTGGGGTATTCGTTCCCCTTGACAGTAGCTTTCTTGCTTTCTGCCACTTCCATCCATCTGGCTCCAATCTTCCCCGCCTCAGCGAGATCTTTGGGTTTTCCATCTTGTATGTACCGTGTGATGTCTTCAGGAACACCATCCAAGAACTGCTCCATTTGTATGAGGAGGTGCAGTTCTTCCAAGGTTTTAACATTGTGTCCTGATATCCAGGCCTCATAATTTGTTGCAACGTAGTAGGCGTGTTTGGGAAATGACACATCTGGTTTCCACTTTTGGGTTCTGAAGCGCCGACGGGCATGCTCTGGGGTTATTCCCATTCTGTATCTGGCCTTGGTTTGAAAAAGTTTATAGTCATTCATTTGCTGCTTAGGCATTTCAGCTGCCACCTCTGCACTCATATCATACCTTTAGTCCCAGATTTGGACCTTAGCGTCCAAAATATGGGGGTTAGCATGAAAACCTCCAAGCTTAGTTACCAGCTTGGACCTGGTACTTGCTGCCACCACCCAAAAAATTAGAGTGTTTTGGGGCACTCTGGTCCCCCTGAAAAACCTTCCCTGGGGACCCCAAGACCCAAATCCCTTGAGTCTCACAACAAAGGGAAATAATCCTTTTTCCCTTCCCCCCTCCAGGGGCTCCTGGAGAGATACACCGACACAAGCTCTGTGAATCCAAACAGAGTGACTCCCCCTCTCCGTTCCCAGTCCTGGAAACAAAAGCACTTTCCTCTTCACCCAGAGGGAATGCAAAATCAGGCTAGCAAATCCAACACACACAGATCTCCCCCTGATTTCTTCCTCCCACCAATTCCCTGGTGAGTACAGACTCAATTTCCCTGAAATTTCCCAGTAAAGAAAACTTTAACAGGTTTTAAAAAGAAAGAAAAATAAATACAAATGGTCTCTCTGTATTAAGGTGACAAATACAGGGTTAATTGCTTAAAAGAAATATGAATAAACAGCCTTATTCAAAAAGAATACAAATCAAAGCACTCCAGCACTTATATTCATGCAAATACCAAAGAAAAGAAACTATATAACTTACTATCTGATCTCTTTGTCCTTACACTTAGAAACAGAAGATTAGAAAGCAGAAACTACTTCTCTAAAGCTCAGAGAAAGCAGGCAGACAAAAAACAAAGACCTCAGGCACAAAATTCCCTCCACCCAAAGTTGAAAAAATCCAGTTTCCTGATTGGTCCTCTGGTCAAGTGCTTCAGGTGAAAGAGACATTAACCCTTAGCTATCTGTTTATGACACGCCCCCCAAATTGCAGACAGTGGGGAAGCTCACTGGCGGCGATTTTCTTCTAGAACTTTAAAATAAACAGATTACTACAACACATGCACCTTTACATATAGTACTAAGTATATAACTAACAGACTTCTACATTTTAAGAACACTTTTTAACTACTGAATTCTGGGAAACTCTCACTGGAGAGTGCATCAGCAACTTTGTTAGAAGCTCCTGTGATGTGTTGAATTTCAAAATCAAAATCTTGGAGAGCTAAACTCCAACGAAGAAGTTTCTTGTTGTTCCCCTTGGCAGTATGAAGCCACTTTAGTGCAGCATGGTCAGTTTGTAGTTGGAACCGCCGTCCCCAAACATATGGGCGTAGCTTTTCCAGGGCGTACACAATGGCATAGCATTCCTTTTCACTGACTGACCAGTGACTTTCCCTCTCAGACAGTTTCTTGCTGAGAAACACGACAGGATGGAAGTTGTGATCTGTTGCTTCCTGCATGAGCACTGCTCCTATACCACGCTCAGATGCATCCGTGGTTACTAGGAATGGCTTGTCAAAGTCCGGGGCCCTGAGTACAGGGTCAGACATGAGCGTTGCCTTAAGTTGGGTAAAGGCCTTTTGACACTCATCAGTCCACTTAACTGCATTTGGCTGGGTCTTTTTGGTCAGGTCGGTCAGTGGGGCAGCGATTTGGCTGTAGTGTGGTACAAATCGCCTGTAGTATCCGGCCAAGCCTAAGAAGGATTGGACCTGCTTTTTGGACCGTGGGACAGGCCACTTTTGGATAGCATCCACCTTGGCCTGTAGGGGGTTTATGGTTCCTCGACCCACCTGGTGCCCCAGGTAAGTCACTCTGTTTTGGCCTATTTGACACTTTTTGGCCTTAACAGTTAGTCCGGCCTGCCTAATGCGCTCAAAGACCTTTTCCAGGTGTAGTAGGTGTTCGGGCCAGGAGTCTGAAAAAATGGCCACATCATCAAGGTAGGCAACTGCAAATTCTCCCAGTCCAGCTAGTAGACCATCTACCAGCCTCTGGAAGGTGGCGGGTGCATTTCGAAGGCCGAAAGGAAGGACATTGAATTCATACACCCCCGCATGGGTGACGAATGCTGACCTCTCCTTGGCAGGTTCATCTAGCGGTACTTGCCAGTACCCCTTGGTTAAGTCTATTGTAGAGATGAACTGGGCACGTCCCAACTTCTCCAATAGCTCATCGGTACGTGGCATTGGATAGTTGTCCGGACGAGTTACCGCATTTAGCTTACGGTAGTCCACGCAAAAGCGTATTTCCCCATCTGGTTTGGGTACCAGAACCACTGGAGATGCCCATGCACTGGTAGATGGGCGGATTATACCCATCTGTAGCATGTTCTGGATCTCCCGTTCTATAGCAGCTTGGGCATGAGGAGACACCCGGTAGGGTGGGGTTCTGATTGGGTGAGCATTACCTGTGTCAATGGAGTGGTATGCCCGTTCAGTCCGTCCTGGGGTGGCTGAGAACAATGGGGCGAAGCTAGTGCACAGCTCCTTGATTTGTCGCCGCTGCAGACGTTCCAGGCTGGTTGAGAGGTTCACCTCTTCCACGCCACCGTCTTTTTTTCCGTCGTAGTAGACACCGTCAGGCCACTCAGCATCATCTCCCTGGACTGTAAACTGACAAACCTGTAAGTCTCTGGAATAGAAAGGCTTGAGAGAATTAACATGGTACACTTTAGGCTTTAGTGAGGAATTGGGAAATGCTATGAGGTAGTTTACAGTTCCCAGGCGCTCTTGGACCGTGAATGGCCCTTCCCATAATGTTTCCATCTTATGGGCCTGTTGCGCCTTCAAGACCATAACCTGGTCTCCTACCTTGAAGGAACGTTCTCTGGCATGTCTGTCATACCAGGCCTTTTGCTCTTCCTGAGCATCCTTTAGGTTCTCTCTAGCAAGGGCTAAAGAGTGTTGGAGGGTGCTCTGTAGGTTGCTTACAAAGTCCAGAATGTTAGTTCCTGGAGAAGGCGTAAACCCCTCCCATTGCTGCTTCACCAACTGTAATGGCCCCTTAACCTCGTGACCATACAGAAGTTCAAATGGTGAAAACCCTAAACTGGTATGTGGTACAGCCCTGTAGGCAAACAACAACTGCTGCAACACTAGGTCCCAATTATTGGAGAATTCGTTGATGAATTTTCGTATCATGGCCCCCAAAGTTCCATTGAACCTTTCCACCAGGCCATTGGTTTGATGGTGGTACGGGGTGGCAACCAAGTGATTCACCCCATGAGTTTCCCACAGTTTTTCCATGGTCCCTGCCAGGAAATTAGACCCTGAATCTGTAAGGATGTCGGAGGGCCAACCTACCCTGGCAAAGATGTCTGTTAGGGCCAGGCACACAGTGTTAGCCCTGGTGTTGCCTAGAGCTACTGCTTCCGGCCATCGGGTAGCAAAGTCCACTAAAGTCAGTACGTACTGCTTTCCTCTGGGCGTCTTTTTTGGGAAAGGGCCCAGAATATCCACAGCTACTCGCTGAAATGGGAACTCAATTATGGGGAGTGGCTGGAGAGGGGCCTTGACCTGGTCTTGAGGCTTTCCCACTCTTTGGCATACCTCACAAGACCGGACATACTTGGCAACGTCCTTGCCCATCCCCTCCCAGTGGAAGGACTTCCCCAACCGGTCCTTGGTTCTGTTCACCCCAGCATGGCCACTGGGATGATCATGGGCTAAGCTTAAGAGCTTCCCCCGGTACTTAGTTGGAACCACCAACTGTTTTTGCAGCTGCCATTCTTCCCAGTGTCCACCAGAAAGAATTTCCTTGTATAAAAGTCCTTGGTCTATAATAAACTGGGATCGATTAGAAGAGCTGAGAGGCGGTGGGGTGCTCCGTGCCGCTACCCAAGCTTTCTGAAGTCTGTCATCTGCTTCCTGCTCAGTCTGGAACTGTTCCCTTGAGGCTGGGGTCACCAGTTCTTCCTCAGACTGTGGACTTGGGCTTGGTCCCTCTGGAAGCAATGTAGGTGATGGGGTTGTTTCCGTTGCTGGTGAACCGCTCTCCGCTGGTGCACCTGAGGTTATTTCAGGCTCTGGCTGAGCCTTTTGGGTATGGCTGTCTGTTGCTTCTGCCAGTTCTGGCTCGCTGGCGCCCTCTGGCGTTGAGTTTGAAGATGTGGTTGCACTTGCTGGTGCTGGTTGCTGTTCCAGTTCCGGGCCTGGGACTGGAGGTGTTGTGGCTGTTTCAGTGGTTGGCATGGAATCCGGGTCCACTACCTCTGTCTGGGTCTCTGGTAACCCAGACGGGGCGTCTGTGGACGGCTCAGGAACAGGAATAGGTCTGGAAGGTTGCCTGGTTTGGCTACGTGTAACCATTCCCACTCGCTTGGCCCGCTTCACCTGGTTGGCCAAGTCTTCTCCCAGTAGCATGGGGATAGGATAATTGTCATAGACTGCAAAAGTCCACATTCCTGACCAGCCTTTGTACTGGACAGGCAGTTGAGCTGTAGGCAAGTCTACAGCTTGTGACATGAAGGGGTAAATTGTAACTTTGGCCTTTGGGTTGATGAATTTGGGGTCAACGAAGGATTGGTGGATAGCTGACACTTGTGCCCCCGTGTCTCTCCACGCAGTAACCTTCTTTCCGCCCACTCTCAAATTTTCCCTTCGCTCCAAGGGTATTTGAGAGGCATCTGGGCCTGGGGATCTTTGGTGTGATGGTGGTGTAATGAATTGCACTCTCATGGTGTTCTTTGGACAGTTGGCCTTGATATGTCCCAGTTCATTACACTTAAAGCATCTTCCGTCTGATGGGTCACTGGGCCGAGGTGAGTTACTGGAGACTGGTGAGGTGGAAGAGTAGTGTGTCTGTGGCTTTACTTGGGTGGTATGTGGGGTCTTTGACTGTCCTCGGTTGTAGGGTTTATGGTTGGTGTGCCCTCTGGGGTATTCGTTCCCCTTGACAGTAGCTTTCTTGCTTTCTGCCACTTCCATCCATCTGGCTCCAATCTTCCCCGCCTCAGCGAGATCTTTGGGTTTTCCATCTTGTATGTACCGTGTGATGTCTTCAGGAACACCATCCAAGAACTGCTCCATTTGTATGAGGAGGTGCAGTTCTTCCAAGGTTTTAACATTGTGTCCTGATATCCAGGCCTCATAATTTGTTGCAACGTAGTAGGCGTGTTTGGGAAATGACACATCTGGTTTCCACTTTTGGGTTCTGAAGCGCCGACGGGCATGCTCTGGGGTTATTCCCATTCTGTATCTGGCCTTGGTTTGAAAAAGTTTATAGTCATTCATTTGCTGCTTAGGCATTTCAGCTGCCACCTCTGCACTCATATCATACCTTTAGTCCCAGATTTGGACCTTAGCGTCCAAAATATGGGGGTTAGCATGAAAACCTCCAAGCTTAGTTACCAGCTTGGACCTGGTACTTGCTGCCACCACCCAAAAAATTAGAGTGTTTTGGGGCACTCTGGTCCCCCTGAAAAACCTTCCCTGGGGACCCCAAGACCCAAATCCCTTGAGTCTCACAACAAAGGGAAATAATCCTTTTTCCCTTCCCCCCTCCAGGGGCTCCTGGAGAGATACACCGACACAAGCTCTGTGAATCCAAACAGAGTGACTCCCCCTCTCCGTTCCCAGTCCTGGAAACAAAAGCACTTTCCTCTTCACCCAGAGGGAATGCAAAATCAGGCTAGCAAATCCAACACACACAGATCTCCCCCTGATTTCTTCCTCCCACCAATTCCCTGGTGAGTACAGACTCAATTTCCCTGAAATTTCCCAGTAAAGAAAACTTTAACAGGTTTTAAAAAGAAAGCTTTATATAAAAAAGAAAGAAAAATAAATACAAATGGTCTCTCTGTATTAAGGTGACAAATACAGGGTTAATTGCTTAAAAGAAATATGAATAAACAGCCTTATTCAAAAAGAATACAAATCAAAGCACTCCAGCACTTATATTCATGCAAATACCGAAGAAAAGAAACCATATAACTTACTATCTGATCTCTTTGTCCTTACACTTAGAAACAGAAGATTAGAAAGCAGAAACTACTTCTCCAAAGCTCAGAGAAAGCAGGCAGACAGAAAACAAAGACCTCAGGCACAAAATTCCCTCCACCCAAAGTTGAAAAAATCCGGTTTCCTGATTGGTCCTCTGGTCAAGTGCTTCAGGTGAAAGAGACATTAACCCTTAGCTATCTGTTTATGACAAGCATAAGAACAGTTTTGGAAATGTTAGTACTTAGCAAAAAAACATTAGTGATTAGGGACAATAAAGAAAGCCTTTGCAGAGTTTGAAACCGATGTCCACATTCTTTACTGGGAAAAGAGAGATGATCTTTAATTAACAGATAGCTGTGTTTTCCTTCCAGGCAGGCTGTTGTAGTTTGTCACGTCCCTGGGGAAAACTCTTATGTCTGCTTTTTTTAAAGTAAATC
This sequence comes from Gopherus flavomarginatus, assembly GCF_025201925.1. NCBI lineage: Eukaryota > Metazoa > Chordata > Testudines > Testudinidae > Gopherus > Gopherus flavomarginatus. Next base: position 267,314,363 of record NC_066618.1, read on the forward strand.
CAAGATGTCAGTTCATTATTATTATTTTCTGCCCAAAGAAGGGTTTCAGGCTATATTATATTTATAAGCATCAATTATTATAATTAAAAAATATAAAACTAATGAATGTGAGGTGCAGAACAATGGCAGTTAGAGCTGAGAGCTCTCAATACCTTGTGTGGTTGAACTTTAGACTTCAGGATCAGACTTAAAGTGAAGCAGTGTTTCCTTGTATTCATTCTATGGGTACGTCTACACTACGGGATTATTCCGGTTTTACATAAACCGGTTTTGTAAAACAGATTGTATAAAGTCGAGTGCACGCAGCCACACTAAGCACATTAATTCGGTGGTGTGCGTCCATGGTCCGAGGCTAGCGTCGATTTCCGGAGCATTGCACTGTGGGTAGCTATTCCATAGCTATCCCATAGTTCCCGCAGTCTCCCTCGCCCCTTGGAATTCTGGGTCAAGATCCCAGTGCCTGATGGGGCAAAAATCATTGTCCTGGGTGGTTCTGAGTAAATGTCGTCACTCATTCCTTCCTCCGGGAAAGCAACGGCAGACAATCATTTTGCCCCCTTTTTCCCTGGATTGCCTTGGCAGACGCCATAGCACAGCAACCATGGAGCCCGTTCAGCTTTTTTTTTTACTGTCACCATATGTGTACTGGATGCCGCTGACAGAAGCGATACTGCAGCGCTACACAGCAGCATTCACTTGCCTTTACATGACAGCAGAGACGGTTATCAGTCGTTCTGTATCATCTGCTGTGCCATTTGAGATGACGGTTATCTGTCGTTCTGTACCGTCTGCTGCTGTCATGGGTGCCCCTGGCTGAGGTCGGCAGGGGGCGCAAAGACAAAAATGGGAATGACTCCCCGAGTCAATTCCTCCTTTATGGTATCTAAAAATAGAATCAGTCCTGCCTAGAATATGGGGCAAGTTTACTAGAGAACCAGTGTACCAGAGAACCAGAGAGCACAGCTGCTCCGTATCAGATCCCGCAGAAATTATGAGCTGCATGCCATTCACGGGGGTTGCCCCTGCAACAACCCCACCCGTTGCTTCCCTCCTCCCGCAACCTTCCTGGGCTACTGTGTCAGTGTCCCCCCTATTTGTGTGATGAAGTAATAAAGAATGCAGGAATAAGAAACAGTGACTTGTTAGTGAGATAAAATGAGGAGGAGGCAGCCTCCAGCTGCTATGATAGTCCAGGCAGGACATTAAGCAGTGTGGGGGAGAGGAGCCCAGCATCCCACTGCTATGACAGTCCAGGCAGGACATTATGTGGTGTGGGGGAGAGGAGCCTAGCATCCCACTGCTATGATAGTCCAGACAGTACAGAATCTTTTCTTTACACATGAAAGGGAGGGGGCGATTGAAGCTCAGCCCCCAGTTATGATGAAGACAGTTACCAGCCGTTCTGTACCATCTACTGGGAATGACCAGGAATCATTCCTATTTTTACCCATGCGCCCCTCCCCCAGCCGGCCTCATCTGATGCCAGCCAGGGGTATTCAGCAGTTCTCAAGCATATTGTACCGTCTGCCACCGGGGAGGGAAGAGGAGCAGATACTGCTCTTTACTGCCGCAACATCGCGTCTACCAGCAGCATTCAGTACACATAGGGTGACACTGAAAAATGTCAAGAAATGATTTTTTTCCCTTTTCTTTCATGTGGGGGGGAGGGGTACATTGACGAGCTATACCCTGAACCACGCCGGACAATGTGTTTGAACCTACAGGCATTGGGAGTTCAGCCAAGAATGCAAATACTTTTCGGAGACCGCTGTGGACTGTGGGATAGCTGGAGTCCTCAGTCCCCCCTCCCTCCCTCCGTGAGCATCCATTTGATTCTTTGGCTTTCCGTTACGCTTGTCACGTAGCACTATGTAGCCTGCAGATTTTTTTGAAACGCTTTGGAATTTCGTCTTCTGTAATGGAGCTCTGATAGAACAGATTTGTCTCCCTATACAGCGATCAGATCCAGTATCTCCCGTACAGTCCATGCTGGAGCTCTTTTTCGATTTGGGACAGCATCGCCACCCGTGCTGATCAGAGCTCCACGCTGGGCAAACAGGAAATGAAATTCAAAAGTTCACGGGGCTTTTTCTGTTTACCTGGCCACTGCATCCGAGTTCGGACTGCTGTCCAGAGCAGTCACAGTGGTGCACTGTGGGATACTGCCCGGAGGCCAATACCGTCGATTTGCAGCCACACTAACCCTAATCCGATATGGTAATACCGATTTTAGCGCTACTCCTCTCTTTGGGGAGGAGTACAGAAACCGATTTAAAGAGCCCTTTATATCGATATAAAGAGTCTCGTAGTGTGGATGGGTACAGTGTTAAATCGGTTTAATGCTGCTAAAATCGATTTAAACGCGTAGTGTAGACCAGGCCTATGTTGAACCTGGGATAAAACTGAGCAAACGAACCCCAAATTCTAACTTTTGTTGCAAGTCCAGTAAGAAATCAGCCAATTAATTATGGCTAGACTCAGGAGCAGATGAATAGCTGACATTTCTCTGTGACTTTTTAAAATGTTTTTAAAGAACCAAGTGTATTATTAACAAGGTTCTGGTAGCAGGTGAGGGATCCAATGAGAGACTGGTCCCCAGCACACTAGGCATTATGCATACACACAACAAAAAGATAGGTCTGCTTCAAAGAACTTACAGTCTAAAGCCCCAAACATTTCTTTTTTTTTTTCTGCTGTACTGCCCTAGAGTGACCAGATGAGAGGAAGAAAATATTGAGACACATGGAGGAGGAAAGGGTTTGCTGGCAGAGCAAAAAAAAAAAAAAAAGCGGAGTGCCATCGGTAGGTGGGGGGGGGAATAAAAAGAGTAGCGCACAATATTGAGACAAATTGGTTTCTCCCATGAAATCTGATCTTTTATGTACTTTTGCCCTATACTATACAGATTTCACAGAGGAGACTAGAGTATCTCAAACTAGGGGTCCTGACCCAAAAGGGCATATGGGGGAGTCGCAGAGTTATTGTAGTATTGCTACCCTTACTTCTGCACTGCCTTCAGAGCTGGGTGGCCAGAGAACAGCAGCTGCTGGCCGGGTGCCCAGCTCTGAAGGCAGCGCCTTGCCAGCAACAGCATAGAAGTAAGAGTGGCACTACCATACCATGCCATCCTTACATCTGTGCTGCTGCCTTCTGAGATGGGTGGCTAGAGAATGGCAGTTGCTGGATGAGGGTCCAGCCTGAAGGCAGCAGCGCAGAAATAAGGGTAGCAGTATCAAACCATACCATGCCATTCTTACTTCTACGCTGCTGCTGGCAGCGGCACTGTTTTCCGAGCTGGGTTCCTAGTCAGCAGCCGCCACTCTGGCTACCCAGCTCTGAAGGCAGTGCGCTGCCAGCAGCAGCGCAGAAGTAAAGGGGCAATACTGTGATCGCCCTACAATAATCTTGTGGCCCCTTCAACTCCCCTTTTAGATCAGGACACCTACAGTTACAACACCATGAAATTTCAGATTTAAATATCTGAAATCATGAAATTTGTGATTTTTTAAATACTGTGACCATTAAATTGACCAAAATGGACGATGAATTTCATAGGGCCCTATCCATAGGGGCCACTCTACTTTGGAACTCCCTCTCCAACTTTGTTCATAGGAGCCTGACTTTGTTATTTAGGACATACTCATCTCTTTAAAGCAGTTCTTGGAGAGGTGGATGTTACTTAAAACTTCACTTTGAGGGTACAGTCTATTGGTGGATGCTTTTTTCTTTTCATTTTAAGGCTGAACCCTGACTATTGCTGTATAAATTCAAGACTTGTAACTTAGCTACTGCATCTGTTGTGATTTGTGATTTTTTTTTCAATAAAAGCTGAAAGCACCTAGCATCTATAACGCTTTTCTTTTGTAGTTTAAATAAAATTAAATTGATATTTGCTTTCATACATGAGACCAGAACGTCTGTCTCTTGTTCCCCCTTTTATTTCCATACCAGCATCTTAGATCTTGTAACAGGAATTAGTCACTACTTTCCTTTCCTCTTCTTTCTGAGTCTCCTTTTGCTCAATCTGTAGAGACTATATTGGGCATGAAATTCCAGTAGGATGAGACGAAAAGGGTATATGGTGTACAGTATTCTATGGAAAGGCAAGAGGACTTGAGAGTATTGATATGCCAATCATCAAAGGGGGAAAGCTGTTTGGTTTTCAGCCTTGTGAAACAGTGGTCACTAAAGAACACCCCAAAGAATAATTGCACTTCTAATCACATACTGCAGGACAAGTATGAGTGTGGGTAATTCAGGAATAGGTCTAGAGGATATGTTACAGTTTTAACAAATAGCAGCTGTACATGGTTCTTGGAGGATTTTCAAATGTTTGTTAGTGGAGGCAACTCTTTCCTTACCCGCAGGAGATGGAAGCTTATTGGTAGTTCAGCTGTACTGCAGATTCAGAGAGGGTTCTCCAGACTAAATGCAAAAGTGGAAGATTCTGATGGTTTGACAACCAGAGGCTTGAATAAAAATGACTGCAGTCACTAAGGGTGAAAATATGATGCAGAGGAGAGAAAAGGCAGAGAGAAGCCCCTTTCTGAGTCTTAGGTGTGTCTGATGCCAGAATAAGTGATAGGCTGTCAGAAACTCAGCTGGCTCTGGGTGTGGTTGCCTAACAACCCAATGAGCTCAACTGGGCTCAGTAAACCCCGTGACTGTGCTCCCAGATTGGTCAGAGGGGTCAACGGATCCCTATTGAAGCCTCCACTCCTTGCTTGATCCACTCCAGCCCTAGTCCCTGCCCATCTCTGAACCCTTGATTCATAACTCCTGGCTCTGGCTACTGGCTTGTCTCCTGACCATAACACCGGCTCTGCCCTTTGGTTCTGTTCCGACTCCTGGCTCCAACCATTGGCTTGCCTCCTGACCACACATCTGGTTCTGCCTCTGGTTCAGCTCCGACCAGTAGGTCACCACCTACACCTTGGTGTGTGACGTAGGCTAATACACTGGGCTCCTTCCCAGATGGGTTAGGCCCTTGACTGAAGCATGGGAGGAAGGTTCATCTCTTCAATGTTTGTGCAGGACTAGCCACAGTCTAAACCAGTGTTTCTCAAACGGGGGTCGGCACTTGTGTAGGGAAAGCCCCTGGCGGGTCGGGCTGGTTTGTTTACCTGCCCCGTCCGCAGGTCCGGCCGATCACGGCTCCCACTGGCCATGGTTCACTGCTGCAGGCCAATGGGGGCTGCTGGAAGCGGTGGCCAGTAAGTACCAATAGCACAATAAGATGACGTCAGCCAGGTAGGCTGACCTCACTGGAAATCACTGTATAATGGTGAAATGAACTCACCAAAAACTTCTGTACCATCCCCTTCCCCATTCCCTGTCACTTTGTCACCAGCAAATATCTACGATAGAGAGATACTTTATGGAGAGTAACTTCAGAAATACAGTGTTGAGATCAGTACTCATAGTGGGATACCTGAGAGTTGAAAGAGGAACAGGGGAGGGAGGGAAGGGAGAATCTTTGGAGATGTGAGCGTGAGAAATGGGCCTGGCAGAATCAGAGGGTATTAAAACCGGAAGATTTAGAGGGAAAATTGACGTAGAGATTTATTTCTTATTTTTACTGAGAACTAGGGGATCCTTGGTGAAACAGTAGACCAGTGAACATAGAATGAATACATGGAAACACTGGTTCACTTTAAGTTTGATCCTGAAGTCTAAAGTAATTTTTTACTCAGGCAAAACTTTCATTGATCTCAGTGACAGTTATGTAAGAAGTCAGTAAATGCGTCAGGCTTCTGTAAAATAGTTTTTTGGCCCTCTGTAAATAGTTAATCCACGGAATTCACTGGTGCAGGAAGCTATTTTGGCGAAGAGTTGGCTGTAATTCTAAAAAGACAGGATAAACATATGCTGTTAAGAAAGAATATCATGAAAAGAAGTTACGACGTAGAGGAGCTCCTCGGTGGATCTTTGGAAGAAGAAAGAGAAAGATGAATAGGGCTCCAAATGGGTAGGAGGAAGAGGAGATGATCTGTGCATGGAAAGAAACATACAGGAAGATACTGAGAAGAGAGAGTGAGAGATTGGCTTGGAAGTAGAGAGCTCCCAGAAAAGAGATTGCTGAGGCCACAGAGACTCCAGCCCTGAGACGTGTATCTCCAGGAGGTAACCAGTCTGAGAGGATTGTTTGTAATTACCTTCTTAATTCCAAAATAGTGTTGCCACTGTTTCTTTTGAAAAACAACATATTTTTTAGTTGTTAATAAACCCCAAACCCTTTTACTGCTCTTCCATCTCTGTGTAAGACCTAGAGATTCAGTACTTAAAAGGAAAATACAAACAGATAATTGGTAAAACGCTACTTACGGAGGCAGGCAGAAGCAAGCATAATGAAAAGTGCATTAACTGGTATGAGGGGTTGGTTTTTAGTGATGTAAATAATGTATGTTTTAAGCATTCTTTAAGTCTCGTCTTTTTGAGAGCCTGCCTTTTTGGATGGTTCCTCAGACCTTCAACTGCAGCCTAATTCAGAATGCTGCAATGCAAATACACCTACACCGGTCCACCTTTTCTTCATACTTCCACCTTCTGTCTCTTTCTTTGTCTTCTTTCCTGCTCCTCCATCTTATTTTAAATGCTTCCTTAAGTGTCCTGTTTTGCTCACCACCCTGACCCAGCTGTCTTTCTACTATAGAACATTCCTTGAGTGCCTCATTTCTTTACAGTTAAATGAAATGCCCTTGGTCTATGCTTCTTCTAGTCTGTAAACTGTTCTGCGTTATAGAGTGAGCAGCACATTACATACCCAGTGCTCTACAGCCTTCTCTTGCGTAAAGATGCCTCTGAATGGTTTCTTGGCCTCTGGGAAGTTATGCAGTGCAATCTGTATAGTGTGACTCAGATTCCAAGGCACACTCAGTGCAGCAGGGGGATGAAGCAGGTGGTAAATTAGAACTGCTGACGTGTCTATCCAGTGCTTGATGCAGTACCAGAGCCCCATTCCAGATGACTCCAGTATAAATAAATGCCTACGAAAACATCTATTTCCTGTCTTATTTACTTCTCTTTTTACAAAACTGTCTCCTGCCTGAGCCATCTCTGGTCTGTCTTCTGCAAATTTTTCTTGCTTTGCTGAGGGAGAAGAGAGACTCCACCTCTTATGATTTATGCTGACGTCTCATTCTGAGGAGCAGCTGTGATAATGGATTAGACATGTTGCTCTGTTTCACATGGGTTCTATTTCTGCTTCTACTGCTGACTCATTGCATGACCTTGGAAAAGTTTTCAAAGGCCACCTTGAGTGCTCAGCACTTCTGAAAATCAGGCCATAAGTGACTTACCTGATTTCAGCGTGAGTCATTGGCAGAATTGGGAACAGGAACCATGAAACCCAATTGCCCCAAATGGACTCCTTTGAAGAGTTGGAGTTTAACTGATTAGTAATAATGGAACTTAAATTCAACATCTGCAATAGAGAAATGTACAACTTCTGATAGAAAAAAGGAAATAAATGTATAGTCAAATGACAGCCTGTATTGCAACAGGAATTAGGCCCCAGCTCAGCAAAGCACTTAAGAATATGCTTAAAGTTAAGCTCATGCTTAAGTCAAGTCGTGTCCAGCAAAGCACTTAAGCATGTCATTGGAGGTTAAGCGTGTGCTTAATGTTACACACACATTAAGTGTTTCACTGTATTAGAACCTTAATCACTTTAAAGACATAATTTGTAGTCATGATATGTTGTGGTATGTTGATTGTAAAAAGTGGTGATGTGTGTAGGGCATAGTGAGTAAACTGTAAGAGCTACAGCAACTGGTAAGTGTGAAACACAGCTTTTTTATTTTATTTTTTTAAACAAACAAGCAACCAGGATTAGTTGAGTTTTTTATTTGTTTTTCTTTGTTAAGTGCAGTGCTTTCCACTTACCTTGATCAAATTTATTCCTAGCTTTTTCATAGCAGCTGCTCCTCTTTCCAGAGAACTTTTGTCTGTGGAGTAGCACAGGATCCAGTACTGCTACCTGAAATGCTCCTGCCATATGAAATTGTAAAATGCAGTGCCATTAATATGTGAATAACACTCATTTGTCTCTTTAGTCAGCATGAGCAGTGCAGAGTCCTAGCTGTCCCAGTGTCTGAGGAAAATTGAAAAGTGGGTGAAAAAATTCTGGTTTATACCCAGTTTTGGTAAAACTGGCTGTAGAAAGAGGAAAGCATTCTCAGAATCTGACAGGACTTGTAACCTTATCCTTCACTGCGAGTGTTATTGCCCCATCTTTGTCAAAAGTACAATTTTGACTGATGTGCAGTCTCATAGCTGATCCTGAACACTGGCATAGCAGTAGATCCTAGAAGTGCATCTCTTGTATCTGGCTAATCAGCAGACTATGCTCTTTCCTCTTGGATACAGACTTAACCACAGTGGTCTATTGCACTAGGCTTCGATCTCTCATTCAGAATTTTCTGTGGCTGGTGGCTGAATTATTTAAACAGTCTCTACTGAAAGCATCTGACAGTGATGGAAATAAAGGGTGGAAAGCTGTTAATTTCAAGACAAATGATTTAGTTCCTCGGGTTATTTTGGTTTTTTAAAATAACCAGAAGATCTTATGAGCAGTAACAGTCTGATCTGCTTCACTGACTCAATGGGGAAATTCCCATTGGCTGTAATTGAAGCAGAATTGAATGACTGCATGTGGAAAACACTGGAGTACTGGAAAAAGTGAAACAGGCCATTAGTGTAGCAGTAGATATGTAGAAAGAGGTCTCATCCTACCTCCAGGCTTCTTGTCAAAATATTTGTCTCTGTGTGCCTCTGTTCCCTAAGGTTTATTAACTGATAAATAAGTACATAAATAAATAAAATTAAAAAGGCCTTTTAGCAACATGCTGTTTTAGACATATGTATTATACAGTGATTTACAATTGTGAAAATCCCCATTTTAAAAAAAACTACAAATGGCATCATCCTGTGACACAAAGAAGCCCGTTTTGGTTGTAGCCCCTTTGTAAATGCTCTTTATAATGTATATATATAAAGAGAGAGAGAAAAAAAATCACATGAGACATCTACAAAAATTGATCTGACTGCAGATTACTCTCTCCTGTAGAGGAGGGAAGACAGTGCCCTACAAAGCATAGTGCAAAATGTACAAAATAAATATTAGGCTATGATTGGTAATAAAGGGTCACAACCTGCAACTTGATCTGCCTGGGCCCACCTTTCTGTACCAGCACCCAGGCCCATTGAAGTCAGCGGGACCACTCCAGTAGAACAACTTGCAGAAGTGAGGCCCCAGAGTGAAAGAAAAGCAGGGGAGCTTTGGAGACATGTTACTGCCCAGCATGTCATATATTTCACAAGCCTTCACTAGGATGCTGATGCAGCAAAGCACAGAAAAGCAAACTTAATGTTAAGCATGTTCCTAAGTAACCCATGATTAGCAAAGCAAATGGGATTTAAGCATGTGCTTAACATTAATCAGAATACGAGTGGGATTATTTTAACATGTATTTTAGTGCTTTGCTGAATCAGAGCCTCTATGAAATCTTCACATCCATGTTATAATTTTCCCTTTCCATAAGTTTTATAGGAATGTATAAAAGCAACAGAGAGTCCTGTGGCACCTTTAAGACTAACAGATGTATTGGAGCATAAGCTTTCGTGGGTGAATAACCACTTCGTCTGATGTATTAGTCAGACGCAAGCAAGTAAAAGTAGAAACTACAGGTGATGGCAAGTCAGGTTAAATGCAAGGCTAGTCCCAATATCTCACATTTAGACATATGTAATATACAGTGATTTACTATTGTGAAAATCCCCATTTTAAAAAAACGACAAATAGCTTCATCCTGTGACACAAAGAAGTCACGAAAGCTTATGCTCCAATACATCTGTTAGTCTTAAAGGTGCCACAGGACTCTCTGTTGCTTTTTACAGATCCAGACTAACACGGCTACTCTGATTCTTGATAGGAATGCAAGTATTTTTAAAAGACTGTGCATTCTTGTTACGTGACTTTATGAATGTCATATTGACTGTTGCCCTTTTTCTGTTTTGATTTGTTTTTTTTCTGGAAGAAATGTTTATTGTCAAGTGCTTTGAAGTGTTTTCAATTTGTGCTTTAAACAAGAAAGCACTTGTATTCCACCTGCTTCATGCAGTGCCCTAATTGGAAGTACTTACAACTTAATGTGCTGGAAATATAAAGAAACATCTCTACCCGCTGTAGCTTGTTGCTCTGCTTATTATCTTCAATGTAAAAGGTGTTAATAATAATATGAAATGTCCAGTATTTTCAAACAGCCCTGGGTTGTATTCACTCATTTATTTAATACTCTGGAGCTGAAATTCAGCCTTTTCCAGAGGGTCTATGGCTATTAAAACTCACTTAACCCTTAAAAATATGGAGACTGTAGAGCAGTGGTTCTCAAGCTATTTACCACTGTGGGTTGTTTACGCAGCTCTCTATGTGTTATGTGGGCCACATGCACACAATATAAAGTTTATCTGTATTGCCCTGAGGCTGTCACATGGGCTGCAACTGTGTACTGATTGAGCCACAAGTGGCCCACAGGCTGCGGATTGAGAACCACTAGTGATTTTAAAAGAAAGGAGAAAGTGGAACAGTTTGGAGGTAGGGAAACAGACTGGTCAGACTGGAGAGGAAGGAGAGAATTAAGGGAGAGTTAATCACCTGAGCGAAGGGTTTGGTTGGAAAAGGAGTAGAAAATGTGAGATATTGGGACTAGCCTTGCACTTAACCTGACTTGCCATCACCTGTAGTTTCCACTTTTACTTGCTTTGGAGTAAAGCAGCCTTGTGCTCCCTACAACATGCTGTTCAATAACACTGCTCTACAGCCAAAATGCTTCTGAAATAAATGTAGTCCAACTTTACTAATTCTGGGTCACTGAGAACGAAAACGATGCTTAAAATTGTTGATTGGCTCTAGTTTTCAAGATATGCTATTGGGTCAGTATATACGACCTTTGACTTGGGAATGGCGGAGGATAAATGAGTTATAAAGGGAAGGGATCTCAATTTAAACCAGAAATGACTAAAATACATCTTTGACTGGATTTATGAATAAATCTATGACTGGGTTTGGACAGTACTTGCTTTTTAGGCAAAACAATGAATGATGCAATCTGAAGCTGGTATTGCGTCATACATGGTATGAATTGCATCATGTTATTCCTAGAAGTCATGGATGATGCAATCATAACGAAGCTTACATCACTCTGCTGAACAAATTGCCCTATATCAGCTCTAGAAATCATACAGTGTTGTGCTCTCTTATTTATCAGTGTTTGATTTTGCAAAGGGACACATTTCTGTTTAGCCAAAGTGAGCAGAGATGCCTCGTACTTGTGTGAACAGTGCAGATAGCAGAAGTTATGTTTGTGGTAAAGTGACTTTTGCATCACAAAAGCGCAGTATAACCACTATGGTTAAGAAAGCCTATCACCTTTATTTTGGCTGCAAAATTGGAGATCAGGACAAGAGGTGGGCCCCACACATATGCTGCAACACTTGTTCAACAAATCTTCACCAGTGGTTGAACAGGAAAAGGAAATCTATGCCTTTTGCAGTGCCAATGATTTGGAGAGAGCCAACAGATCATACCAGCAATTGTTCCTTCTGCATGGTGCCTCCAGTTGGGAAAGGTGTGTCAAAGAAGAAAAGTAGGCTGTGCATGATCCAAACATTCCATCAGCTATACGCCCAGTACACCACGGAGAAGGACTGCCGGTTCCTGGTGCACCAGAATAAATCTCACTTGAGTCAGACGAGGAAGAGGAAGAGGATGAAACTTATGGTCCTGAACCATCAATGTCACAGACCCACATTTTCTCCCATCCTCCGCCTCTGAACCACACCTCATAACACAAGGTGAACTGAATGACCTTGTCAGGGATTTGGAACTACCCAAGAGTAAGGCAGAGCTGTTGGGCTCCAGACTACAGCAGTGGAATCTCCTGGCAGGCTATCAGGGCAAATGGAGCCCATCAATGCTTGCAGACTATTGCTGGACAGTGAAAAGAGATGCTCCATTTAATGAATACAAGAGACAAGCCAAGAAGCACCGAGTAGACACTGAATAGGACTAAACTATGTACATAATAGTTGTTTGCCTTTTGTTTCATACTAAATTTTATTTATATAACCCTTTTGCTGATTTTTAAAGTGTTACATAAACAGGACAGGTGAAATATTATCATGTAAAGCAACCATAAACACATGAAAAGACCTAGGTTTACAATTTATGATTATAACTCTACTATCTACACAATATACATAGACATAGAATGTAAAAACTTAAATATCTTAGAAACAGTAGCCAATCAGTTGTTTTAATTGTCATATTTGAATTCAGCACATCAAAATACATAATAAATATCACATTTTATCTCTGAAGCAGACGACTTCTCAAAAATTGTAGACGAGTGTAATTGGCAAGATCAAGACTTTAAAGAATCAGAGGGGTAGCCGTGTTATTCTGGATCTGTAGAAGTGGCCTCATCCTCCCTGATTGAACTAGGTTTGTTATCTCTAGCCTGATTCTTGCTTGCATATTTATACTTACCTCTGGAAATTTCCACTACACGCATCCAACGAAGTGGGTATTCACCCACGAAAGCTCATGCTCCAGTACGTTTGTTAGTCTATAAGGTGCCACATAACTCTTTGCCAACTTTAAAGAAGACTTTCAAGAAATAATTTTCTTGACATATGATCAAGTAGTTTATTCAACTGAAAGAGAGAGGTGGTGGGACTGTTTAGTCAAAAGGAAATCTCAAGCTTTCCGTCTGCCCATTTTATGCCTCCACTATGCTATCTTCATGTTAAATTAGAATTTAGAGTCTTGAAGACCTTTTGCTGAGCTATCCAAAATAACAAGGCTAGATAGCAGGCGTAGATTCTTTCTAGGGGTGCAGCAAAGTGGATGTTACCATCTTCCTATCCATATTACAATGCTCCCCCACACCAAAAACAAAAAGCCCAGACAGCCCTGAGCTTTCATTACCTTATATTTGATTTCATCCCTCTGTTCACAAAGGCAGATTTTATTACTTGCATTACTTTACGTCCCTTCTGCAGAAGATTTAATAAGTCATGGATTTATGGAAATCCAGAATCTTTTGTATGCAGGATGCAAAGCAAGACTGGCACAGTTACAAGTAAACACTACTAGTTGCAATTCTGAGCAGAAGTTTATTACTCTGTAGCACAGCTCTAGAAGATCAGTAGGCTGCTGCCTGTAAACTATGGGACTGATTCTCATTTACAATAAAGCATCTTTTCACCACTGGCAGTGTAAAGGAGCTTTAAAGTGAATGAAAACCTGTCAGCATGTGCCAGAGTGGTGTAAGGGATCTATGAGAACCAGACCTAATATATTATTTGACTTGATTATGTAAAGCAAGATTGTTTTAACAGAGCTGAAGTGGGCATTGCATTGTGCCTGAAGTGGGCAGATTTGAGTAAAACAGTTCATGGGTGCTGAGGCAGTCGGCTGGGGAAGCGGCAGCTCTTACTACTCTCAGACTTTGAAAAGAGGCAGCTGCTCCGCTTTTAGCAACTGCTCCTAGATGCCAGCAGATGTGCAGACCCTTCCTTCGCAACATCCACCAGCCGGAATGTCTACTCAGCATTGGCTTTTTGGAGTGGCAGTAAGTACCAAGCCAGGATTCCACCCTAGTGCGCAAGAGAGCATTCGATATATATTGTGGCTGGTTCCTATGTGGCTGTACTCTGCAGCCAAGATAGCAGCCTTCTGTCTCATCTTACACCAGTAAGTATATTAGGTCAGAAGAGATGAGCATTTATTAAACTTAATTAAATTAATCTCCATTTCCATTCAAAGGAATTGCCCCAAAAGAGCCCATACAAAGTTCACAGGTACGTTTCTGAATGATCTCTACCATTGGCTGTCTCAAGTTCTACACATTTTTCTTAGTTGTTGGAGTAGTTTCAAGAACCTATCTCTGGCAATAGTGAATACACATTTATCTTATTCAATTTTGAAAGGGTCACTTTAACTCAGGTCCTTAAATGAGGGCTTTCATTTGTACTCTTTCACCAATTTGTTTGAACAGAAATCGAAAGGTTGAGCATAAAGCAAGTATCCAACACCAGTGATTTATTGGAGTTTTTTTGTCTCATCGCAAAAGGGATTTAAAATCACATCAGTCTGATGTGTTGGCCTTGGTATATCCAGTCCTGCCAGTAAAGCACTGCTAGACCAGGGAGAAGAGACAAGCTTAAGATCTGATATTTTGAAACGCATGAGGGATGGAAGTGCATGGATGTTGGCCTAGGAGGGACAGGAACTGTGTATATTTAATAAATGTGGGATGAGGGGGGAAGGGATGGTTATAGGTAGGAGGGATTAAATTAAATTATGATTCCTGTTCTGCAGGGCCACATCCCACCTAAAGGAGTAAAAGATCAGACTTACTGACAGGGAAGATCTGTACACCCTTTTCTGAAGGCCCCAATGATGAACATGTGGGGCCATTTGGAGTCCTTGCCAGGGGTTGGTGATAGGATATTTTTACTTCTTCCAGCTGCAGGAACTCCAGAGGTTCTCTTGGACCTGTCCCTTTCTGAGCACAGTGGCTCCCTTTCTGGCTGCTTCTTACTGCATCCTTTGGAGTTGGTGCCACCACATGACTATTTGTGTAGCACAGTGTACAACAGCACACCTTGCACATGCCCTGGACCAGCTCTAGTTCACAATAAGAATGTTGGTTTGGGTGGAGGAGGGAGCACTCTGGGTATAAGGTGTTTTACAACAGGAAGGAGGGACCATCCTGGGTTGCCCCCTAGTGACTTCCCCAGTGGATCCACAAAGCAGAATTGATGGGTTTGTGCATGAAGGGGGGTACATCAAGCCCTCCCTCACCAGTGGGAGAGTTTCCATGACATGAGGCTTTTAATGGGAGCGGGGGAAGTGAAAATGGAGGACAACGTAATGATCTGTCTTGGGCTTGGGGGTCCCCTGGGCCAAACAGTAAGATAATGGGAAAGACAAGAGGTGCTACAGAAGTTGACATGAGAGAAGATTAAAGCAAGAACCCTGACAAGGAATAAAAGGGAGCAGGGCAGTTTTGTGGAGGTGGATCCTACAGAGAGGCTGTGCCTGCACATTCAGAAGAGAAGCAGCTGAATAAGAATAAAGAGCATATTGCCTTCTCTCCCAGCAGTCCAGCTTTGCTACTTAGCTAGTTTAAAAAAACCTGCATTGGAAGGTTTCATTAGAAATCTCAGCAACTCATATGTCCCTTCCATACATCACAAATCAATTTATGTGAAATCAGTCTCCAGGTCCTGGGATCACAAATCAATTTGTGTTAATTACATATCCTGTAAACTCTGTCTAGGGATCCTTAATCGAATGCTCTGGTGTTATGGTGTTGAAAATTAATTAATCATTTCAGCTGTTCAGTCTCAAGGTAAAGGCATGCAGAGTTTGCTATAATAGTTATAAATGCCTCTCTCCAAAATAACTCGATGTAGACTTCATCCTTGTGTCCTCAAGGCTTCCTATGTGACCTTGGGCAAGTCACTTAATCTCTCTTTGCCTCAGTTCCCTGTCTGTAAAATAGGGGTAATAATGCTTCCCTACTTCAAAGGTGCCCCAGAGCGGAGACCGGCACAACTGGGATGAAAGCAATCACCCATTGAAACACTGTGAAAATGACACCAGTATGAATGATCTGATCACAGGATACCTACTACAGCTTTCAAAAGTGCTGAGTTCTCAGAAGGTCCAGTTGACCTCAGTGACAGTTCCTGGGCATTCAACACTCTTAGGCTTGTCTACGTTACTGACTGGCTCGACGGGCAGCGATTGATCCAGCAGGGGTTGATTTATCGCGTCTAGTCTCGACACGATAAATCGACCACTGAGTGCTCTCCCGTCAACTCTGGTATTCCGCTAGGGTGAGAGATGCAGGCAGAGTTGACGGGGGAGCGTCAGCCATCGACTTACTGCAGTGAATACACCGCAATAAGTAGATCTAAGTACGTCAACTTCAGCTATGTTATTCACGTAGCTGAAGTTGCGTAATTTAGATCGATTCCCCCCACCCCCCAGTGTAGACCAGGCCTTACAGTCAGGCCACTTCTTCTGGAGCCTAAATAGGGACTTAAGCTCCTAACTTCAGGCTCCTGTTTTTGAAAATTGTGGCTTAAACCATGAATCCATCGTGCCATCCAGCCCTCTCTGTATACATTGCTTTCTGAGCCTGGGAGATTTGCTAAACTAAAACTTCTCTTCTGTACAATGCAAACAAGGAAAGCAGCTTGTTCTTTTCAGTAATCTGCTTCCAGCTATCTTTCCTGAACATATCAGCAGCATGTCAATGTAAATTTAAAAAAAGAAGAAGATAGTACTTTACTGCATAGCCATTTTTTTTAACATCCAGTGAAGTTGTTGAAAATGGTTGTCTAGCTGGCATACTGACTAAGCTTTGCTTTTTAAAACATTGCAGGTACCGTATGTGCGCTCATTTCTATGACAGCTTGATGGGTAAAGCAGTGTTCTGACTGCTAAGGCAAAACTAATTGGAGCCACACATTCCTGGGTGTCTCAAAGCATAACTTTTCTCCACACGTGTGTGCTTCGTAACTCTTAAAAAGCTGTTTAGTTTCCCAAGAGATAACACCTGGAAAAAGAACCTCTTGAGGATAAGTGGTGGGTCTGTTTGTGGGTTTGTTCTGGAGGAAGGGAAGGGAGAGTGGTTTGGGGGAGAGAGAGTAGGATGAGATGAAGCTGTGAGCATGATCATGTCAGGACATCTGCTAGGAGGGTTCAACCCCTGGGAGAATATGCCATGTTGCTGGTCAGGAAAGTCCGTACAGGGAGATGATATAGGGACTGATTGGATTACTGGAAGGGTGTTAATTGCTGCATCGGTCTGCAGATGAGTTTGGAGTTGTCAGTATACTTTAAGTAGGACAAGCATACTCACCCTCAGCATTCAGCAGTCTCCCACTTACTCTGTTATTCTTCGAATGCCTGAATGCTTGATTATAGGCACCATGTAATGCCTTTGTACTAAGAATGATAGAGAATTCCAAAAGTTTCTGGCCCAGCTTGTGAGTAGCCCTACTATGGTTATGCAAGACAGGGAGCACACACCCATCCTCATCTTAAAGGTTGGTGGAGTGTTCTCTCTTTTCCCCCCACCCCAAGGCTTGGGAAGCTTAAAGAGGAATTTTATATTATTCACTATTACATCATTAACAGTAGTTGTCTTGAGAAATCTTCAGCAACAAAACTGAGCGCCAGCTTCCTTATGTTGGCTCTTGTCATTAAAGGACTAGAATTAGTAGGGGAAAAATACAGAAAACTGAAAATATGTTGCAGTCATATTCATTTACTGATCTGGTCAACTAAAACTATACCGATAGCATGCGCGTACTGTGGAACAATTCACTCCTTTTACCAACAGTTATTTCTGCAGGGTTTTCATTATTTCTGAACTCTGCAGACTTCTTTGTCTTTTTGACTTTACTTCTTTGTATAACAGAGTGAGGAGTGCTAGCTGCATCATTGCTTCAGCATGCAAGAAAACAGAATTTAGTAAAGCACTGGCATTGGTTTCCCTGATTTGTGGTACAGAGGAATTTCACTTGACAGGTGTTAGAGGTGGGAATGAAAGATGCACTCTGGATAGAGCTTATTTTGGCTAACTTCATTAGCGCAGTCAGGAGTCTCCTGGAAAGGGTAGAAAAGATACACAACTGAAAATGAGCATAACAGTATAAATAATATCATGTTATAATACCCTAGGCATAAATACCAAGGGCAGCATAAAGTGCATTTGGCTTATTTGTAAAGGGATTTAGTAATGAAAAGTGCTGTTTGAATAAAGGGAAATTATGAAAGTAGACATCAGTGATATTGCTTTCTAAATTCATATTGCACTTTTTTAGTGTATTGAAAGACAAGATATTTCCCTATCAGCCATTCCCAGAAGCTGACAAATTATGCTAAAATAAAGTAATCCTGACTCCCTCTGCATCTTTTATTCTAAGATCTGGACAAGAGACAGAAATGATTAGAACCATTGTTGAATTTCACTGTTATTTCCTCTAGAACATTCCTGTCTGTTGCATAGACCTGAAGCAAAAAATAAGACCATTCATTTTATGTTTCATGAAACTTTATGTTAATGATCCATCCCTGTGACAAGTAGTTTTCATTTGATGGTAAACAGAAGAAGTGTAGGTGTTGTGGTTGAGCTATCATTTTACACAGTAAGTAAACAGATTAGCCTGATACTTTTGTATGCCTGTTTCCTGTAAATGACAGTTAAATGGGAATAAATTGCCCATCCATGTAGCCACCTGCTTGGTGAACTTCACGGAGCTGCTCACTAGCAGCACTCTGATTGTTTCGCTGCCCCGTGCCATTTTTAGCTAACGTCAGTGCAAGTTGCTTTTCACCTTGCAAACTGGTTTTCCTCCTGGAAATTAAGGATATATGCATCCTTTCAGATTTGACCTTTAACGTTTCCACACCACCTAGGAAAAAGAAAACAAACAAACAAACAAAAGAAAGTAAGGTGTATGTTGCCCCAGGTTTTGGAGAGCTCTGAAAAGCTGTTGTTCACTAGAACTGTAAAATGTGACAGACTGGTTACAGAGAACACTGATGTAGAGGAAGCACTGATCACTTCTGAAAGTGTTTCTCCGAAGTGCAGTTTGCTCTCCCATTAAGATGTGAAGTGCTGTGGCAGTTCGTGTCCGACCCCATATGTTGTACTGATGCGTACATGCTTGCGTTCTGAGAGCCCACTGGTGGGCAATGAGAGAGAAATAATGACTGGCTCACCAGCCAAAGAGTTGGTGCAATCATGACTCCCCTCACTATAGGCTTGATGCTCCTCTTTCCTTATGTGAGGCGAGCAAACAGTGCAGAAATAAGGTGGGTGCAGGGAGGCAGGGGAACATGGTTCCATGGTACACATTCCCAATCCCCAGAGCCTGTAGAGCCTCAGCTGTTCTGTGTGCTGTGTGTGTGTTGAGAGGGAGCACAGGGACGGAGTGGAGCTTGGGAGCAGGTGCTCTCCAAGTATGGTCCCTTCCTGGTTTTCGAGAGGAAAGCCACAAAAGGATTTCATGCTGCTAGAAGGAGCATCAGGTCTGCTACATGGTTTCTGTCTTTTGGAAACAGGAAATAATGTGCAGCAGAGCTCCTATGGGAGCCTGGGTGCATTGGGCAGAGAAGGATCCTAGGCAGAAGCACACTTTGGGAAATCATCCCTTGTATAGTTTGTTTTAGGAGCTAAATTAAAACCCATTGCTAAAACTCTTAAAACATGTTTGCAACCTGACAGTGCTTGATATTTTGGATGGTAGCACTGATTAAGCAGACTCCCAGATCTGGCAATACATTTTACTGCACTTTAAACCCTGAAGTTCAGGAAGGCTCCAATAATTCTTGAGTGACAGACATAAGCCTTGATTCTGAAGGGCAGGCACTGACCTGAGTAATGGCTGACGTCAGTGTCCAGGCACTGGACTGCTGTGAGTCACTTACAAAATAGATTTCTCTTGTCCAGGGTTGCCTGTTTTGCCAGATTAGAGTGACTTTTCTATTAATGCCACGGAGAGGAGATTTAGAAAAGTTGCTGTAATTTCCTAATGCGCACCTGATTCAGCTGAGTATATGGATGATGAGAAAAAACAGACTTGCCTTTTGGCATATGGTATCTACATGTACATATTATTTCTGAATTGACTGAGTTGTTTGCTTTAAAAATGATGGAGGTGTCATGGTTCATAGCGGTGTTCTTGTGTGTGTGTGTTAGTGTGTGTTTGCATGCTTTTAGGACCTGTACTATTTCATATACACATTCAGGGATAGAAAATTCCACTCATTTTACACACAAACTTTCATGGTGTTATGAGAATGTTGGAGAGAATTATGAAAAGCCCTTTATGGCTTACTACTGAATTAGTCTGCAGTCCCTTGGGAAAATCTGTTCAGGTGGATCCCCTGCATTCAGGTTGAAATCAATTGACTTTGTGGGGACTCTGCATGGGCACAGGGATCTGTCTGTGCTGAGCATTTTGCAGGAATGGTATCTTAGGGTATGTCCAGACTACCCGCAGTTTCGGTGGGTAGAGATTGATTTATCGGGGATCGATATATCACGTGTCATCAAGATGCGATATATTAATCCCCGAACGTGCACCCCATCAACTTCGGAACTCCACTGGAGCAAGCGGTGGTAGCGAAGTCGACGGAAGAGCCGCGGCCATTGATCCCGTGCCGTGAGAACGGGAGGTAAGTTGGAATAAGATACTTCGACTTCAGCTACGGTATTCCCGTAGCTGAAGTTGCGTATCTTATATCAACACCCACCCCCCAGTGTAGACCAGGTCTTAGTGTGCATGTAAAAAGCAGCTCCACCATGGTAGCAATGGTAGGAGTACTTGAGTAGGGTTACCATATTTTGAGTTCCCAAACAGAGGACTCTGCTGGGGGAGGGAGGTTACAGTTTCTACTGTACAGTTTCTTCTACTTTGAATATCTAACATTTATAAATGAAAAGTGTAATGGCCTCAAAAAGAAATGTAAATCAGATTTAAATGTACCGTTTTACATGCAGTCAGTCCTTTCCTACTGCACTTCTTCCTGTTGTGCCCATTTATATTTCTCTGTGGAGCATATCTTTCTCAGCAGTTGTTGATTGCTCATCAAATAGCCATGAAAGCCTTTGCACGATGTGTGCCTGAAGTTGTATTGTACAAGCAGGATCCTTTTCAGCAACTCAACAGTCAATACCATGTCACCCTTACTTCTGCGCTGCTGGTGGTAGCAACAGTGCCAGCAGCTGCTGCTTTCTCACTGCCCAGCTCTGAAGGCAGTGCCGCCACCAGCAGCAGTGCAGAAGTAGGGTGGCAAACTAGTAAACATGCGTGCCGCTGTTAAGGCACGCCGGGAATTGCAGTTCTCAGACTGATGTTGGAAAAAGGACAAGCAAGGAAAAATCACAGATATTTGTTCATATTTCAAAAATTTGTCTGGATGGAGATGGGTGGACCAAAAAAGAGGTCATGTCCGGGAAAACCCAGATGTATGGCAACCCTCTACTCATGCATGCTGACCTTTGGGTATTTTAGCAGCCAAAGTCCTTCCCTCAATGTGTGTGTTGGGTGCAGGATGCTGTGTTCTGCTGCTGCCCAGCAAATAGCTTCTTATTATGGGGTTATTTGTGTCATTGCTGATCTCATACAAAAGCATTGGGAAACCCATACAAACAACTTAGGGTTTGTTTTGTTTATTAAAATCCTACCGGCAATCAGAGTGAGTCAGATATTCTGCAGAAATAAAAGCATATGATCCTATAATGTGTGTACACAAGGGGGCAAAGCTAAGATTGCCCATACAGTTTTAATACAGACATTTCCTGGCTTGAATCTCTCATCTTACAACTTGAATGTTTCTTTTAGTATAGTTTTTTTTTTTACTGTGGAATATATAACACGTACTTCCACCCAGCGTTCATGAGTTAGTGAAAGGTACATCTTTACCCTCATTGCTGAGGGATGACAGGAATGACACAGTCTTACTTCAGTAGCTGCAGGGGAGATTTAGTCTGTCAGCAGGACTTCTCTGTGCCACTCACCTCTTACTTCTGGCAAGGTGGATGGTCTTTCTCTAAGCCGTGCTGCCATCCGAGAGACAGCCAGGGCGATTATTTTAGGGAAAGAAGAGGGGCCCAAAACTCACCGCGTCATTGAGTGGTGTATTAAGCTGCCAGTTGCAATAGGTGCAGACAGCAGCAAGAGGCACCTGAGAGACCCTCAACCAGGAGCACAAGCTGATTGCTCTGTAGTTTCTCTCACCACATTCTACAGGCTCTGCAGCAAATTCCAGACAGAACCTGCAGCCCTGCTCAGGGCCAGTGCAAGGAAGTTTCGCACCCTAGGCGAAACTTCCACCTTGCGCCACCCGCCACCCAGCTAACCCCGCTCCCCCGTAGCAGCTAACCATGCCCCCTATCCCCCACCAGAGGAGGCCCCCCCGCAGCAGCTAACCCAGCCCCCCCACCTGGGGAGCCCGCTGCCCCCCCCGC